>NC_137456.1:145899238-146279821 GCF_964235325.1 Thermobia domestica | reverse complement strand
AATTTTTTTTAGAATAATAAAAATAATAATATCAACTGTTCAGAGAAATTTTACATATATATTATATTGTTATCCACTGTTTCTAAATACTACATACTATACGCTATATCTCCGAAACTTATTTACATATTTTACAATCATATATTGCTGTAAATTACTGTTTGATGCAAATGTATATTATTCTTGAATTTATTATATAGTTTTATTAGATATGACCAAATCTTATAATATGTCAAAGCTATAATTAAAAAATTAATATTAGAAATTTGACAATAATAAGATTTTTAAATTTAAAAAAAATATTATAAATATACAAGAAATTAAAATATAATAAGTTCAGGTAATTTTTATTACCATGTGTAACACCAACAATTACATATAAAGACAATAAAGGGAACAGTTAAAACCTTTAAAGACAATTAAAATATTTTCCTAGCACTAGACTATTAAATAAACTAGTCATTGTTTGAAAACTTGGTCCTTTTCCACTACAATTTAATTATGGGTCATATTGACCCGAACAGTACATATGTATAGTAGATGGGGACAGAGCAGCAGGGTTAAGTCTAACAAGCAGATTGTCGATGAGGAGTTGCAGAAAACGGGTAGAAGTATTATCAATTTCCACGACAAACTGCGAATGGGGATTTCCCCTTATGAATTTACAGTTGACTGATGTTAGAAATAGACTAAGTGCTCAAACATTATCTAACTTGTTGTTCATCAATGTTAATGGCCCACTGCTAGACAAGCTCAAAGTAGACGAGCTAGTTATTTCTTGGCTGAAGGATGGACATCATTCCACTGCGGATGATTTACCGCGAAAAAGTTACCAACAGGAAATAAATCCGATTTCAGATTTGTTTTAAGGTGGAAAATTACGAGTTATGGATAATGTATACTTGTATTACTAATCGCTTATTTGTGTTATTCAACTTTGTACCTAATTTTTAGTAATTCTCTTCTTTGATTTAGGTAAACTACTTTGAATAAATATTCATAATGATTGCAGTTATGCATATTTGTAACTTAAATTTAACGTGGTGTTTTAGTGATTACACAAATTACAATTATGAGCATACTGTATGGAGATGCTCTCATATATGGTATCCGAGCACCTTTATACACTATGAAAAACTGATTTTTCAAGTCTTTCGTGAGAAAAATACTGTGAACTGAGAAACCATAACCTTTTCCATATTGTACAGGGATATTTTCCTGCGAATAGAAGTTACTTTTGGAATGCGTTCAAAAATAACACTTGCAAGAATACTCTCTTAGTACAAGTATATTTTAGGCACACACTAATTCCCCCCGGCTCGAACTGTTTCAATTTCCTCACTGACAAACGCTTTACCATTTTATATCGTAAAGGTCAGATCCACCGTTATTGTAACAGAGTGGTGCTTGAGCGATTGACTAGAAATTCAAACTCCGATTAGTGACAATTTCACAGTCTTGTTTTATTAAAAGTGTAAACTATTTAGTCAGTTCAGAAGAGGCCGTGGATCGTGTTCAAAGTTGATGGAGATGGATTTTGGTGAGTCAGAGTAGGTCCCAGTGGATGAGAGTGGTCCATGCTGGGTGGTGGGTCACGGTAGTTCAGAGTGGGTCACGGTGAGTGGTGGGTCAGAGTGGGTCATGGTGGTCGTGGGTCACGGTGGGTGGTGGGTCAGTGGGTCGTGGGATCAAGTTTTCATTGACCCACGCCAATTCTGAGAGATTTGTGCTAAAGATAGGGATTATAGAGATTATGGGAAGTAAGTTTTTTGAATATAACTATGTGATTTGTTTTTTAGTAATGAATTACAGTGTATATATATATATATATATATATATATATATATATAGGTACTTCCCATAACCTCTATAACCTCTATCTTTAGTACAAACCTTAACTGCAAGATAACTCTCTAAATTATTCATTGTAAAATAAGTTTTACAGTAAAAACAATCCTAAAGAGTCGTACATTATGGTGCAGTACCTATAGTGTGCTATAGGTACGCAAGTACTTATCAAATGTAAGGTAAGTACACACGTGTAAGATCAAAAATCTAGACTTTGCTTTCCTTCAAATCCTACGGTATTATATTATTGTATACCAACTAAACTCTGTAAGATTTTTTTCTAATGGCTTATTTATTTAATTTTGTTCATTTTATGAACATTAAGTTAAAAAAGACACTTAAAAGCTATTACATAATAAAGGTTTTTCTTATATATGACCTTACCTACAAGCAGGTAAATTCAGAAGTGCTCGATCCAAAGTTTTTGAGTTTTTCTTGAACGCGATTCAAGTGCTGACAGTATATAGTTGCACTGATGCTCCGACCAGCTGGTAGCAGTTCCCGATCCACGATGCCGCGAGAAGTCCACCAAACACACAGGAGGAACTTCTTCTGGTGCAGTGCTGGTTACGGCTTTATTGGAACCGCTTCATGAATGTTAACCAATGATGACAATGTCGTAAAGCCTCGTACAGGACTCACTTTTCATCAAATATCTACACCTCTGTCTAGCAATGACTCCTTCCTCAGACGAGGCAGCAAAGAAACACAGGTATCTGCCCGCTTTGCCTTTTCTTCCGGAGTCAAATCATTGTGGGACCCATGGACCCAGCTTCCCAAGTTGATGGAAGTACTGGCGAATTGTTTCTCTAATCACACTGAATTGTAGTCCCAGTTTCTCACATATGTGGCCACTGTTCGCCTCAATTGCTGCCTGAAGATCTTCATTTTGTACAGCGGGGGACACTTCTAAATGGTACAGCCATATGGAGATTTACGGCTAAGGTTTACCATTTAGAAGTGTCCCCCGCTGTACATGTGTTCGTATTTCGGCACGTGGTGCGTCTTCGAGTGTCTCGTCACCGCCCTTAAACTTGTTACACATCCGCTGCACTGTCCGCGTAGTCACAATACCGTCACCAAAGGCTTGGCATATCTTCCGCCCCACTGCACGCTGCAGTGGCTTTTGACCACAGTTTGAGCTCGTACAGCATACACTCCCTTATGACGTTCTGTGGAGATCCCATGTTCACTCTGTCCTTAAGCAAGTTCACGGTGTAACTGAACTTCCACAACCAGGTAGTATGTTGGAAATACCTACAACAACAACTGACCTTCGCCTTATCTAGATTCGCATTCAACTCACGGTTTGAGGGCCAAGTGAACACAGACCTCCTCTAAAAGCGACAAAACTTTCTTAGTTATACTTCGGTGAGCAAACTGAATGTCAACAAAATATTGCCTGTAATAGGCAAGGTATTCCTCCATATTTTAAATTAGAACTGTTCTATAAATTACGTAGAATTCTCTAATGACTAAGTCATGTACACTCATGTCCAAAATTATTGTCGCATGTCTATAAATATGTTGTTGTAGGAATATAATTTGATAACGAATTCCCCCGGTATTTCTTATAATGTTAGTATGTTTATAATCGCCAAAGCCATGTATGTGGCAAATTTCATGTCAAAAGAGCAGTAAATAAGAATAATAAAACGAAAATAAAACCCTCTTGTCCATTTTGCAACATTTTGTTTTACTCATTCTAATTTTCGTACTTATAATTCTTTTCCTATGAAATTTACCACAAATATATATTTCCCGATTATACACATAGTATCAGCATTAAAAGTACCCTTCAAAATCATTATTAAATTATATTTTTACTAGAAGACAGTTATAGATATGCGACAATCATTTTGGACATGAGTGTACATCATATCTACTCTGGATTTCAAATAAATTTACGATCTTTGGTGTTAGTAACATAAGGAAAATATTTATAGCCCATTATAGGTACTGCATCATAGTGTAGTACCCTTACAATCGTTTTCACTTGAAAGTTAATGTTACAACGAATAGTTTAGTGAGTGGTTTTAGACGAAACGTATCAGAATTAATCGAATCATACCTAGCAGTTTCACATGGTTGCAAATAACACGTCTATCTAAAGAACTTTTGAACATAACCATAAATAGCCACACCTGACACGCAGGTTACCCTAGCAGATATCTGCTACAATAAATTGAATTTATACACAGGGTTGATAGCAACATCTAAAATTAAATACCATATAGTACTGCACTTCATATTTGACAACACACACACACACACTCACGCAAACAAGAAGTTATTTCAAAATTTATAAACGTAACTACAAAAACGACATATGTATAAAAATTATCCAATTAGAGAGTGATTATTAGACACCACTATGAAAAAGAAATTTAAAAACAGAAAAAGCAAATCGTAACTCATATAGGTCTAAGTTAAATTATAACCAAATTTACTTTATTAATCTACATAAAAACCCTCTTTAATTAGCTCCCACTTAGAATGTGGGGACGTCATGCCAAAAGAACAAATATACGAGGTTTTTTCAAGAATAATTTTATACATTCAGTTTTAACTAGATTATATTTAGGACCTACAAAACCGGAAATGATCTTATGAAAATCGTAATTCTAAATTTACATTATTAATCTACATCAAGAAGCCGTTAAGTAAAACACACTTAAAATGTGGGTTCGTCATGCTAAAAGACCAAATATACGAGGCATTTTCAAAAATAATTTCAAACATTCAATATAAACTACTTTATCCTTTAGGACCTATAAACCAGAAGTAGCCTTACGAACATCGTAATTCCAAATTTACCTTATTAATCTACATAAAACCCTGTTTTATAAGAACCCATTTAGAATGTGCGGACGTCATGGAAAAACAGCAAGAATAGGAGACATTTTCAAAAATAATTTCAAACACTCAGTTTTAACTAGTTTATCTTCATGACCTATTATGTAGAACTGACATTACGAAAGTCGTAATTCCAAATTTACATTATTAATTCACATAAACCGCTAATTATTTAAAAACCACTTAGAATGTGGGAACTTCATGCCAAAAGATCAAATATACGAAGCTTTTTAAAAATAATTTTATACATTCAGTTTTAACTAGTTTATTTTTAGGACCGATTATGTAGAAATGAACTTAAGAAAATCACAATTCGCAATTAACATTATTAATCTGCATAAAGCACTCTTTCAATAGCACACATTAGAATGGGGGACGTCATGCCAAAAGACCAAAATAGGAGGCATGGTCAAAAATAATTTTATAAATTCAGTTTTACCTAGTATAATTTTTAGGATCTATAAAACAGGAAGTGACCTTACGAAAATCGTAATTCCAAATTTACATGATGAATCTTCATAAAGTCGTCTTTAATTAGCACCCACTTAGAATGTGGGAACCTCATGCCAAATCACCAAACGTACGAGGCATTTTCAAAAATAATTTTATACATTCAGTTTTAGTTACTTTTCTTTCAGGACCTATAAAACTGGAAGTGACGTTTGAAAATCGTAATTCCAAATTTACGGAGATGAAATTTGGGGGCTATCTTGTACGAAAGATAGGCCGTGTAATATGCACTTTTTCCATGCCCATTAATAAGTATTATGTGTTTATTCCTTTGAATTTATGTGTATTTAGAATTCTGGTTGTGCATATCCAAATAAAAAAAATTTTTTGAAATAAGTCAACCTTAAAATTGAATGGGAGAGGGAAAATCAGTGTTAGTCCAAAATAAGCCATTTTGAGGTAAAGGCAAAAATAACACTAAATATGTAGAACTACAAGTTGTAATGAAGAGCAGTACAATTTGTAAGACCTCGCACGTTATAGCAGAATGCTATAATGTCGACTGTACATTTGTGGCATGAACAAACGAAAGTTCTTTCTTCAAATATCTCAAAATCGTTTTGTGGACTATGCTTTCCCATCACTAATTCAATTAAATTTTCTCTATTTCTGCCCTTTTCCGTAAGTAAATGCCGTAAAAAGAATAACAAAGTGTGTACAAATTCAGAAAGAAACAGGATTGACAGAAATAATTTTAAACAAAGAAAAATTAAAAAAATAAAATGTTTACTCACCTAAACTACGTCCTTTCAAGTTTCAGCTTTACACCAACTGAAGAAATCAACTCTTTATATCTTTCACATTAGCGGCTAGAGAAGCTCGCCGCTTTCATAGACAAAAGCCAAAAAGAAAATAGGCCATTGTTGACTAATACAGTACTTACTTAAGGAAAAGGGCAGAGATAGAGAAATATTAAAAGAATTGGTGACTGGAAAAACACCACTAGTCCACAAAACGCATTTTGAGATATTTGAAGAAATAACTTTCGTCTGTTCATGCCACAAATGTACAGTCGACATTATAGCATTTTCCTATAAAGTGCGAGGTCTTGCAAATTGTACTGCTCTTCATTACAACTTGTAGTTCTACATCTTTAGTGTTATTTTTGCCTTTACCTCAAAGTGGCTTATTTTGGACTCACCGTTTTCCCACTCGCCCATTCAATTTTAACGTTAAGTTATTTCCGAAAAGTTATTCACATGAATAAACACATAATATTTATTAATGGGCATGGAAAAAGTACACATTACACGGCCTACCTTGCGTACAACGTAGTCCCCAAAAGGTCATCCCCTCTTTCTCGAAAACTATCAGGGTACAAACAAAACATTTTTTTTTTTGGAACAAACGCTACAAACGATTAACTTTCGAATGGCGTATTTCAATTTTTTGTGCTGTGATACGGAGGGAAGGGGCTATCTTTACGCCAAGATAGCCCCACCAAATTTCATCCCCTCTTTGTCGAAAAGTAGCAGGGTACAAACAAAACTTTTTTTCGGTACAAACGGTACAAAGGATTTATTTCGAATGGTATATTTCAATTTTTTGTGCCGTGATACGCGAAGATAGCCCCCCCCCCCTAGTTGACCTCTCAAGTAACCCTATAAGGAAAATGATACAAACGAAAATATTTCCGGTACAAACGGTACAAACGTAGTACAAACGAATGCCCTAGTCATTGTTTCAATTTTCTAAAGTTGGGGGCTATCTTGCCAGACGTTAATACTGAATATGTAAAAAATTATTTTTTTAAAATGGCTTTTATTTTTGGTTATTTGGCATGACATCACCAAATTCTAAGTGGGTGCTGATTAAAGAGGGCTTTATGTAGATTAATAATGCAAATTTGGAATTACGATTTTCGCAGGGTCACTTCCAATTTATGTCCTAAGGATAAACTGGTTAAAACTGAATGTATACAATTATTTTTGACAATGCTTCGTATGTTTGGTTTTTTGGTAGACATCCCAACAATCTAAGTCACCAAATTGTGTGTGCTGACTAAAGAGGGCTTCATGTGGATTTATAATGTAAATTTGAAATTACGATTTTCGTAAGGTCACTTGCGGTTTATCGGTCCTAAAAATAACCTTGTTAAAACTGAGTGTATAAAATTACTTTTGATGTCTCGTATTTTTGGTCTTTTAGCATCACGCCTCCACATTCTAAAAAGGTTTCAATTAACGAGGGCTTTACGTAGATTAATAATGTAAATTTGGAATTAGGATTTTCGTAAGATCACTTCCGGTTTATAGGTCCTAAAGACAAACTAGTTAAAACTGAAGGTGTGAAATTATTTTTCACAATGCCTCGAATTTTTGGTCTTTTGGCATGACGTTCTTGCATTCTAAGTGGGTGCTAAGTAAAGACGGCTTTATGTTGACTAATAATGTAAATTTGGAATTAATATTTTTCTAAGGTCATTTCCGGGTTATATGTCCTATAGATAAACTAGTTGAAACTGAATGTGTAAGGTTATTTTTGAAAATGGCTCATATTTTTGGTCATTTGGCATGACGTCCCCACATTCTCGGAGGGTACTGGTAAAGTAGGGCTTTGTGGAAATTAATAATGTAAATTTGGAATCCTCGTATTTTTGGTCGTTTGGCATGACGTCCCTACATTCTAAGTTGGTGCTAATTACAGTTTTTTTTTACGTTGATTAATAATGTATAATGTTGATTACGATTTGGCTTACATCGCTTGCGATTTGCTTTTTTTGTTTTGAAATTACTTTTTTTATAATGATGTCTAATAATCGCTTTCTAATTAGATAATTGGGTAACACATGTTTTTGTAGATACGTTTATAAATTTTGAAATGACTTCTTCTTTTATGTTGTTGTGTTGTCGAATATTAAATACTGCACTATATGGTATATAATTTTAGATGTTGCTGGCAATTCTTTTTGTAAATTCTTTTCATTGTAGCAGTTGTCTGCTAGAGTAACCCGGGTAATCTGACGCAATTGAGCAGGGATTTTCTCTATGGCCGCAAATTACGCTTAACCGTTCACTAAGAAAGGCGTGTCTGTAGTTCACGAAGAAATGTGGGAAACGGAAAAAAATAGCAACTGAAAAAGGAAACTGATTCTCAAAATATACGTTGAACATAGGTCTCTAATACTGAAATAGATTGTGAAGAAAATTTGTCATCCATACGTAGTCAGGTCAATTGTACTCAATAAATTGGAGTGGGATACGGTTATTTCTGTGTAGAATGTTCAGGTGTCAGACTGGTTCGGTGTAAAGTTTCCAATCTTTGCACCGAAACATCCAGTCTTTCTAACGAAAGTTTATAAATAGGAAGAAATAAACTAACCGTAAGTTATTCATTGGGAAGAAATAAATTTATGAAAAGATAAAAGATTTAAAATAAAAGTTAAATATTGCCATGAAATGTTACTAATCTGCATGCATATATATATATATATATATATATATATATATATATATATATATATATATATATTAAATTCATTTTACAATATGAACTAGAAGACCTTAGATTCAGTTTCCCTTACTAGCTGGCCAAAGCTACGTAAATTGAATTATTTATACAATATTATTTAATCTAAGCTCTTTTATAAATATGATTTAGCATTACTTTTTAAATGCGTTTCCACTAATAAAGTTAATACAGATTTAGTTTCAATTTCAAATAGAATTTACCTATCTGCAGGTAAAGTCATATATCATAAAAGGCTCTATTATGCAATAGTTTTTTACTTAATGATCATAAAATGAACAAAATGAGATAAATAAGCCATGAAAAAAATCTTACAGAATATTAGTTGGTATACAATAATATAGTATCGTAGGATCTGAAGGAAAGCAAAGTCTAGATATTTGATCTTACACTTGTGCACTTACCTTACACTTGATAAGTACTTAGGTACCTATAGGTACTGCATCATAATGTTCAACTCATTAGGATTGTTTTTACTGCAAAATTTGTTACAGTGAATAGTTTTGAGAGTGATCTTCCACGAAAGGATTATGCTAAATATAGAGGTTGTGGGAAGTATGTTTTTTTGAATATAACTGTATGACTTGTTTTTCGTAACGAATTACAGTATATAATATATATTGTAATTCATTATCAATGGGTACTAATAAATTTCCTTCAAATTTAAAAGGAATTAGGCAGAATAGGAATTCCTGTACTGCCTAAAGATAGTATTAGATAAATAATGTGTTACAAACTGCTGGAGGGTCATTAGGCAGAACAGAAAGACACCATTTTAATGTATACAATTAATTGTTTTTATTCATTATTAGGAAGATGATTAACTGAAGACATCTCCTACATCTTTTTCACGAAGTTTATCCATTAACTTAACAGAGGTTTGTCGAACATTTTGGTAGTATGATTAGTATTCTGAAGAACATTATGTGAACAATGTAGTGCGTTGTTATTGAAATTCAGTATTTGTGAAACTCTTGATGTCTTTTGAAAACAAACAATAATAGCTTATTTTCGCCCGTTTACAAAAAGAATAAAAGAAGAACCAAATCACTATTATCATTACTTTTATTGTATTATAAAATTAAGATGTAAGAATCAGACATTTTAAAGTATCTTTTTCATATATATATATATCTATATATATATGTGTGTGTGTGTGTGTGGGTGGGTGGGTGTACTTAAGATGGCATGTATAATACGTCTAACACTGAATATAAGTTTAAATACTTCTTTGAAACTTTCTTACATTACTTCAATATGGCGTTTCCAAAAGTTACTCGTAAAATCCGGACATCGTCCACTAAATCGTGGTTAACTAAAGGCATTAAAATTTCTAAAAGTAACCTATTTAGATATAATAGGTTACTCAAAATAAATACATCACTTCCTCACAGCTTTCGAAATTATATTTTTAAGTACAGGAAAATATACAGAAGAGTAATTAAAACAGCTAAACTACTATCAAATAGCTCCACAATACTTAATTCTACTAATAAAGCTAAAACTATGTGGAAAATCTTAAATGGTAGAACAAACAACCAAAAGAGCGACTTTGAGTATGTTAAAGTTGGGGACGAAATTATTAAAGAACCTAAGCGGATTGCAGATGTCTTCAATGATTATTTTCTAGATAGTGTACCATTTCCTGGCCCCATACAAGCGAGTTATGACGACTCGATGAAGTTTCCAATGCATTCACATACGATCTTTTTAATTCCAGTAACAGTAGAGGAGTTATGGAAAATATTGAGTAAGATGTCTAATTCGGGATCTTCAGGTTTTGATGAAGTTCCAGTGACTGTTATTAAATTTTGTTTTCCTTTCATTGTAAATCATCTCTGTTATTTAGTTAACCTATCTCTTGAGAAAGGATGTTTTCCATCAGTGTTAAAAGTGGCAAAAGTAATTCCTCTCCATAAAAAGGGGAGTATGCATGATGTAAGAAATTATCGCCCAGTCTCCATTCTTTCCACGTTTTCAAAAATTTTTGAATATGTGATGAAGTCACGACTCTGCAATTTTTTGAAGTCATGTAACTTACTATCACCATCACAACATGGCTTCCAAAATAAGAAAAGTACAGCCTTGTTTGATTACATGTCCAATATAGCTCTTGAATTAAAAAACAGTAAATATGTTGTTGGCCTATTCATCGACTTATCCAAAGCTTTTGATACAATTGATCATGCTATTCTTTTAAGCAAGTTGTATGCTTATGGTATTAGAGGAGTAGCTCACAACTGGTTTCTCTCTTATTTATCCAGTAGGCAACAAGCGGTACAAATATCAAAATTAGCTGCAGATGGGTTTCAAACAACTTGTTCGTCTTTATCAACTATAGTCAGAGGTGTTCCTCAAGGTTCCATTTTGGGTCCTATTCTCTTCCTGATATATATAAATGACTTGTTAGAATTTATGCATTCAGCGAAATGTATTCTATATGCTGATGACATCAGTATGATAATATCAGGAAAATCAATAGAAGAAGTTGAGAGGAAATCTGACATTTTTACGGACAAATTAGTAAAATGGCTAACAGCGAATAGGTTAATTATAAATCATGATAAATCGATTCTCTTACATTTTCATTTTCCAGGAAAACCGCGTATATCACCTAGAATAAAAATATCTTCTAACTTACTCCAATATTCTTGCATAACAAAGCTTTTAGGTGTAATCATAAGTGATGATCTTTCATGGTCTGCTCATATCTCCACTTTAAACAAGAAACTAAGTAGCGTGTGTTTTGCCTTATACAAACTTCAAGGTACTGTATCGAGAGAAGCACTTCTTAGCTTTTACTACGCCAAGTTTAATTCATTAATTAACTTCGGCATAATACACTGGGGATCTGCTGAAAATAGTTTAAGCACTTTCCGATTGCAAAAGAAAGCGATTAGGATAATTTTTGGGTTACCCACAAAATCGTCATGTAAAAAGGTTTTCATAGAAGCAAAAATTTTAACACTCCCCAGCTTATACATCTATAAATCTATTCTTTTTACTGTGAAAAACAAGCATCTTTTTATCTTTAATAAAAATGTTCATAGCCATAATACAAGACAAGGTAGTGACGTATTTGTGATGCATCAAAAATATGCTAATATAAGCAAAACCGTGTACATGAATTGTGTCAGATTGTATAATAAACTTCCTCTGTACTTGAAAAATATGACCAATGTTTCCATTCTTGGTAAGACTTTATATAATCTACTCACTGAAAAATGCTATTATACAATTAAAGAATATTTAAATGACTCATTAACTGAAGAGTTGGAAACAGATACTTACCCGTGAGTACATGCCTGGTGTGGTACAAACAGTTACCTAATTATGTGCTTTTGTATTTTTAGAAAGATTGCATGATGTATACTTCTGGTACTTGACAATATTGTATGTTTTTTTTCTTTTCTTTTTGACAACTGTAATGCTTACATGAGAATTTCTCATGTTTTGTAAGCTAATGAAACAGGCAAATAAATGAATGAATGAATGAATGAATGATATGATACTGGTCATTATTATTTTTATTAATAATAATAACAATAATACTAATAATAATAATATCCTGAAAGGTGTGCAGGTTTTGAACCTTATGAATCTGAGGTCAAGCGTACCGGCACCTATATTTTTAGAAATAAAACGCTATATATATATATATATATATATATATATATATATATATATATATATATATATATATATATATATATCATGTGGTAATCTACCAAGGATACTTTACTCTAGCAATTGAGTTATTTTTCTATGACTGTCAAAAAGACTCATTCGATTTTTTTTATTTCTTTTTTTACATTTCATAAATAACTTTGGAAATATTCCATAGTATTAACAAAACAAAACTGACCAAGGCATCAAATAAATATTGATAATCCTTGTGTAACAGTTTAGTGTGGCTGATGAAGGAGACTTTATATTGCAGAAACTGTAAGTATTATATATATTTGGTGCCTTAATCAGTTTTGATTTATTAATACAATGTGCCGAAAGACATACGTCATTAGTAACTTGAGAATATAGCTAAGTTATTTGACCTGAAAAATCTACAAAGAGTGAGGTTTCTTGGAGTGAAGTTTCCAGTCGTTTTCTCAAAGAAACCTCAGGCATTTTGTTCACATATTTCATCAATAAAATATTTCATTAACCTTACAATATGCTATAAGTCAGTAGTCGTGAAAATATCTTCGAAGGGTAGTTTAGTTTTTGTGGTTCTTCGATTGATTTTCTCGAAAACGACGTAGTCGAATATTTATACATTTCATATGATATAACATTTTATCCTGACAAAAATCAGTGGAACGTAGTTTGCACTTGCGGGTGAGAATTTCCGGACGATTTTCTCAAAAATGCGTCTAGCAATTCTATAATGTTGTGTAAATTATTTATTACAAAAATATTCATATGGTGTAGTTTGGGGTGTGATTCAATCAAGCTCAACTCAAGAGATTTTGTTTATATTTTATAAACAAATATTTCGTTAATAATCCTAGCATACGGCGTGAGTAATTTCTTATGTAAAAATTCGCAAGGGATAGTTTAGTTTTGGGAGTGCGGTTTCTTCTGTCAAATTTTTCGACGAACGTCTTATAATTTTTTGCGTACTTCATAAAGAAAAAAAGTTTTGTTCCTAACTGCAGAATAACATGACTTAATTTCAGGAATTGAGGACTTAATTTCAAGAAAGTTTAGTGCATTTAGCCGTATCTTTTGCTAACTAATTGTTTAATTACTTTAGTGTTTTTTTGGTGGGGTAAGTTGTGCTGTTTCTAGAACGAACACAGAAGCAAATTTTGTACAATTTTATTAAGGGGATACACATATACTATCTGGGAAATGTTTGCCAAACATCACCATAATTACAGATTCGCAATAGCAACAACTTATACTAACGTAAGTTATACCCATACGTTTTGTTCGTAAAATGTGTCGCTGTGGCTAATTGGTAGAGCGTTCATTTCTGGTGCATGGGGCTTTTACTTCGATCCTAGCTCGCGCCAAATAGACTTCGTTATGGACAAAGGCCGTGTAGGTGGTTTTCTCGGGGTTCTTCAGTTTCCTTCCACATTCTTCATTAAACCATTTCATTCATTTCTCATCATCACCGTCTACCTTAGCCCCGCCGGCATACAACTTAAATTTTTATTTAATTTCCTTTTGTTCGTAAAGACTGCACACAATTTTTATAGAAACCTGCTATAAAATTAGTATAAACTCTACAATATTACCAATCTTTAACGGAAATAAAATGTCCAAAGATAAGGCGTATATAGCAATTCATAGATCGTACTAATCTTAAAGAAGAAAAATGATAAGTAAATGTAAAACCCCATGAGTAGTTATGGAGTATATGGACAAAAATGAATGTCCTTTTCAACCTGGAAATTTATGAGATATGATAACCATATCACTTATTGAGTTGTAACTGTAATTGAAATATATCCTCTTTAAATTCTTCAATAAGATACTAATAAGACGAGAATACATATTATAGTTAATAACATAAAGAATCAAATTATCATAACTCTAAAATTTTTATTTCTGTTTAACTAAAATACGTATTATTCAAATTTGAGGCATATATTAGTCCATAAATCTTACTGACCTGACACAAATATCATGCAGACAGGTAAATTATTATATTTAGTTCTCGGGAAAATTGAATAAATTGATCATGTGTGGTGCTAAGACATACGTATGTCAGAGGCGGATCGTAAAAGAAAAAACTTGGGGCGACCACAAGCTAGACTATGATAGATATATCATAAGTTTACTATAACCTTTCGAAAATATATAAATAATAGCTTCAATTATTTTTTGTTACTCAAAAAACTGAGGGAGTCTAGGCCCCCGGCCCCAGATTAGAGCCGTCACTGACGTATGTCGTCTTGTGGCAAATAGCAAGTGAGTTTCGTTTACAGTATGAAACTACAGTAGACTTGCAAATAGTGATGAGCAAATGCAAGACCAAGGCCAAGACCCGTGTGATCTTGGTCTTGGTCTTGTACTGGAACTCTTGGTCTTGGTCTTGCACACTCATTCTTGGTCTTAGTCTTGGTCTTGCTTGAAGGAGTCTTGCAAATCTTGCTTATAAGAAATTTTATGCTTTTTATATGTCAATTTTACTCTGTATATAGCGAATAATAAATTTTACAATGCGCCAATAGTAACGGAAATACAATGTGTGTTTCTAGATGTAATATACTGTAGTTTATCTTCGTGTAAGTATGATGATAGTGTGCAACATAGACCATGACCTTTATTTTCTTTTTCCTGGGTGCTCAAGCTTCACTACTCACACAAGATAAATCACAACGTTTCGTAATATTTTTATATATTTTTTAAGATATTCAATATTCCACTGGTTACCAACCTGGGGCGGCTATCACTGAAACGCATGAAAGAAAAGTTGAGTGTGCGCGTGAAGTTGGGTGAGTGAGACTTTGAATGATGTTGTGAGCGCGAGTTCAAAATAATGGTGTGAGCGTGGGGTCGAAATGATGTGAGTGTTAGGTCAAGTGAGCTTGAAGTCAGACTGGTAATGTGAGCGTGATGTCAAAATGATATTGTAAGTGTGAGGTCTAGTGGGCGTGAAGTTCTGAGTGGCGAGTGAGAATGAGGTCGATTGAGCTCGAATTCGTTTCCCCATCGTGATCGCGACATCGAGTGAGCATGTAGTCGAGTGATCGCAAAGTTACATCAGCTGAGTTGTCAAGTACGATTCTGTTTGTGATCGTGAGGTCGAGTGAGCGTCAGTTCGAAGTCAATTTGTGAATGCGAGGTTGAAAGGAAATGAACACCTCTGGTTAGCGGTAACTAATATTTCATAGTTTAATTATAGACAATCTCTATATCGAAACCTTTGAATTCTCTGCATCGAAACATTTCAGTGGGGAAAGATTATTTTTTACTGTTCTATCTTCCCTCTCTACCACTTCAGCTGCCATGATTTGCACAATAGTTATGCCTCTGACCATGACCCGAATTTAATTCCCGGCGGAAGTTCATATGGTTCGGACTTCATGTTAAGCTGTATATCCATATCTCATATAGCCTCGCTGTTGAACGGTACTAAACTCAAATTAAATCAAAAAAAGAAAAGAGAGAACTCTGGTACAATGTACATTGGCGACGCTAGCCGTTCATTTACTTTCAACAGCAATGGCGTCACTAGACCTTATTTGAGGTGGCTCAATTCCTAAAATTTCTTCGAAACCCCTCCAAATTTCAAACTGAAAATATGTTAAGCTAAAAAAATTGTTTGAATATGCGTAATTTTGTATGCTGTTTAATAGTGGCTATTTTTAAACTTATTATAGTATATGTACTGTTTTGGGCAGATCAAAAGTTAAAAATACAATTAAAAACATTGATGAAAAAAAGCTTCTCAGAAAGTAGTTTGAGCAAAATGGCGTGTTTTTATCTTAATGAATTTGTGAAATATTAGAATGTGCATTTACACGACTATTATATAAAAAATAGTAGCAATCATAGAACAGCAACAAGATTCTTTTGCACCCACAGCAAGCGAATTTCACTATGTCCTTGACTGGAGATGACTCGAAAATACTAAATGAAATTTTGGACTTGCTGAGTAGTCTGCCCTCCCTGAAAGGGTCTTTAGCCCCAGATACCAAAAAAAAAATTAAAAAATCCTAGTGATACTACTGTTTGACAGTTAAGACCTCCAGTGTCATAAGAATTTTACGTTTATAGCTCGTATATTTGTAGAAACTTGATTAAAGTATATATATATATATATATGTATATAAGTCAGAGGGAAATTGCCCTCTGCCCTCTCTAAATTATGTCTCCGACACACAATTGTTTTCTTTTCCTAAGACAAGATAATAGCCTCTAAATTTAAATCAGCAGATTTAAAGAAATCTGCAATATTTCGAGTTTGCTGCTGCTTTAATCAAAATATATTTCCTGCGCTTCGTTCTTATGCACTGATAAAATATGTTGTTTTTTTCAGTTCTGAAGTGTTTCTGTTCTTTATTTTTATTGCCACTTCCTTTTCGATTTTTTGCATAGTTTGTATTACCCATAGGGATGTTCTTCACTTCCCGCAACAACTTCGAAGTAGGTATGATTTTTTTTTTTCACTTGCCACTTGAGTTTTTGATTTCGCAAATTTTTTCTTACGTTTTACGAAAATTTCATGTAGGCCTATATCACTTTCATTGCGACTATCATCTGGTGGTACAAAAGTACTACTATCATTTATTTCGAAGCTAAAGAGGAGTGGGTATATCTGTTTAGTACTGAATGAGAAAGACTTTCTCAATTTTGTATTCAGTTCCTTACTGGACGTTCGTGGCCTTTCGTCAGCAGACTGCCTGAACCAACTGAAGGGTGAGAAACAAATATCTCTTTTGTTATAATCATACCAGGACAAGCCGAAAAACTTTACGAGCTCGA
The DNA here is from genome assembly GCF_964235325.1 of Thermobia domestica. Classification (NCBI taxonomy): domain Eukaryota; kingdom Metazoa; phylum Arthropoda; class Insecta; order Zygentoma; family Lepismatidae; genus Thermobia; species Thermobia domestica. Next base: position 146,262,700 of record NC_137456.1, on the reverse strand, counting down.
AGGTAAAAGGTTTAAGTTTACTCCAGATATCACACACCTGTAGAATAGTGTCTGATTTCTCAATAAGTAATCCTCATTGTTTAAAATGCAGAAATGCATTGTAATCCAGTACCAGTGACACAATTTCTTGTATGCAACAAGCTTTGATTAGAATGACACATGTGTGGCTTGAAAACGAGTAATAACTACAGAAAACGCGAACAACCGATTCAGAAAACGATATACTGTAGCTATATGCTGCAGGGGCAGGTCGACTCACACAGACTGCATAAACTACGGAAACACATTCACTCCAGCGGTATTTTTATTGAAGCCAAGAAATTCAAGTGACAAATGTAATGATTTTTCCCTTTCTTTTTACATTTTATAAAAATCATGCAGTACCGGTACTTGTGCAAGACTCTTGCGCAAGAGTCTTGGTCTCGGTTTTGGTCTTGGTTTTGCATGCAAGACTCTTGCATAAACTGCAATACCAAGACACTTGCGCTCATCACTACTTGCAAACTATGTGAATTCAGTACTCAAATTAGGAGTATTACACATATAACTAAAAGCCACAATTTAATAATAAAATTGAACTTTGAATCTGTACCTCGGACGCTGAATCCATACTAAGAAGCCATTACTCGTTATCAATTAATACCAGGGCACGGTGGCTCAGTGGTAGACTGCTTACCTCTGGTGCGTTGGGTCCGTGGATTGATTCCCAACCAAGTAAGTTTGTTAGAGACGACATTGTGTTTGTGGATTTTCTCAGAGTACTCCCGTTTCCTCGCAATTTCTCCTTCCATCATCATTCACTTGTCTTAATCATCTTCTCCCTTAGCCTAAAGGACACAATCCTTGGACGCTAAATTGGAATATTTCATTTCATATTTTCGTTATCCTTTACTGCTTTTGTTCTATGATGATAAAGATTGAAACAAGAAACCGTGAAGTTGAACCACTTCCGGTTTTAGTACAAGCTTGAAAGAGAAATGGTATCTATTTTTGGGATATTGAATCGATTAAAAAAAAAAGGTTCTCAATACCTCTTGCCGTTTTGTCCTGATATCTGTCGACAGATTGAAGGATAGATGGATAAAGTCGTTTCATAAGACTTCGGAAACTTACACATACCAAAGACTGGAAGTCTAATAATTCACAGTTTTTATTTTCTTGGTAAAAATTATTATCTATCAAAGTCGCAGCGGACATAGGTCACAATAATAGACGTTTCAGGCGCAAACAAATATAGATCTGTATGTATCATGTTATTTGTCTATGTTCCATTGCTACGGATGATTACCCAGCAATTTATATTGCAGTGGCCTAGTAGTTTCTTTTTATTTAATCTGGTTTATAGGTTGAATTCTATTTATATACCTGTATTAGCTATATTAAAGAATTCTAGCTACAAATCGTAACTCTGAATGTTATGCATAGTACAAAATTTAAATCCAGTATTGATTAATATTTTCTTGTTTTAGAAATCCTGTCCATTTCATTTACCGACGACTGAATTCCTTTCCAGTGCTTGCGGTGAAACATAAATGACGCTCTTTCTCTGATAAAGAAAACCTATTACAGGCTTAAAGAAAAGGAGAAGACGCCATTGAAGAAAGTTCATGGTGTCAAAGATAATAATGCATTGTATTAGTTTGATTAGCTAAATTAGCAGCTCTCTTAATGAAGTTTGTGGGATATATATGCAAAACAAGTCGTTATAGTTACTCCAGCGGCTTCTGCTTAAAACTTGTTTATTGGTAACTTGCCTTAAGACAGTAGCATTAACTGATAGTCACAAAACATTAACTTAACGAGAGGTCTTTTACTGCAAGAAAATAAACCTCTGTAAGAATTTAATCAAAACAAGTACCTAAGGTACACTGCTAATTGGTACGTTCATTATTTTTTTTATCAATAAAACTTATCGTAGAAAATAAGCGATACTTAAGGTTATATATAAGATCAGCTATCACCGTCTTAGTTGTCTATGATTTTCCGATCGACCAGGAACTGTTAAAGTAATAAACCGTAAGTATACATGCAAAACTATTATGTTAGTTTTTTCCTTGTTCTCAAGTACAATCATTGTTCATTCACTATGTTTATAACTGTGCGACCTGTAGGTCTCTTGTCTATGTTGCTTTCATTAAAGTGAGATGTTATAGCTAATGCTATAAGACGTCCTGATTTAGTAGGGACAGTCCTTTTTAGCCCTAGTAACGACTCTTTTCTCAACTGAAGTGGGGATCCGAAAATGTCTGTTTCTCTTTTTCCTTAAAAAATATAGTTATTTTATTTTACACAATCATTGCTCGAAACACACACACACACAAAACTACTGAACTAAATTTGTAGTTTAAATGTATAGAATTTGAGTTCTTTTATTTTTGTTTCTTTACTTAGGATTCCTCAGAAGTTAGATAAAGTTTTCATGTATAAGACCTCCAATAAAAATTTGAATTTTAAAATTTCGTTACGAAGTACACTACAGTAAAACATTGTGTTTGTATTTTATACAGTGTTTATGGACATACGGTGGAACACCTTAAAAGTGGACAAATTAAAGAAAGATACTTTACAACAGCATCTTCGGAGTAATGACAAGACATTTTTTTTACTCTATTCTTACAAATTTTATTACCTAGGTATAATAATATTAAGGCAGATTTAAACAGAAAAAATGTTAATATTAAAAATGATACCAACATTTCCATCTGGATTTCATGGAGTGTGATTAAGGAAATGTAAATAACGATCTTTTTGATACGATTACTTCTTCTTAGGGACGGGTGAGAGAGACGAGTTATCTCTGTACCGAAAGTATCCTAGTCAATTCCAGGGTGAATGTCAAAAGCTGCTTTTTTATTCCTGTCAGGTTGGTTCATTCCCGTTTGGCCTATTCCCGTTTCGCCTACGGAACTTTCAGCAATATATATCATTATCACAATTTCATCTTAGATGTAGACCAAACGGGAATACCCGTTTGGCCTATTCCCGTTTTATCTACGCTCACTCGATGAGGGATATTTAGTGCCTTGAAGTTTTTCTGAAAGATTTATAGATAAGTTTATTTTTCAACGTCAGCAACGTTATTCGTCAGATAAGTTTATTTTTCAACGTGAGGGATTCTAGCCAAGTACGTGTCGTGCCACTAGTAGTTTCAAAGGTCACCATTTCAAAACTTATATACGATCATTTCTTTAAATGATCTTACAGGGCAACTTAAAAAGGCGAGTGACTAGCTATTCAAGATCAGTTTTTCAAACATTACAAGAGTGGTCAGTACTCTCCTGATTTTGAGAGATGAACCATTACTCCCGCAACAGCCCTGCTAGGAAAATTTCTTAATGCAATTTTTCAGCCTTAGTGGTGGGTGAAAGTAATTTGTAGTTTTTTCTGCCTGAATGCAGAAATACTTGTAATATTGCAAGTAGAGTAAAATTGAGGGCTGGAAAGAAGTATCAGGATAGCTGTCTATTAAATTTAATTCTGAATTCTTGATTCATATTCAGAGTGGTAAACGAGTATCGAACCATAGGTAGCAGAGTTGAAGTGAACGGAGTCAGTTCTCTCCCTCATTCTTCCTGTTTGAATAAACTGAGTGCCAGTTTCTCTGAATGAAGAGATATGGAAGCTGTTTTGCTTCGATAGTATTTAACGAACTCTGGAATAAAAGGAGGAATAGCTCGAATGGGAACTAATTACGTTCCAAATCTAAATTTATTTAAACTTTTTCTAAGCTAAATTATTAATTTTTATACCAAATTTCTCATAATGAAGGTATTAGTGTTATAAGATTGATGGATCGGAATAAGTCTTCAATCAATGTATAACGTTTTAAGTGAATATCGTGATAGTAGACAACGACGGGATTTGAATGTTGCTCAATCACATTTTAAAATATTACTTGGCCTAACACGCTCAATTTACCTTAAACGTAACCTTAAAAAATAAAGTTGAGAAATTTAAGCATAGAAATTTAAATTTCTATAGAACAGTCAAACTATAGAACCACTATAGAACAGTCAAACTTATTACAGTATTCATTAATTGGTATGAGAATTTTAGACGATAGGAGTTCGATGCAGTGTTAGTTCTGGAATTTTCTTTTCTGCAAAATTCAAGTCAATTGGTTTAATTTATTATTTCATAGTTTGATTAATTTCCATAGATTTAACTTGATTGAAAATGGCATGACTGCATTTAGTCGATATATTAATATTTTCATTTTCTTTATATTGCGTTTCCACCTCAAATACTCAAGAATTCCCCCAAACACTAAATATCCCTCGTCGAGTGAGCGTAGGCGAAACGGGAATACCGGTCTTACTTACAGATAAGTTGAGATTGAGACAATGATACAAGTTGAGGAAAGGTCTGAAGGCGAAACGGGAATAGGCTAAACGGGAAGATACCGTCAAATTTGTTCTCAAAGTGATGATTAATAATAAGTTAAAAGTAAAAGAAATGAACAGAAAATTTACATATGTTTCTCTTAAAAATTGCTCGTCAGTATAAAATTTCGCAAGAAATTGAGAGGAGCTTCCTGTTTTGGTTGCTGTACGACTACCGTACTTAATTAGTCAACTACATAAAGAATAAAAACGTTTATACAAGTATAAAGTACGTAGAAACATAAGAATTGAAAATTAATAATTAAAAGTAATTATACTATACATAAAGCATATATATATAAGCAGTCACTTATATACTACTATTCATGTTCAATTACTACTTTCCAACAAGGAGAAAGTATTAGGGTCATGACAAATATTGAATTCGACATTTCAATTCATTTACAAGTTTTATGCGAATGATTTTTGAATTGCATTTGTGCATCGGACCATTTCTTCTCCATTTGTCCCGATTTGTGTATATAAGCGTAGAGGTCATACCTAGTTTTGGCCAAGAGACGAGATTTGTGGCTGCTTCATGTAACAAAAAAGAAAAAAAAAAGACGTGAAAATGTTACCTTGTCTTAAAACGTTTTTTCTTTTTCTTTTTTCTTTATTTCTTTTTCTTTTTTTCTTTTTTCTTTTTTTGGAAGAACTCTGTTTGTATTATCTCGCGGGAAATCCTAGTTATACTGTTGAACATGTCCTAAACAACTTTTAAACAATAGGATTTATTAAAGTTTTCACCAAGATTTATAGAATTTTCTTCCTAACTTTCAAAATAAGGTTAGTTTGCTGGAGGATGAAGATATGAATACTTTTCCTCAAAAACGGTTCAACGTTTTATATATATATATATATATATATATATATATATATATATATATATATATATATATATATATATATATATATATATATATATATATATATATATATAAACCAATATTTATTTGAAAGCATTTAATAACTTTAAATCAATATTTAATATGGTATAAGTAATTTCTCTGGAATGTTATGTACGAGGGAATATGGAGATGAGTTTCTCCAGACAATCGTCTCAAAAACAGCTTAGACGATTCCCTTGTTTGTACCCCGATAACTCATGTTACCTGACAATAGATATATCACCTTGATAGAAACTTGGCCTGTATATTTTTGTTGTGAGATTTTCGGGAGCTGCGAGTGGAGGTACGAAGGATTTTGGGGTAGTGCAGCTTTGCGTTGTAGTGTTATGCTTCGATAAAATTCGTCTAAATGATTATCTTTGAAATAAATTTTGTCAGGTTGTTCCATAATGATCATCAGTTCCAGCAGGGCAAAATTCTCTTATGGTTTTAATAATATAATATGTGATGTGTTCGGCTTTCTTTTTCTTTTTTTTTTGTTTTCTTATTTCTTTTCTTTTCTTCCTAGAAAGAAGTTATGCCAGTTTACTCATTCACAAATAGAAATTACAAAGGAACTAGTTAATGGGCGAATAAGTAAATATTAGTTACGCCTCTTCGCAGATTTCTTTTAGACGCTTACTTTCAAAATACGCTATTTGCAGATAACTCATATCTTCATTCGTATAAGGAATTCAGCTTTGAAAGTTTTATTGTCAATAGAGCAGGTTAAATAAGCATGCATGGTGTACATAACTCAAATTCACAATTCTGCGAGTTACGCTCCCAAGTGACTTTACCGACGGTACCAAGTAAGAGGTCTTCCAATAGAAACAGATACATTTTTCGAGACGAGGCATACTTTTATTACTCATTTTGGAAACGAGACAGTTTCAACTCTTGTCTTGTGAGTATCCCTATTCTTGATAGATTACAAATCCAAACAATACTGTCATTTTGTATGAATGCAGAAAGTTTCTTTCATATCTGATCAGACTTTGAAGTGTTATCATTGACGAGACAGATAGACAGGCAAATACTACTTCAGTCGAATGGTAGGAACTCGTTAAGCCTGTTGAGTGATGTTATAATACGTGTTAATGATACATAGAAAGAAACATGAATCAAGAAATGATCGATATTCCCACGAAAAATGATCGATATTTATTTTTAAATTGGTTTCTCGTTCTTTTCTAATGTTCCAATGGAAACCTTTTAATACTTTTAAATGTTTATGCAGCCACTAATGCATTGCTTAAATAGAAACTTTGCTGATTTAAAACCTTTTCATATTATAGTGAAAAGAAAAAAAGAAAAACACAGTTTCTATCTATGTATTATAATATGATTAGCATTTAAGCATTATTTCTTTATTACTAGAAATTAATCAAAATATAATTACTTTTTTACAGCATAAATGGCATTTCTAAGACCTTATACAGTTATACTGTTACTTATTCCATTCTGTTATGGATATACACCAGGTAAGAAATTAAAAGTACATATTACAAATATTGATGGAATATTTTCTATAGTAATGATTTTTTTGGGGGGTTCTGCACTAATTTCGTTATTTAGCTATGAAATTATTTAGCGCAAAACTTTCAAATTTTGTATAAATGTCTTCTTCGCAAGGTATAAACAAGACGGGATTTCTTGAAAGGTGTTCCCTACGGGGGAGTATAACGGGGCTTCATTAAGTTTTTATTGTTTCCCACATCTCCGGAAATATTAAGCGTAAAATCTAAGAATGCTATATATCTCCCTTGCACTCTAGTCCGTGGATAAGATGACATTTTTCGAAATGTGTCTCCTAGATTTGGGATAAGCAGCTTCAATGATCTGCCGTACGTCAGATCTCCGAAACTATTAGGGTACAACCTTGAAGTTGTCAGGGTTGCTCCTTACTCTTTAAATTGTATATAAAGTGGAATTTCTTGGCGGCCCTTATAGAGGATAATGAGGCTTTAATGACATTTTTCCCGTTCGCCAGATCTCTGAAACCATTAAGCGTAGGAACTTGAAATTTTGTACAGCCAGCTTCCTAAGCATTTGCATCTCTGACTGCTATGATTCCATTAAATCGGTTTTCAGCAGTGAGACTACGAGACGTGAGCCTACAGCTTAATGTAGCATCCGAATCACATGAACTCATTCCGATAGTCGAACCCAGGTCACCCTCACCAAATGTGCATACGCTATCCACATAGCTACGAGGGAGCTATTCATTAGTTCGGGTCCAGTACTTTTTCTAATATCACAGATATCTATACTAATGTAATCTAACTTACATGTAATATTTCAAGCAGTCGACGACAGATGGCAAGCTTCTGGAGCATAGAAACAGGCTTTTGCTGTGCAGTTAATGCGCGAAGAAAATTATCCACTTTAAGATTCATCTCTATTATTTGGAGCGTGTTGTCGATACTAGTGCCACATATCAAAGACATTACAATTTGTGTGTATAATTTATTATTTCCCTACATACTGCATATGAGAAGAAAAAAAAAAACAAATACATTGATCGTCCATGAGTTAGAAAATGGTTGAAACAAACTGAAAATACCGAATCTGGAATAATTAACGGATATAAGTTTGTAAATCTTTGTCTCCTTTTGTGGCCCTTCTCTATTCTCCGTCATTATCGTCATTCCAACATATCCTTCCTTCTCCACTGCAGATCTTCTTTATAATCTTGAGTGAAACTGAAATTAAAGCATATTAAAATCTTCTGACTTACCGTGGTTCGAATCCAGGTTTTCTGCCTTAAAATCCAACAGGCTAACCATTAACCTAAGCCAATTAATTGCTTGAGTTTCAACAAAACATGTGAACTAGTTTAAATACTGTCATGTAAGCTTCGACGAGCAACTAACGCCATATGAAGAGACGATCATTCGTTGAGTTAATTCAATTTCTTTAATAAATTTTATTGTTTAGGTATTTGTTATTGCAATTCTATTATTGCTTTATTATTTTTAACGATCATTCCAACGCCCATTATTTCATAGATTGAATTTCATTTACATCAGTTATTGTGAAGCAAAAATAAATGTGAATTGTGCGAGAAATACGTTTATACATTTTAAGATATGTATTTTCCAATTATTCGCCACATACGTAGCCGCACCTGACAATTAACAGAACCTAGTGTAGAAGAGAAAACTACTTAACATAAAACAAATTTAAGGTAGCGCACGATATAGTTGGGCGCTTTAAGTGAGTGAGTAATCATTTATTTGTATGTTTAAATCCCGGAGGAGGTCAAGTTTTTAATAATTTTATTATTATTATTATTATTATTATTATTATTATTATTATTATTATTATTATTATTATTATTATTATTATTATAGCGTGTTTCTAACCTAACCCGGGAACTGAGAACGTATTATTATCCTCTCGAGTGCGAAAGAGTACGGTTCGATTATCAGTAGGAACTCATGTGGATCGAATTCTGCGTTGAGTTGTGGATGCACGTCTCGTAGAAACTTAGAGCAGATAGTGACTAAACTCTAATTAACCAACTACTATCCTCTGAATCGTAACATAACATCATCCCACAAGGTTTTCTTAACAAATAGAATAGTTGGTTTGTTTCTTATTATACATTTTGAAATTGCAAAATCATAATTATCTGGAAATAGATGAAGAAACATTTACATGTTTCGTATTATAATTACTGTGTAGTATATAATATTAATTTCGACATACTTAGAAAAGGTGCTCGGCTCGAATTCATACTTGAGTAGTTTCGTATGGCCTCATTCATATATAAGTGCATTCTTATATAAAAATTCCAAACCTGGAAAGGGATATTACATTTCAATTAATCAGAAAAGCAATCCAACACAGTAACGAATATGACACAGTACGTGGCAGAAAATTAAGTGTAATATTGAGTATACATAAGTCAGAATTTGGGAATATCGAGTTGTCTAGAAAATGTTGAGCATTAGGAAGTCAAAGTTAACCCTCCAATACGCGCGCGGGCTATCATTGTAGCCCAGCGTTTTTATTTTCCTTGCTGCAAAGTAATGCGAGATGATAACTCAAAGGGTGTCTGTGTACCTTTCTATCAACTATCATTCTGCGTGTTTAGTGTGTGGTCGAACGTAAAATCGAAAGGAGCTCATTGTTATTCTGCTTGAAAGTTTCATGGGCTACACCTGTAGCCCGCGCGACTATTGCTGTCACAAATGTTCCAAAACGTCAAAGTTTTTTCATTATAGTTTGAGTATTGATCAGATGGTCAATGAGTTTCAAAAATGCCAATTCTGATGCGGCATGTTTTCTAGATGGCGATAGTTAAAATTTTGAGACCACAAAAATTCATTTTTCGGACACAGAAATAGTGAAAATTCAGAAGATGTGACTGAGAATTCCGGGCGGCAGGAATCACTGATACCTATTGATAATAGTAGTAAAGACAGTTCTGAAGTAAATTGTTATGTAGTAAAAGACAATCTCAAATGGAAATAAGTCACTCCTACTCGTAATATTTGCGCTCGTGCTCATAATATTGTGCTTTGTTTTCCAGGACCTAAAGGTGGGGGCAGGTCTGCGTTGTTGGAGCTTGAATATCTAGAAGTGCTTTTAGATGCAAACATTTTGAGACTTAAGGTTGATTTTACCAATATTTACATTGACAATATTAGATTGAGATTTGTACTTAACCGTGATGCAAAATTTACAGACGAGATTGTACGTGCCCTTATTGACATTTTGATGCTTTTGATGAGTGGTCAATGCTTGAAGGAAAGTGTGCATTGACCACTCACCACTTGTGTGCAGAACATGCTTAGAAGGACATTAATAGGGAAACATAAAAAGAAAAATATATGAGTGTAAATAGCATATGTAAAATTATGCAAAATCGTAATCAAACTTTGATACCAGAAACTCGTTATGCTGAAAAGGGATATGTTTTATGGATAATGCGTTTATTTGTAATATTTGTAAAATTTTTGAAAAATTATACTTAAATTTTTAAAGAATTCTAACACATATGTTTAAGAGGAAGGAAAGTTTAAAATGCGCCAGATTGGTCCATTTATTGATAAATACAAATAACTTTTAGTCTTTTCCTGTATCACTTTTGAAAAAATGAAGGGTGTTGGTCTTCTTTGTATATACATAGCTTTCAAAATAAACATATTTCTCAAATTGTATATAAAACCTTTAAAACAGTTTATAAAAACAATTCTCTACAAGAAAGACAGAAATATTAACAAAGCTAGGCAACATAATAAAATAAAAACAAATGGGCTACAGCGGTAGCCCGCGCGACTATCCACGTCACAAAAATCCACGCGCGTATTGCAGGGTTAAGAAGACTTTCTTTTGTCATTTTAAAATAGCGTTATGAAACCAAATATGAACCAATTTATTGGATGACATTTTGCCATTGTTCTTGCAACACTAAAATCTCGTCGTTATAGAACTTATGTTGTTTCAGGTAAAAACGGAAAAGAAAGAAAGAAAAAATGCGACACATGGTATTAAAAACTTTTGTTCCAAATAACCTTATCACCCTTCAGAGAATTCTGTGGAGACCTAAACATACAATAGTTTAACCGTGCTAGGTCAGTGATATACACTAGATATATTAAAATATCCTAGCAAAGTTCTCGCAACTTCTGACGGCTCGTTAAAAATGTATGCGGCTTGGCGTTGTCAACTTGATATATGACAAGCTTTCTGCTAACTACTTTCAACCATTTCATTTCGGAAGATGGACTCGTTCTATATGTTTACAGAACAGACCTGAGTCTATCGTTCTGCCAAACGGAAGCAGTTCGTGGTGCACGATGCCCTTCCACCAGTCCTACAAAACGCACAGCATAACCTTCTTGGACATAGGTTTCGAATTTGCCACAGACGGTGGACCTTCGACCACTACCTATTCCGCATATTGTTATTATATGCTATCCAATTTCCATTACTCGTGAGCAACCGATTTAGAAATGGATAGAGTTCGTTACATTTCAGATAGAAATTGGATCGAGTAAATAATTTTAATTCAGATCCTGTGACACCGAAACGTTGAGCTTACTTCTGTATTCAGCTCTCCCCAAATGGTTACCACTATTTGAATCTACTAAAGCCATCTTGTACTAAAATGCTTAATACTTTTTAAACTACCTGATATTTTTAATATCCAATGTTGTAGATACTTGAGTTCCAAAATTAAAATCTCGCTAATGGACGAAGTTTTTTTTTTTCACATATATTATTGTTTAGTTTACGTCAATGGATCAGTCCTACGAGAATTTTTCATAGTTCAGGAGACGAAAATTTAAATAGAATGTAATTGTTAAAAAAAAAAAAAAAAAAAAAAAGAGACCTAAGTTCCATTTATGAAGTTCTGATATCACTGAGTGCAGTCATTTCCTTGTTCTTTCGGTATAGTCAAATATCTTTCAGCTGAATATTCAGTGTAGAAACTGCTGTTGAAATACGCAAAATTCCAAAGCTAATCATTAGAAGAATTGTTAAAAAAAAAAAAAAAAAAAAAAAAAAACTAGTTGCAGATCAGCAAAAGAAGGGCTCATAAATTTCAAATGTTCAATGATCCTGTTACTTTGTATTACATTCATTTATGTTTACTTCTACTTATTAACATTGTTTATTGTTTATATTTTTGTTCTTTCGTCTTTTTCTAGAAAGTTTTTTTTTTTCAAAGCTATTTACATTTATATATCATGGTCATTTCGTTGATAATTTCCATGGTCATTTTGTATATCATGGTCTAACGAAGTCATCAATCATAACTATTCGTGAAGTTCCTATCGACGTTTTGGATTTCTCTCCCTTTCCGTCGTATAGCGTGGATGAACCTGTGATACATACCAGAAGCAATAAATAAAACTTTTCTTTTGTAATACCTAACAAGTCACTGAGTTGAATTGCCGAACTGAAGCAGCTTTCCTGTTACTTTTTTTTTAAAATTATTATTATTATTTTCCTTTGAAGTGCTCAGTAGCGCTAACTTCTAGTGCGTGGGATCCCTGGCTCTATCGCCATTCAAGTAGGTTTCCGGTGGACAACATCGTGTCCGAGTCTTTTCTCGTTGTTTCCTCCTACATTCTGATCCCACCAATACATTACCATCCACTTGCTTTAAGCATTTGTCTCTCTTAGCCTATAGGGAACAATTGTAAAACTTGAAGTAGAAAGATTTCATTTCGTTTCGTTTCTTTGAAGTGTTCGGGAAAACTAAAAATGTGAAACCAATATAAATAAGAGAAAAATGGTTGAATAAGGATAAATAATTGTTATAAAAGTAAATAGGTGCATCAGCTGAAAGTACATAAAAGTTAAAGGGATTAGTGTGATCAAGCAAAAACTGTCCTTGTAAAATCTTCTATTGAATTCTTTTGTATTATAGTGTTTCACCTAGCAAAAATTTAAATAGTTTACATTAAATAATGAGTGCAAAAGTTTACTAAATTATTGAAAGATTAATTTTTGGCAGGACAAAAATCACATTAAATCAGTGATTTAATATGGGACATTAAATCACTGAATTACCATTATTACATAAAATATGTATTGTTTTTTCTTGGGGGGGTATTTCTCATTATTTATTGCTAAAGTTAGAATAGTAATTTTGATACTGTTGCTCGAAAATAGTAACAAAACTAAATCACTCAGTTGAATTCGCTCTAGGAATTGTCTTATAAACAGTTCGGTTAATATACTACTTGTTTTACAATTTGTCCCATTTGCAATAATATCGGAGTAGAATTAATTGGGCATAATACGAAGGGCGTTCAATCGTAGTTATAGAGGACTCTAAATTGCCATTTTAAATTGGAAGATTATTAATTATAAATCAGTATTAAAAATTAACATTCTATCAGTATTTAATAACTGTCGAAGCCTTGGTCTAAATTAGTTATAAATAAAATCGAGAGATAAATAGAACGATAGTTTTTGCTGTACTTAATTGGACAGAGCATTTCACTGACGGATTCCTAGAGAATGTTAGTAATTACATTGAGTCTGTTTTTCTTTGAATCTTCCGAATAGAGTTCTGTAAACACCTGACTGAATTAGAGGTAAGAGTACTATTGGTAAGAGTGATAGAATTAAACTAAGTTAAACACAACCCTGGAAGCCATAAACTTAAACATGTGTTCAATTATTTGATAGAGAACTTACTTAAATACGTGATTTGTGGTTTCAAAGGTTATTTAGAGATTAAAATTTTACATTTGACAATGTCAATTTCTTCGAAATCGGTAATTTTGAATAAATGCCAAAATTGAGTAGGAATTAGTTGGTTTTATTTATTTTACAAGAAGCTATTGAAGATGTCGAAAATCTGGACATTTCGAAATTTAATTTTGTTCATTATAATCAATTATTATAGCTTTCAATTCTTTCTTCTTCTTCTTCTTCTTCTCCTCCTTCTTCACCTCAAGCATGGGTTGGTGGGCAACGTGGAAATTTTAAAACTTTTCTCTCGCTTGGGAGAGCTGTTTTATTCTTTGATAAGCTATCTTCTTCGTAACTGCATCTAGATATTCTATCCTTGGTCTTCCTGTTAATGGTTTTCCTTCTGTCTTTCCTTCTATCAGCACGGTGATTCAATCGGAATGTCGAATAAGATGGCCAAGCATACTGTTTCTTCTTTTTCCTATTATCTTCATGATCTGTCGTCCTTCATTAGCTTCCTTTAGTACATCTTCATTCCTTTTCCTTTCGGTCCATGATATGAACAGCATTCTGCGCCAACACCACATTTCAAATGCTTCCACCTTGGATATTTCAGCTTTTCTCATTGTCCACGTCTCCGATCCGTAAAGCTCCACGCTCCATACCAGGGTCTGAATAAATCGTTTTCGAACGTCCAACGACACATTTCTTGATGTTAGCAGTCCTCTTTTCCTATTGAGTGCTTGTTTAGCCTGCGCTATTCTGAAACTTATGTCTTTTTCACTTCTTCCGTCCGAGGATATTAGACTTCCTAAATAGGGGAACGTCTTAACGTCTTCGATTTTCTCTCTCTCTAGCCATACGTTTGCCCCTTCCTGTCCTGTTATTGTGCACTTCATCACTTTGGTTTTCTTTTTATTTATCTTAATTTTGCAATTTTTCCAGTTGGTCGTTCAAGTTTGAAAGTGCTTCCTGCAAGTCCTTTTATCTCTCCGCTTTCAGTACTGTCATCAGTGAACCTTACTGTGCTGAAAACCTGGCCATTTACTTTTACACCTTCTCGTTTTTATCAAAGAATTCTTTCATAGCCTCTTCTATATAGACGTTGATCAGGAGAGGTGAAAGTCCACATCCTTGCCTTACTCCTTTACTTATTCTTGCTTCCTTCTGATCTCTTCCTATAACAGCCAGCGGCGACGATTGGATGTTATATGTGGGGGGCAAGACATGGGTTGTATAACTAATAGGATACTATACTTTACAGTTAAAAATGCCGTATATCGCATTCCTACTATATGGATTGTATTTCCATAGATATAAAATTTATATTGTATTTCTACTTTCTGGAAAACTATATGGAATGGAAATGAACATCGAAAAGTCGAAAGTCATGAGAATATCCTGAGGAAACGAGCCCTTACGGGTCAGAGTAGAACAAAAGGAACTTGAAGACGTCGAAAATTTCAAGACTCTGGTAAGTATTTTGACAGGAGACACTTACTGTACCAAAGAGATCAGGTCAAGAATTGTCATAACCAAACTACCAAAGAAGCATTCAACAAGAAAAGATCACTCTTAACTAGCAGGCTCAATATTGAACTTAGGAAGAAGTTCGTCAATTGCTATATCTGAAACATTGGATTGTATGGTTCAGAGACTTGGACATGGACATTACGGATGTTAGAGAAGAAATATTTAAGAAGTTTCGAAATGTAGTGATGTAGGAAGATGGAGAGAATAAAATGGACAGAGAGAGTAACAAACGAAGATGTTTAAAACGGATAGATCAGAAGAGGACACTTCTAGGCACTATCCTTCGAAGAAAGGCCAATTACATTGGACACATCTTGCAAAGAAATTGTCTTCTTCATACCGCCATAGAAGGAAAGATGGAAGGAAAGCGAGGAATAGGAAGAAGAACACAACTGATCGATGATTTGAAAAATAGAACAAAATATTGAGAGTTAAAAGAGGAAGCTGAAGATCGAAAAACGTGGAAGAAACATTTTCAGACCTAAATCTAAAATAATAATTAAAAAAAGCTCTTTAGTCCTAGGGCCTGCTGCAAAGCAGAATACATAATAATAATATCGTATTTCATATTTTATTGATAAAGTGGATAGTTTCAAATATCTAGGATCAATATTAACATAGGAAAATCATATTTACGAAGAAATTAAATGTCGACTGTAAACAGGGAATTTGTGTTATTATTCGGTTCAAAATCTCTTGTCGTCGTGAATTCTGTCGAGGAATTTTAAGCTTAAAATATATAAAACGATAATCACGCCTGTTGTTCTGTATGGTTGCGAAACATGGTCGCTCACACTGAGAGAACATAGACTGAAAGTATTTGAGAACAAGATCCTGAGACGAATATTCGGACCCAAGAGGAACGGGAATTGGGAATGGTGGAAACTTCATAACGAGGAGCTACATAACTTATACGGTTTACCCACATTGTTAGGGTCGTCAAGTCTAGGAGGCTTAGGTGGGCAGGTCATGTAGCTAGAATGGAAGAAAGTAGAAACGCTTTCAAAGTCTTGACTGGAAGACCAATTGGAAAACGACCATTAGGAAGACCTAGGCGCAGATGGGAGGACAATATTAAGATAGATCTCACAGAGATTGGAATGCAAAGTAGAAACTGGATGCAGTTAGCTAAGGATAGAAGTCAGTTGTGAGCTTTTGTGAACGCGGCGGTGAACCTCCGGGTTCCATAGGCCATAGAGTTAGTTAGTTAGTTAGTTAGTTATTTCATATTTTATTAAGTAAACTGATAAGAGCAACGCAAGTAGGTACTAGCCCTTTGTATTCTTAAACAACGAAATTGTAAAAAGAGATTTGATTCCTTGCTCATGAACATCTTAAAATTCTATCTGAAAAATTGTGTGATCATACTATTTAATAACAAAATTTGCAAAACAAATTAATAGAAAGGATAATATTAATTATAGTAATGAAAAATGAGGCTTGCTTTGTAGAAGTTATATTGGAACTGGGAATTAATGAACAACTTATATTTTTTAATTACACACATGCTATTAAATGTATGTTATTACTCTTAGAAAATGAAAGATAGTAAATACTACATGCATATGATACGACATTTAAAGGAATGCGCAATTGCAATATTAATTGCTTTCATTTGCAATTAAAATACAGTTAATGCAGTTTTCTTAACTCCACGGGAAAACAAATACCCAATACCCAATAATATTTGCCAAATACCCAATGGCAAATATTATATGGCACCATTTTTCCTATGAACCAGTAATAATACTGAAATTTTACATTCCCAAATGGAACTATATACATTGAGAGGTTACTTCAAAAAAGTGGTGGGAGCTGCCCCCTCTTACCCCCCTAATTGCCGCCCCTGATAACAGCTGCCTGGTTCCTGTAAAGTTCTTATATTATTCTTCTGTCTCTCTAATCCACCTTCAGATTCTTCAGCGCTCTGAAAATGATATTCCAATCTACATTGTCAAAAGCTTTTTCTATATCTACAAATGCTATCACAATTTGGTTTGTTTATTCGGATGTGCTGTTCCATGATCAACCGTAGACTTAGTATTGCTTCCCTTGTTCCTCTTTTTCTTCTGAATCCAAACTGGTTCTCCAATATCCGTTCGTCGATTTTCCCTTCCATTCGTTGTGCGATAATTTTGCACAGTATTTTTGATGCATGGGAAAGCAAACTTATCGTTCTGTGTTCTTCGCATTTCCGTGCGCCTTTTCTTTTTGGGAAAGGGACCAATATGCTTTTCTCGAAGTCTCTTGGTATTTTCCCCGAGATGTACTTTTCATTTATAAGATTAAATAGTTTCTTCTTTGTTGCTATTCCGAGATTCTTAATTACTTCCGTTGGTATTTGATCTATCCCTGGGGCTTTACCAAGTTGCATTTTCTGCAAAGCATTGACAAATTCGCACTGTAAAATTGATGGTCCTAATTCATTTTCGTCGACGAGTTCTCCCTTCTCTATCTCTTCCTCGTTCACGCTGTCTTCTTTCCGGAGTTCTTCAATGTATACTCTCCATTTTCTTGTTATCTTCTTCTCTTCTATTAGCGTTGTCCCGTCCTTGTCCATGATAGTGTCTGTGTGTTTCTTTTCCTCACCGAACTGTTTTCTAACCTTTCTATATGCCGTTTCTGTATTGCCTTTGACTTGCACAAGTTGTTTATGCAGTTTTCTCTTGCCTTCTTTACTTCTCTGTTGATGTGATTTCTGCATCTTCTGTATTCCTCTTCTTTGTTTGTTATCTTGAACTGTCTTCTTTTCTTCATCATTTCCAATATTTCCGCTGTTATCCAGGGTTTATATGGGGTTCTAGATTCTCTTCCTATGTGCTCGTCGGCTACATCTGTAATTCCTGCTTTCATGGCTTCCCATTTTGAGTCATTGTCATCACCTGCTAAGGCTACCTTAGACGTCTCTTTGTATGTCGCATTTGCAAATTCCCTTTTCATGGTTTCATCTCTTCTTAGCTTGATTGTGTTCCATCTTTTATTTGGTGCTACCACTCCTTTTCTCTTTAGTCGGAGTTCGCTCTTCATCAAAACTAAATTATGATCTGATTCAACGTCTGCTCCTGGGTAACTCTTACTGTTCTTCACTTAATTTCTAAGTGCTTGTCGGACCAGTATCTAGGTATATAGTCTGTTTGGTATATTTCTTTGTTTACTGGTCTTGTCCAAGTGTATCTTCTTCTTAGTGGTTATTCGAAGAACGTATTTGTTACAATCAAATTATGGTTTTTGCAGAATTCAACTAATCGTGCACGTCTCGCATTCCCCCTTCCTAGGCCGAAATTCCTAGTGCCATTCTCTTCTTTGCCTTCACCGACTACTGCGTTCCAGTCACCCATAATGATTAAATTGTCCTGGTCTTGAACCTTCATCAATACTTCTTCTATTTGCTCATAGGTTTCTTCTACTTCCTCATCTGTATATCTTGATGTAGGCATATATACTTGGATTATCGTCATATTCCTCGATTCTGATGCTAGATTCAACATTATTATTCTTTCATTGTACCTCCAGCTGCTTATAACTTTCTGTCCTATCTTATTCAAGATAAAACCGACTCCTGCTGTACCGTTTATAGCTCCAGATCATTCTGAAGTCCCCGCTTCACATGTCACCTAAATCAACCCACCTAACTTCGATAATTCCCACGATATCTATCTTCATGCGTTCCATTTCTTTCTTCAAATTTTCCACCCAATAAAATGTCAATTTCAAATATAATTTTCATTTCTAATCTAACTCTTAATTTGCCATTGATGTTATTTCTGTTTTGAATGTGTAAAATTGATATAAGAAAGAACATTGCTACGAATTTTCTTTCATTTCGTCATCTAGACATAACAAATTACGAACACAAGTTTCAGAGAAATTCTTTATATATGTACAGGGGGTTGACAAAAAATCTAAAAACACTTCATACAGGGCACGTAAGTTTGGCCCTCCATTGTACAACACGTGTTGCGTTGCCGCCGTCAGCAGGAACCAGTTCACCTCTGAGTGTCGTGGTGTGAAAGTAGTGCGGTAAAATGGGCGACCTGACAGACTTCCAAAGAGGCATGATCGTTGGTGACCGTCTGGTTGGAGCTTCAGTGACAATAGTGGCGAACATTGTGGGGGTATCGAAAGGCACTGTGTCCAATGTCACGAGGGCATACACAATTCATGGGCAAACGACGTCTGTAAAGCACAACAGTGGTCGAAAGACAATCCTGTTAGATAAGAACCGAAGGGCATTAAAACGGATTGTAACAGATAAAAAGATCACTGCAATGAAAATTACGTCCGAACTCAAATTTGGCCTACAGAATCCGCTTTCGTCGAAGACAGTGCAACGGGAATTTCATAAAATGAAAATTAATGCAGGGCTGTTATCGACAAACCCCTGGTCACAGCAGTAAATGCGAAGAGGCGTATCCAGTGGTGCAAGGACCACAAGGCGTGGACTCATGAGCAGTGGAAATATGTAATGTGATCCGATGAATTGATCTTCACCTTGTTTCCAACAACCAGTCGTATTTACGTATGGAAACCACCGTCGGAGACCTATGATACAGACTGTCAGGCACACCGACGCAGGCTTATGAACAAAAAAAACGATCGCCAACGCGTGTAGTACAGTGGAGGGCCAAACTTACGTGTCCTGTATGAAGTGTTTTTAGATTTTTTGTCAACCCCTATATATATATATATATATATATATATATATATATATATATATATATATATATATATATATATATATATATATATATATGACCCTGTGTATATATACGTTGTCTCACGTCACCCTCTGTTCTTCTGTGTATTATAGTTGATTCGTCTCTTGGTAGATATTATGTCAAGGTCAATTTCAGGAGAGGTGAGCAGAGAAGTGTGTGACAAGTTCAAACGAACAGTGATGAATCTGAGAAACTTTTAACACGTTTATTTAGTAGTTAATATTAGTATTCAACTCCCTTCCTAAGATTTGTTTGGGTAGGGGAACAACTGAAGTCGATGTGTTTTGTATTAACTGGTACACTCATGTCCAAAATTATTGCCGCATGTCTATAAATATGTTGTTGTAGGAATATAATTTGGTAACGAATTCACCCGGTATTTCTTATAATATTAGTATGTGTATGGTCGGCAAAGACATGTATGTGGCAAATTTCATGTCAAAAGAGCAGTAAATAAGGTCAATATAACGGTAAAAGGAATTTTCTCGTCCATTTAGCAACATTTTGTTTTACTCATTCTAATTTTCATATTTATAATTGTTTTCCTATGAAACTTACCACAAATATACATTTCCCAATTATACACATACTATCAGTATTAAAAGTACCCTGCAAAATCATTATCAAATTATATTTTTACAAGAAGGCAGTTATAGATATGCGACAATCATTTTGGACATGAGTGTACATATTCATGAATAACTGTATTCCTACACCAGTTTTATTTTATTCCACTCATCTCCTTCCCTTCTTCATGCAACTCTTTAGCTTTGTACTGATCACGAAAAGTCCACTGCTGTATCAGACACAGGCCACACTTATATAAATGTTCCAGACTTCTAAAGTTATGTAATCAGAACTTACCTCTGGTACCTTAATGTCCCTAGAATGTCGAAAGTATTTATTTTAAAACATCTGGGTAAGCTTCAGAACTGCATTGGAAAGAAGATAGAAGGACCAAAAGGTACCTTCATAATAGCGTATGCACACGTTACATAAACCACCTTAGCATTTTGAGTATGGTTACAATAACGTGTATTGTTGGGACAACCACAATAAATCACGTTGTTTTATCTAAATATCATCCACGCTTCTTTGTTGTAGGATAAATAATACCGTATTGCACAATTAACTATGATAGCCACAAAAAGATCTAAGTACAATACAAAATAAATATTCCATGAGTTACCACATATTTTGGTAGGAACAACAACTCATATCGTTCACCCAACCTTATAAAACAACAAAATTATATGGTATCGAAAACGATAAGTATTGCTGTCCTTATTTTAACAACATTTTCTGGTTTAACGAACTATATTACGATTTTCCCAACTATATTACTTTTTCAATGTATAGGTGTTTTCCTTGCATTTTAAGCTGCAGAGAAGACAGCAGTTTTTGAAGTGCAGTACTAAAGGTGGGATAACGGGGTTTGGAAAATGTTCTGACGTTTGCCAGAACTATTAGGCCCAGAACCTTGAAATTTTATACAAATGTTGTCCTTGCACTTGGAGCTTTAGATAAGGCCAGATTTTGTGAAATGCGAACCCAGAGCTGGAATAATTGTTTTACCAATCACCACTTCTCCGAAACTATTAGGCTTAGGATCATATTCCTTACCGGTCGCATTTCAAGAAACCGAGAATTATCTACAACTTGAAATGCAAGGGGAACATTTGTACGAAATTTCAAGGATCTATGATGCTTAATAGCTTGAGAGATCAGGTAAACGACACAAAATCGTTCAGCCTCCCTTATCCCATCTTAGGGACCACGTAACAAAAAAAAAAAAAAAAAAAAAAATCCCGTCCTACCTACAGCATGGAGTACAAAGAAACTATTTATACAAAAATCTCAAGATTCCACGCCAAATTATTTCTGAGATATGACTAGATGCAAAAATAGTTCAAGATTCTTTATCCCTTATGAAAAACTTCATTTCTCAGAATATAGTCTTATCCAAATCTTGAAGTGCGTACATTTTATACAATATTTGAAGGTTCTAAGTCTAGTTGTTTTAGATATGTGTAGAACAGAAAAAAAGTCATGTTCACTTATTTCACTTTAGGGAACTCATTTCAAAATAGCTCGTCTTATCTACAATTCGAAATGCAAGGATATCATTTGTACAAATTTTTAAGGTTCTTCGTCTAATAGTTTTGGAGGTTTGGCGCACGGCAAAAAGTAATTAAGCTCCCCTTATTTACCCTTAATTGTATTATATCAAAAAACGCGTCTTCTACGGATTGAAAGGAAAGAAGAGCATTTATAGAAAATTTCATGGCTGTACGTCTAATAGTTTTGATATCTGGCGAATGACAAAACATAATTCAAGTCCTGGTATCACTCCTCAGGAGCTCCCTTTCAAAAAAATCCCGTCTAACAGCTTGAACTACAAGTAGAACATTTATAGCGAATTCCAAGGTTGTGCGCGCAATAGTTTCAAAGACAAAGAATTTCAAATAATAATAATAATAATTATCATCCCTTTTTAGGTGTCACATTTCGTGTGACAAACTTTGCACACATTTCCTCACATCAAAACAAGATAATTTTTTTCACTCTGGCGAGAAGTAACTAGTTTCAGAGATATAGGTTTATTAGTTTGTGGTGGTAGTGTAGCCAATCTGAAATCATTATTACTACTTAAATTGCCTAGAAGTGCCTGTATCTCTGAAACTAAACGCTTCTCAGCAAAGAGCAAATTAAACTTTTCTTTTATTTTGGGGATAGAAATATGTGTGCGAAGTTTGTCAGTTATCTCTCGGAACAGTACTGATTCTATGTACTGCTGAAGGTTTTCGCTGCAGCTGGAGGCGTTGACTGCTACGTTCTGTCTCGAAACTCATTGCAAATAATTATTCAATATTTCATGATTTTTATATTCTAAAATTTCGCAACGCACTCTATAAGACTGCATGGTAACCAATGTGTCGTGACACATGTATTGGGAACCACTAATTTAGAGAATAACTTGAAAATTAAGTGTTGAAATCATTAATTCATTAAGTTTATACACTACAAATCCGCATTTAGGTGATTCGTTGTGAAGGTGAATCTTCACGATAATTGAGAAATTAGCGACACATATTACGAAAATATATTCTTTTACATTATATGCTAAATATTTTAGTTTTCTTCTTATGTTTAATTATGCTCATTTTATTATTGTATTTTAAGGAGGAAACCAAGGATGTGGTCCAGATCTATTTGACTGCGGCAATGGTGAATGCAAAAGTTTGAATGCTCGATGTGATACCTTTCCAGATTGTTCTAACCAAAGAGACGAAGATCCTGCCATGTGCAGTAAGTATACTTAGCATTTAAAACTTTAATTTTAATTAAATAAGTAAAATTCAGTATTGTCAAATATTATTTTTAGGTAACTAGCATGTTTAAATCTTTTAATCGCCACATATTCTGTTCTAGTTTATTTTACTCCACAAGGTGTTCGAGAAGTTTTCGTACAACTAGGTTAAAATATCATAGAAAACAATGTCTATGAAACTTCGTTTATTTTAGTACATACTTTAGTTCAGGAATGCAAATAAGCAACAAATTTTACTAGTCCAAGAGAAAAAGCTACTAGCCCACATCTCACAATAGAAATCATTTACTTACCTCTTCGGTATGGTATTAAATACTCGCCCGCACGGATGAACCACTTGCCCCGGGCGAGTAGAAAAAATGAAATGAAATCTTTAAGTTTTACGTCCCACGTTTATGCCGGTTAGGCTAAAGGAGACGGTGATAATGAGTAATGAATAAAATGGTGGAATGAAGGAAGTGGGAGGAAACGGGAGAACCCCGAGGAAACCCACGCACACGGTGTTTATCCAGCACAAAGTTCACTTGTCGTGGGCTGGGATCGAACCCGGGACCCCAAGCACCAGAGGTGAACGCTCTACCACTTTTACTGTAAGATTAACTTAATTTTGCAATTACATAAAGCCTCGTGTAATTCTATTTTCGCACTACAAAGAAAATGTTGGAGACAGTACAGTTTCTAGTTACGATTAAAGTATTCTCATATGTTACGTTATCACTTATTAAAATATTTTACAAGCATATAAGATGGGTAATCGTAAAGTTTGTGATATCACCAAGAAGGTTCCATGTGTACGACTTTGTAATGCTGTAGTCTTCTCTACATAATCGACACCTAAAGTAATAGAACATTTTGACATCTTGACTCCTATCAGTGACAGACCATTTTGAGTATTTAGAACTCAGCATTTCCAGTATTGAAAAAGAAAACAACCGCAAGCTCGTCGCTCTAGAAACGTCAACCACGAAGTGTGGTATATATTGCAGTTCGAGAAGGGAGCGAGTAGGGTACCAGGTTGGACTATCACCGCTTCAGAGCAGAACTATTAGCAAGTGCAGGAAAGTAGTTTAACTTGATCTCAACTTTATATATATATATATATATATATATATATATATATATATATATACGTGTCTCGAAAAAAGAAGCATCAGTGAAAAAAGTAATAAGAATGGATAAAAATAGTTTGCTTAACAATCTGTATGGATTATGGGGAATCATCCGCTTCAGTGCACTGGAAAACAATTTGGCTCTCCATGTCGTCATGAAAAGTTATTTGCAAGTGGTAATATGAGCGCCAGTAAAATTGAAGTTGCAGAAATAGGTTTTATAAGGCCAAGTTGTGTAATTTTTAAAAATATTTTTGTTATGTTTATTCTCCCCTAGCTTCCTGTTAGCTTGTTAGCTTTGACATTATGCTAGTACAGTACAGTCCCGCTAATTCCAACAGATTATCTGGGATAACAGTAAAATCGCGGTTCGAATTGGGTGAACACGTTTATTGCATTGTAATACATAGCGTATAGTATTTCAAAACACGTTTTCTAACCACACGGTATACGTATGTACTCTACTGGAAAAATGTTAAAAATGTTTTAACAACTTGCCATTAATTTCCACTTACAGTATGTACACTAGTTAAATATCTTTCCATTAGGGGTATTATTATCTTCGCGTAGTTCATTCTACAGCATTCGGCAGTTTGTCAGTTGTTGTTTCAGTACAAACACTGTTTCATCTGTTTTGAGCATTTGCAAGACCCGATTGTTACGGCGAGTAAGCGTAAACATACAACCTTTACTCTGAATGATAAGCTAGACCCTCTAAAGAAAAAAATGCATTGAACGAAAGTGTACTTTGTTTTCCACGAAAACACGCATCCATTTTCATCCTTTTAATTATTAATTTCCTAAAACTGTGTATTTTCGTCACAAAATAAACAAATAAATAAATAAAAAATAAAATTTTCCTCCTGAACCTGTTCGCATTAACCGGATATTGGGAATACCGGGACTCAACTGTATTATTTTAACCCGAGAAAGGTAAACTACGTAAATTTTACATGTACGAGTTGGAAACACTGATGTGACGTAACAGTAACTGTGTGTAGAAATACAATCCTCAAGATATGCTATCGCGGGTTAGTTAGTTTGATGTTCCGACGTTAATTACTTCTATAGGTGTTATGTTATCAGTACCAAACGATTGAGTGTAGAACCTTATACGTAAATTTGGCGTATGTTTACCTATTAACGTAAAATCTTACACGTAAGTTTAGCGTGTGCTTACCTTTAGCGTTAGTTTCCTTGCAGGCATTTTTTACGTATGTTTACCATTAATGGACCATTATCATTCGTAAAGAATTAATTATTACTGTACTACAAAAGTGAATAAGTGTGGTGCAATAAATAGCGAGGAATCTATTTTAGTGATATTAGAGGAGACCTCACACTCAAAAATGGAGGAAGATAATGTTGGATTTGATGTGAGGTCAGAAGAAGAAGCAGATGACTCCGACAAAGATCCAGATTACTATCTCAGTGAAAATGATATTGAACAACATTTTGTGTCAGCAATTTGAACTGTTGAATGTGATATCACAAATCCAACCAAAGAAGTCGAAAGTTTCCAAATGTAGTAAAAACAAAAACAGCAGTCTCGCCATGCATTCAAGAGAAGAATCTGGATAACATTAGACAGAGAAGGCAGTATATTTTAGAGATGAGAAGGCAAATGAACTTACATTTGACGAAAGTTAGTGGTGTTATTGAATTGCTAGGAAAGAATGTTTTTTCTTGGAAGACAAATCCAATGACAGATTCAAGTGGGAAGATCCCAAGAAGGAACATTGCCGTAACTGCAATAAGCCAGTATGTGGTGAACATCAGATAAAAATGTGTCATAACTGTGTGTGATTTACGAACCAATCTCACATCTAATGTGAAAGAATTATCCAATATGAATTCAATATTTCCTAGTAACAGGCTTCCTAGTGATAGACTTATATCTAGACTTTCTGAGACGTTTGTTCTTAAGTGTTAATAATGTTTATTTTGCTCTTCTATGTACTTCTAAAAGATTTAAGATAATAGCAGCATCGTAACATAGATTTTTTCTGGGAGCAAGTATTAATACGCGTATTTGGGCCCCCTAGAAAAAGTTGTTTTCTAATTCTTGGGCCCCTCTCTTTCATTTTTCTCTTACTCTTTATGGGTCCCCCAAAGCCTGCGGGCGCTCCCAAGGTCTGCGGGGCGGTTACTTACGCCCTGAGCACGTTCCATACTTAACAAATTAATTAAGGGGACAATATTGAGAAATCTCTAAGCCATACGAATAAATATTATTTCTAGGGACCCTAATAGTAGATTTTTTTACTGAAATGGGCCCACAACTCATTTTTATTTTATTTATCTTTTTTTATAGTTTTTTGTTTATGTAATGTAGGGAACCTGTTTGATGCTTCATTTATAATTTCATGTTCGTATCGTATAGGAGTAAGAAAATTTTTGTTAAAATGGGACCCCTCGAACGGCGGCGAGCTTTCCTAGGTTGCAGTTGTCCCCCCTGGCCCCACAAATTACAGCCCTGGATAATAGTGTTGTAATACTATCTAAACAATAAAACTTCAATTTTGGAACCTTGAGCAAAGCAACAATAATAGTTTTTATATGAATCATATATTTATACATCATTATTTAGTGTGTACGTAAATATTAGTCTACATATGTTTACCTTAAATGAATTGATAGTGAAGTTTACCTTTCTAGGGTTAAGCTGAAATAATTCATTTAAGGAAAATGTGCTTTGTGACCATGTCTGTACTTAAATTTTCGACTTCCTTACAAATCGTAGGATTCTATACACAAAAGTAGCAAATACATATTTTTAACCACAACAAATTATTGAATACACTGTTATAATAATTATTTCTTTCTTTTCTTTAATATAGAAAAACTTGGATGTAATAAAGATGAAGATACATTTCAATGTAACAATGGTAGATGTATTCCCAGAAGAAAACTTTGTAATGGATATGTAGCTTGTTTGGAAGATAAAAGTGACGAAGATCCAGAAATGTGCAGTAAGTGTATTATTATTATTATTATTATTATTATTATTATTATTATTATTATTATTATTATTATTATTATTATTATTATTATTATTATTATTATTATTATTATTATTAATTGCACATGACTAGCACATACGTATCAACTCCCTGATTTCGTTAGTATGTTGTGTTAAAAGTATAAAACATGGAGTATTGAAACATATAGTAGAGAAAGAAAAACTTATCAACTGACAACTTCAAGTGCTACAAGTGCTCGATATACATTCCTTTAGTCACGCGGAACATCTTAACACTGTAGTCCAGGTCCATCATATACGTTGGAGTATATTTTGATCAACAATACGTATAAGCGTTCTGATCTGATTCTTTAGATTATCAAGATCAGCTGACAAGGATGGTACATAAATTCTATTTCTGATAAAAGTGCAAGAAAAAATCACAAAAGATTGGATCAAGTAACCGGGAGGCCATCTAATCAGATGCTGATCGTATAGAACAGATGGCCATTCCGTAAAAATCTTCTTACAGACACTCAGTTACTGTAAATTTTGGAGTATCGATTACATTCTCTTTTCAGTTGGTGATTCTTTTTTGAAATTGTATGAAGAAATGTCATTTAACGGTGTTTAGTGATCTTGTTGCATGAAACTTGAGGATACAATATACACGCCACGCTTCTGTTGCCGCCATTTCACTCGAGTATCCTCTGGTAGTCAAACTGTGGACTAAGACCTCTCACGATATGTGATACGAAAATGAGTGAGTTTTCCTTTGCAAACTGTATATTTTAATATTCTATGTCTTGCGTTTCTTACACAATATACGAACGAAATTCGGGAGATCAACTGTTATAACATATAAGCATACTGAAGTATTGTTCTATTTGTTATGTAAATATAGGTTAGACTACATAAGTTAAGTCTTTTTTAAATAACGTTATTCGTCAAGGATCTAATAACATGATAAAACAAAAAAACTTACAATACAAATGATTATAGTTTCTTCCTTTTTTTTTTTTTTTTTTTTTTTGGACAGTTGGTACAAACTTTATCCTACATATCCACAAAAGCAGCATGTAAGTCTGGGCACTTACAATGAGTACAATTTTCTTTCTGTACTGCTGTCGTATTACGTACTGCCAATCAGTTGTTGGTTCACATCAATTACATTAATTTTAATTAATAATCTTTGTACTCATATCTCACAGGGTTGACCAATTAAAACAATTTCTAACTGAAAAACAAACTCTGTAGGTATAAACAAACATTTTACAACATTTGTGTCATAATCTTATTTCATTTCTGCGGGTGAAATACTTCCATGTTATAACAACGAAATATTGTATTACGGTCAAAATGTCGAATGTAAGTCCAGATACAACCAAATTTGAATGAAGACCTACCATTTACGTACTGACGTCTGTGTATCTGCATGTACGTATGCACGTTCAGAGGATATTTCGTCAAGGATATATCACGTAAAAGATTACATATACATAAGGGGCTCTGCACAACTTTCTATTTGGTTCAATATTCGTGAAGCGCCTGGCATTTAACATGCAATACATTGCAAACTGTACAAGCCACCGTAAAACTCACTACACCAATGGATTTCCCAGAAAATTGTACATGGATTGGATATATCACTTGCAAATATTCCCATTTGAAAAAACAAAAAAATTGAATCCAATATGGCAGATCAAATATGGCGGCAGGGGTGGGTAACATGTGTCAGAAAAGCAGTAATTAATCCAATTTGTTTTACATATTCCCACATTCATGTCCAGTTACATCTAAAGAAACTAAAACCAATTTTGTGTCCGAACGATATAGTAGTGTATGATTGAATTCCGAATGTATGAAGGCCCACAAACATGCAAATTACCCATATGAGCCGCTAAAATTAGTACAATACACATTGGGCAGCGGAGAACTTCGCATTTGAATCAATTTTACACTAATCCCAATGGGATAGTTCGCGAATGTACCTTGTTAGTTTTAACCAGACTCTAGATAGTAGTATGTTTGTCACGCCAAATATAATATGATTTTTAATGTCAATGAATTTGTTGTAATGAAATTCACGAACGCTGCATAGAATGACGACCTCAATTCAATTTAGTGCATTCTTCGATTCTATACATGGTATTGAATTTTACAATAGGAGGCATAATTACATCCTAACATAGCCAAAATTACAGAACCCCATTAACAGTAAAGAAAACATTATCATTCAAAAAAAATAATTTCAGTTATGTCTTGAATTTAAGTTTTTTTATTGCTTTCATATGACAGTATGTAACACGTTATGCAATTTCTTATCTATATATGTTAAACATTTTGATACATGTTGTTTTTAATCTTGATTAATATGAGTTTTCTCTTCTACGCTGTCTCTTAGTAGTGAATACATAGCCGGAACCGAGTTCAATGTTTTATACATTTTTGCAATACATGTATCAGTATCAGTATTCTTTCCTTAAGTTGAGAGAATACTTCAGACCTCATCAACCACAACAAGTGAAGTAAAGTCGAGTTCATATTACCAAAACTTATTTTAAGATGTCTATCTCGAAATCATAAGTAAAGGATAAATAATTCCGTTAGTAAGATTGATACTTCGTGTTAACGGTCAAGAATAAGTGGCAATCTCGCTAAAAGCATATAAGTAATGAGTCAATCAAGTTCCGGATTGATTTTATTCAAGTAGAGGAAACAGCTCATCACAAGGAATGATAATAAGGTCGCGAGCGTATATGTCTGTCGAGTGATTGAAGTAAGTTTTAGTACACTCTGGACCAGCAACCACGTAGCGGAGTTTAACATTACCATGTGTTGCGCGGTAATTTGGTCGTGTTTTCACCACGAAGCATAATGCTATAGTCCTAACTTCTGATACAATTGGGAAAATCAGCCTTAGAAATTTACGACGCTTTACACAATGTTTACACGTATAAGGCACTGAAGAGAACAAGCACATTTGATTGACACGTACGTTTTCGTGACAGCGAGTTAACAAGATAACTGAACAGAACATTGAAACACACGAAGAGATGAGAAAAGTATGTACTCCGTGAGGAAACGTCTTCCTGATAACAATCGTCTGAGTTTCCCGGAAATTATCAGTATCTTCGACATCAATAAGCCATGATACGTATTATCCATGAACATTTGAAAAAAAGCCCTCTGTTACAGTTATATACCACACACTCTGAAAATTAAACGGAAAAAGCAGCGAGTGTCAAGCTGCGAAGACTACATTCTAACAACATACTCATCGTCAAATTTCTCAAATACATTGCTCTCAGGAATAAAATAAGATGTCTTAAGTACGATCCTCTTATGAAACGACAGCCATTGGCAACACAACAAAAATTCACATGCATAAGTCACAAGTGAAGGGTTTGATGATCATCATTTTCGAAGGAAACGGTCTCATTCACTAAGAATTAGTTCCAGAGGGCTAGACCAGTTATGGTAGCTTTTATCCATTAGATCACAGCGAACGAATTACCCATCTAAAGTGCACAAATTTGAATGGGTAAACGGAGGAGAAAGATGAAAAGTGAAACTACAACAATTCTTAACCAAAATAGTCACTATTGCAATAACATACTTTTGCCATCACTCAGTAAATTATTGGATTTCGTGGTGAAATAAGTCTGAAGTCTTCTATGGAAAATAGTTTTCAACTGTACGTTGCAACCTGCCATCATCAGGGAAGATCTTACTCCCCAAGAATTAATTGAAATGGAGTGAGATATTGTAATCGGTGTAGGGTTCCTTCTATAACTCACGAAGAATCTGCAATGTGTTTTGAGCAGATTTGTGCGTTCATTGTGGTCCAATATGTAGAAACTATGCATTTTAGATATTTGCTAATATTTGTGGGCGAAATTACGATGTACTTCAAAGAGTTTCGCGCTGTTATGATTAGTAGTGATGATCCCACCTCCAAGGAGAAAAACATGATGGATGAATTCACTATTGCTTATTGTACCAGGAACAACTTCTAGGGGTTTTGAAAAACAGTTTTGTACTTCCATAAATACCCAGTCACTGTCCTAATCGTTTGTTTGTCGTAGCAGCTTCATTTGCCAATAACAAATATCAATCCCGATGCAGGAAACTTCTCTGGATATTGATCGCCAGTGATCTGCACATCTTCCGATGGCGGTACTTATTGCCCGAAGTCAACTCATGTGGCATCCATAAAGTCAAGTTTTTTCACCGTACTGATTACACCGAGAAGTCAAATGACAATGATATGGTGTATATGTAACACGCCTGCAATGGAACGAACACTTTCCTGAGGACACGCTTCTATAATGTTCCTCAGGAAATCACCCAAACATGATGTCTGAGATTTTACAATGCTATGTCACTGGAACGGAATTTGGCAAACTAACAACGAATGGCGCAATCATTCTCCATTTCCATAATGTTTTTTGTGGTTTATGGTGCACAATAATTAAATTTGAATTCGTAAAGAAAAATCATTCATGAGTAGGTGTTCTCCATGATGCACTTTTATACGACCCTGTTTAGCAACACATTATCCTCTAACAGTTTGAGTACTTTAGCTTGTTTGTTAGGCGTTTACAAAGTTTGTGACGTTGTATTAGTAAATCGCTCTGTTGAGTTACTGAGGTGAGTTTCTTAAGAGCCAAAAAACCGACATTTAATTCGCAACAACTTACAAGAAGGCATGAAGCGACTCTTCCAAATGTTAGTTGTAAGGCCAAAATAAGCTCCAGAATTGGAATCTTCTTCACAACAATTCTTCTTCTTACAATTGTAACATTATCAAACGATTTGGGACCCGAAAGAAATGTGTCGCTGTTATTTACTTTCCAACATACACACTAGATAAATAACATCAGATGATTACTTCTTGTTTCCGAAATTAAAATAAACACTTCGGGGCATTGTGTTACATTATATTGATGCAGTCAACATGGAAGTATTTTCAAATATCATATGATAACCCTTGTGTCAGAAATCAGTAAATTTACGGTATATATCAATTGTTTTCAGTTTGAAACTATATACGTATTAAGCAATTTTCAGCAATAACTAATTACTAAATCTCGTGTTTAATTCATAATTTTAAATTTCATAAAATGTATCTTGTAATATTGTATAAACGCATTAATTACATAAATTATTTCCAATCCAGAGAAACTTAAATGCAAACCACAAGATGTATTGTATTGTGATGGGAAATGCATTACTGAGTCTATGATATGTGATGGTAAAAAGGACTGTTCAAGCGGAATAGATGAAAATGCACAGAAATTTCCACGTCAATGTAGTAAGTCATTCTCTTATTTCACTTCATTTTATTATTATTATTCTTAAAATTGTAAGTACCTTCAAAATCTATGGGTGACAATTTATTTGTGTTACTTAATATTCGAGTTAGAATCATCAACGTCAATAACGAAAAAAGGTGCAATTCTCTTTCTAAGATCTTAACCACGTTAAAGTGATGATACAACTCTTGTTTTGTGAAAATGTCTCCAGAACATCCTGGTGAATAATATAGTTCGATTAAATACTCAGTAGCAAAATATGATCACACAACAGAGAATCTTCGCAAAAAACTAACATGAAAGTATTCACTTAAAAATATATATTTATTAACTTAT
This sequence comes from Thermobia domestica, assembly GCF_964235325.1. NCBI lineage: Eukaryota > Metazoa > Arthropoda > Insecta > Zygentoma > Lepismatidae > Thermobia > Thermobia domestica. The sequence continues at coordinate 146,229,961 of NC_137456.1, read as the reverse complement.
TTGTATTGTGATATGGAATCTGAAAATTATACTCAATTTCGTTCTTTATTTCTTTTATTTATATTTTAATGACCTATCATCTCACTTCTATAATATAAACTTTGTAATAGAATTTCTTTTACTAAGGAGAATTTTGGTACCACCCTTAATTCTAGAACGTACGTAGCCAACATGCTAGAAGTTATTAGGCCAACATTCCAAATGCAATGCTGTCCAGCTCAATAGAGACAGCATGAATGTGAACCTTCAAATTGCATGAATGTCAACCTTCAAATTTTGTGAAGTTATTGCTCTTTTACAAGACAAGTGAAAGCCTAAAATTTTCTTGTCAAACAGACCATGAAAGTTTCTCCTAATCCAATAAATGTGTAATTTAAAAAAAGTGTTGATGAAAATACAATTATTTTCAAAAAATCTAGTTTAAAAATAATTAGAAGCCTATAAAAGTAGACTAAATGGTAGAATTGTTAGTCAAAGTAACTTAAGCATAGTATTATATACCTACTTAAAGATTGTTTGAAGCATAACAGTTGAAATACTGGTGCAAAGTTTACCTATCCAGCGTATCTCAGATGCTAAAATTCGCTCTTTCAATCAGTCCTTAAGCGGAGCCAATACGAACTTAACTGGCCCAACCATTTGTAGGGCAAGGTTTGCACAGAAAAATATCATAGTATTTTGCATACTTCCGTAAGTAGTTACTAAATATTCAATATGATTCAGTAAGTAGTCCGGTTTCTCGTGAAAATTACATGTGGGACGCAAAATCAATATTTTCTTTATAAGATCATCGTCTTCTGTTTGGCTCCTACTTATGTAGAATACTAGTATTTCTTATATGGACTTCTACAGTATTTTGAAGGAACAACCAACCGTTCTACAACAAATTTAGTTAGCAAAAGTGAATGACATCCAAGAGACAATTGATATTCCTAATCCTAGTTCCTGTTATATGTTAAAAGATCATGTAAAAATTAAAACTGGAACAAGGTTAAATAAATAACACTAATAATAAATCTGGTTATTTTGTCAAGTGAGAGACTTCTTTCTCAATGGTGAATATAGTCAATGACCATATCTCGGTGGAACGCCAAATGATACCAGTCTTCCAAGTATTTTTTCTTTAGTCTCTAAATTTGTTTACCTTACTATGCATTATTAAGTATACTTTATTAAGTATAGAAGTATTTACAAAGGAAATGAAACTACTGTACAAAGACAAGGGCTCAAGTTGTACTATCATTTATTTATATCAGTCGCTGACATACAATATAAGACTCAAATATGCTTTTGATCTGCCTGAATATACCTATATTTTTTTTAAGTATTGATGCAATTCAAAAAGTTAAACTACACGTACTTAACTAAATCAATTATCATAATCTTGAAATAAGCAGAATATAAAATACTGTACAACTAATTATAAGTGATCTATATTAACCGTTTAATTTTATTCTGGTTTCAGAGCCAGGTACCTGCACAGGTTATGGAGATCCTCATTATGTAACATTTGATGGCAGTTTGGTTAACTTCCAAGGAGTGTGTAGATATGTTTTGGCACAACCTTCATCCAACAAGTTCAGCATAGAAGTCATGGTATGATAGCTATGTAAAATATTTTAATTATTTAATAGTGTGAAACATTCTTTTGTTTGCAAATATTGCAAAAACCAAGAATAAATTACACAAATGCGTCCCAACTCATAGAATTTGAATACCAGAGTAAAACTTCATTACAATTGTAATATCAGCGAGATGGCATATTCATGCATCGACCTCTGTTCTGTGCACATAGTAGTACAATGAGAGAACACTGCATGCAGAACTTACGTAGTGCCACATGAAAAACCAAGAAGTAATGATGTGATTACGAATCATTATGGTTTAACTACGTCAAAAAGTGCAATATAAAAAGACTATTGCTTTTGAATGGGACTGCATGTTCGGCCTCCTGAAGGCGGCTCTTGCACGGCAAAAATGCTTTGTGCACAAGGTATATCACTACACCAGTGTGTTCAAGTGATAGATTGTTGCATTGAACAAAATCAAACTCTACGTAGCGATGAACAACCGGTTAAATGCAAAACCTGAGCTCACGACTGAATGACAAATAACATTATATTCACACAGCAGTGACAAACCGTACAAGATCTACAGCGTTAACGCAACACTGAAACATAACGATAAATGTCAACTTCATTGAGTCAATGGTTTCATTATGTTTGTTAAAATCAGGTTGGCGAAATACATGTCAATGTGTTGATTTGCATTCCTAATACTTCAAATTATTTGAGCCACAATGGGAACGTAAACACAGTCATTCCTTTGCTGAATAGTAAACAGTCAGGATTTTGGATAAATTCCGTGTTAGCTTATCCTACAATGATGTCCATATACGCATGAAAACCTTTTATAATAAACACAATCTTCAAACGTGCCTTGTCAAGTATCATTGTAGCTAATAGCGGAGCTGTGATACCTCATGATGCTATTTGATACAGCACACAAACTTGGCTGCTATTCGTTGATGCCAACACAACCAGTTCGCTATTCTAAAGAAGTTCTGGAGGCGGAGATCACACCTTTCCTTCAGAGTACTCTGGACGCCATATTTCAGAAATATAATGTATCAATAATGGTGGAAGGCTTAGTGTAGGATGATGGCTAGCGTAGCTTCCCAGGCATGAACGTTCATTTGAATGTCGTCCCTCAAATATGTGTGGGATATGGTTTCTGGACAATTTGTTCGTCATTGTTCTCCAGCAGATCCTTGTCTTATGGATTTACAAGCACACACCTTGGCATGAAATTCCTCAGGAACTCATCTAACGCCTGTTTGGCCTGACGATGATGTTCAGTTTCTCATTGCAGCAAATGAAGGTTTCACGTCATAATAATTTATCAAGATTAGAATTTTTATACCACTTATATCCAACTATCGATCGGAACTGGCTTTTATTGTCAGAAGTAGGAGAAAGAGAATAGGTTGAGCAAAAAGGGAGAGTTAACGAGGTATGTAAAATGGAAAAAACAAGATTGGCAGTGTTCATTAATCCACGAGTAATAAATACACCTGCAGAACTATCAACTACGCCTTGTTTTCCTGTCACTTTTTTTTCTATCAACGATAGTACTGTCTTCTCCTAGTCCCTTTTGGGTGGATCACTGAGAACTCAAGCAACAAAGTGTGACGTCACAGATCAAATAGTTGGAAATGGCTGTGTTAAACAGTTATTCATGTTATGCACCTCTGATATAGACCATTACCGTGGTCAAGCGCCTAGCGCGCACACCTTTTAGTGCACGTGGTCCTACATTGGATTACCAGTGCTAGAGCACTCAAATTTGAGCTCATGGTAGTGGTTTGGATATTGCTTTAAACTGTAGGCTAAAGTCTCACATAAATGAAGAGAGACGCTAAACTCAAGAACAAGCAAGCACCTGTGATGTGAATTCCGTTCCACTCACAAGTATGTTCTTGGTGTTGCAGCTTTTTCAATCCTACTTATAAGCTAAGTACGTATTCTGGTACAAAGATAAACTATTCTGATACAAAGTATGAATATGTGAATTGATATAGAAACCTTTGTCTTTACAGTTGTAAATATGAGAAAGCAACGCTTCCTTTTAGTGCAATCTTTGCGAGCTTGGATTTCAATCGTCATACAATTATATTTTGGGCATAAATATATATTTTCTATAAATAATTTGTGAAGCGTGTTTTCGAGTTATTTGATTAATTTGATTGTGTTGAGTAGAGAAAGTTTCTAAGTATGTAAAAAAAAAAAAAAAACCCGCAGATACAAGCGAAATTTTATTTTAGACGAACTGAAAAAAAGTTGTCACTGTGACAAATATGAAATATGGTAAGCAACAAATTAATTTTTCTTTAACAACACTCAGAAACACTCTGTGTAGATACACGACATATAACCAGACAAATGTTCACACGATAATCAAAGTTCTGTCTCAGAAACTCAAAGATGTTATAATGACCGTGTGTCTTGCACTAAAAGGTCATTTCATCACAGTCTGATCGTTCCCTACAGGATGACTGACTAAACGTTACGTATCTGTATGTTTAAATATTCTTTAAGATCAGATTAAATTCAGCCTGTAGATTGAAATGTGTTATATACTTGTAAGTATCCTCAAGAAGACTTATACCTAGGATTTTGTTGACGGAACATGTACTCACCATGTTTAAAGTTTATTATTATTATACACAAAAAGTGAGGATATCTGTCAGGTCATATGCTTCATATAATTTTCTTTAAAATCTTATGACACATATTCCTTTTGTTTGCAACGGTTTCCCCATTATGTATAAGTAACAATAGAAATTGAGAATACCGAGATAAGCCATATACTGTATGTCGACGAAGCATATACATGTAACTAAGGTAGAGCAGCAGTGTGCAGATTAAAACAAGAAGAAATATTGGACTTTCCTGTTAGTGTGTGACAAACATTTTATTCTACGGTAGCTTTTGAGTCGGTAAAAGCCCCAAAAGATAATTATAAGAAGAAAAGGGAAAAACAGACTTTATCGCTATAAGCTAAGGAAAGACAGGGCCCATTCGGGAGAGTAATACTTCCGGAAGTACGTTTAATCACGTCCTACCCTAGCCAGCTGTTTTAAGTTGATCACAAAATTTATATCATGAGAGTCAAGGTGGAACACAACAAGCTCTGCGGGGCTTTTTAACCCGTTCTTACTACTATTACTACTACTACTACTACTACGTATCTGCACAAAAGTAAGTAGATCACTTTTATAAGTATTATTTCCACCTTATTTTAATGAAAAGAGTTTTATGAAAATTAAAAAAATAGAAAAACTTGCCTTTGGCCGGGTTTGAACCCACGGCAAAAGCGATTTCCGTTACTATCCCGTAGCGCCAGCACGCTCCGCCTCCAGGACCTTTTTTTAAGATTAATCGACCATACCTGAGCAACCCAAGTTTCCTCGTATAACCTTTAACAAATTCGACAGGGACACGAACAGATACTTATCCAGGACAGTTAAAATTCCAAAGGCTCCAAAGACTGGGAATCGAACCCGAGACTTCGTACATCAAAGGTGGATGTGCTAGCCACTAGACCAGCGGGGAGAGCTTGCTGACAGCGGCAAGCGTTTGTATACTTCTTCTTGTATACTACTTCCAGAAGTTTTTAATGAAGCCTTCTTCCTTTACCTTGTAGCGATAAAGCTTACTTATTGTTTTATCATATTTTATGTCATTAATTTTTACTGACTTGACTTTCCTCAAGAAATGTCATTGGTTGTATTAAAACATTATTTTAGAGACACTCTGCTGCACAAACCGTGGGTTTTCTCATGAGTCTCCCGTTTTCTCCCAGTTACTTTGTTTCACCATTTCATTCATTTCTCATCACCACCGTCTGCTTTACCATACACGACGTAATCGTGGGACGTAAAATTGAAAAATTTCAAATTCAGAAGACATACTCAACTTTCTTCTTTTTTTTACCGCATGTGTTTCGTGCCCTTCCATCTAGTGGAACCCTAATTCCTAGAAAATATACCTCTACAACCATATATATGTTGTTTAAAGTTTCAACCTTAAAAGTGTCAATATGTTTGTTAAATTGTCCAAAAATATTTATTTATCAACCGTAAATACATTCCTTTGTAAGTTATTACTATGTTTATGTTATCAGTCCCTTTAACCTTAAAATTACCAAACCTGTATGTGCGACCAGGGATAAAAGTGAGAGGGAACGCCAGAGGACGCCGTACCCGACTTCCAGAAGATATCTGTGGTGTCCTTCCCACTTTCTAAAAAATATACAATGAGCAAAGACAGGCACGGGGCACCATGCTTCCCCCTAACTTTCACTCTTGGCTACGACTGATACCAAGAAGAGGGTAGAGGAGGCAAATCAGGACCTTGGAAGAAAAGGGCGAATCCTGAAATCGGGGTGTTGGGAAATAAAGCTGAATGTTTTGCAAGTGCATTAAAATAGCAAGGGCGAATCTTTGTTTACCTTGAAACTGTGAGAAAACTAAAGATAAAGCAGGGCAAAACGCGGTATCTATGTGTTGTCCAGACCTGTCGGATACGAGGAAAAAATCGAGTTTTCGGGTTCACCCTTCTCTTTCAAGGTCATGAAATTTACCCACACTTTCTTTCGAGTGATTCTTACACTAAAACCATTGACTTTAAGTTAACATTTGAAACAAAACTCAAAATAGAATCGTTTCAAATTGACTTACTTTACATTTATTTTAACTGGCTACTTGTGTGACATTGTTTATACTATCCAGGCACGGATAGGTATTGTTAACATCTGAACTTCGGTTTTATCTTGAAGATGTATGTATATAGGCCTACATGTCCGCAAGAGCAAGTATATTATACTCTTGTAGACTTCGGTGTTTAAATAAGATACCAAAATAACACTTAAGAAATATAGACATTGAAATAGAAACAAAGATAAGTTACAGCTAATACCAACAGGTTGTCAAATCTGCCCGTAGCATTAAAATACAAGGTTAGTATAAATGATTCATACTACTGAGTATTTAGACAAAAAAGACAGATAAAAATGTTGATACATAAAATTACTTTTTTAAAATAAAAATAAAACAGATTATAAATAATATAAAGCTAATAAAAGTGGTCATTATAGAGTCGAATCAGGAGCTCTTAGGACACTTTGTCCTGCAAAAAAAAAAAAAAAAAAGTTTAAAAACTTAAACGTGCTGGCAAAATCGATCTCCCCAATGGTATTTCTAAGGTTGAATCACGCAAAATCTAGTTACATTTCATAATCCTAAAAGAAGGTAATTTTGAATACTGAAAATAATAGAGATAACGTTAATTTGTATTTATTTCAGAACGAAAATAGAGGTACCACTCTAGTTTCTTGGACGAAAACCGTATGGGCTATTTTTGGAGAGACTGAGGTGCAACTAGACCAAGGAGGAAAAGTGTTAGTCAACGGTGCCGAAGTACAGTTACCGTACAACATGAATAATATTAACATTGAAAGGAGGGGAGGCAATGTTATCGTGAAGTCCTTAGACTTAGGTGTTACGGTAAGTAGAAGCAACATATGTTCTGTATTGTGATTACTAAAGACCGGATATTAGAAATGCATATATGGCAATTTAATTGAGAATTTCGTGTTAGTACTTAGCTCATCATCCTTTCTTCGTACAGATTTAGTGAAAGTAGAGATTTACCTAAAATATCATTTGATTACAAATGTTACACACAAGATCTATTTGGTAAGTAATGCCACAAAGACTACAAATATTTAAAAAAATATTTACATAATAATAAGAAAAAATAATACCTGTAAATTAACATTTTTTAAAATATTGCCCTCCTGCATTGATACATCTTCTCCAGCGGGATTTCCAATATGCGAAGCTATCCTAGAAGGCTTGTACAGCATGCACATTAAAAGCAATATCACAAGCAGCTTTAACCCTGGAACTCCAGACATATTTTTATACCTTTGTGTACCAGCCGGGTCCAGTGGACCCACAGTAATATATAGAGATCCTCTAGCAATATAATTAACTTTTTGGGAGAAAATGAACATCGAAATACTAAACAATGTCATTTTGCTATGTATTTTTGACGAATTAATAAAATACACTTCGTAGTTATCGTAGTTATACCGTACACTAGGTGTATGGTAACTTAGGAGTATTACTATTACTTTATATGAGCTCAAATAGAAATCTAATTTTTAGGCATAATGAAATAGTCAACATTTTACATACACGTAATAACAACATTAGATTACAAGAAGCAAATATTTGCTTCTAAAAAAAAAAAAAAAAAAAAAAAAAAAAAAACAGAAAATTACGATCACTTTTCCTTTTCTTTTGCATTTTTTATGGTTAGTGTACGAAACATTTTTCACAAACAACTCTGCTGCTCTCAGAACACTCATTTGTCTTGCATTTGATACAGAAGATTCTTGCCTTACAATCCCATTTTGATGGGCAGATCCCACATCGAGCTTTCTTTTTCGATGGCTCTTTTTCCGTGAGCTGATCAGTTTCTGTGTGGCTTCTCTTCTGTGGAAAGTCTTCTCCAATATGGGCCATTTGTTTGCCGAGGGAAATCAGGAAGTTACAACGTTTCAATCTCTGCTTCTTGTCTTTCTTCTGTAGTGACAAGAATATAATATAAGTGCGCTTATATCAATAATGTTGAAGAATATTACTAGAGACCATCTCCTTTTCATTTGCTTTATGCTGTAACAGTAGGTTATTTGGTCCATAATGTCCACGCCAGACTTTGTTTTGTTGTAGTAAAGGATTACTTCTGGCTTTTTCTCTGCTGTAAAAGTCTCAACTTCAGGCTGTTATGCATTGTACTCAGAAGAGTAACAGTTTTGTACTTCTTTGGACAATACGAAACTATCATGGCATCCTGTTGGAATCCAAACAAACTGGTTCCTACAGCCCTACTGTAATCCGTTTTGGTAAATGAAGTTAGGAGTTCCGGCTTACTCTTCCGTATAGTTCCGACGTAGGTGAGTTTTCGTTCCTTCAATTTACGTGCAAGAGAAGGACTTGTAAAGAAGTTATCCCCAATAATTTTTCTACTACTTCCAGCAATTTCTTCCGTCAGTTGAACAAAGACTCTTTCCCCTTGATTGACCTCTCTTCCCTGTTCTGGACTCTTTCCGCTATATATCTGCATCTTCCACACATAGCTTGTGGTGCTATCACAAATAACCCAGAACTTTATTCCATATTACCCGGTTTACTTAGTATGTATTGCCGAAAAGGACAATGTCCACAAAAAGTTACAAGCTGTTAGCGGTCCATCGTCTTGTTACCTCCGGGAATATAAGCGTTCTGTGGAGTTTTATCCCAGTCTTCAAACACTGCACGAATTGGAGATAGTTTATCATCAGGTCTGGCGCCTGAGCTCTGTATCATCAAAACGTAGAGCGGAATCGATTTGTTAAAAACGATTCGTTCTCATAATGGAAATGAATATACGTCGATCCTTTTCCTTACTCCAGAGCTTTCTAGTTCTTTCATTCATTGATTTGTATACCCATATAAGTATTAGCACGCCAATATATTTCTGAAGTTCTTCAACACTAACAGGTTTCCAATCACGAGGAAATTTTATCCTACCTTCCTTGTTAGTTCACTTGCAAATTGTTTTCAGAATGTTTCTACGAAAAAATAGGCACATTTCTCATCTTCAACTTCCCTATTAGCATACCCTGTAGAACCATGGTTTTTTGTAGTTACATTGGCAGCACCAGAACGCCCGCGACTGGTAGTGAAGGGTACTAAATTTCAATGTTCTAAGCCACTTCTAGAGGTGAAATTGCTTCATTTTGCACATTGCTGTCACTAACATCAGAAAAATCACTCTCACTTCCAGATAACTCTAATAATTCACAGTCCACTTCTCCATCATCTTTCGAATCACCAGAAAAATCCTCCTCTTCTGCCAACAGACATTGGCGTATGTCATTATCGGAAAGTCCGCCAAGTGTCAGTATCCTCACAAACTAAATCCAATGACTAAAGTGAAACATGCACTGGCTGGTTTAGAATATATTTTAGGTATAAATTTATAATATGCCTCTGAGAAGTGGTGCCAGGGAGAAAACAATATAAAGCAGTAGACATTACGTACAAAAGGAATAATTTGTTAGGAAAACTTACTAAAACTGCATTAAACTCCTTTATAAATAAAACATTTTTAAACATAATACTGAAAACAAAGAACAAAGAACACGCTGACGTTAACCCTACTATCTATGAACCGCAATGTAAATCAAAACCAAAATTGAATAAGTATTCCCATTAAAATATACAATGGGTCCACTGGACCCACCTGGTACACAACGCTATTATTTTTATATATACCACCTGACTTAAAGAAACAAAGTATTTCAAACATAACATGGGAGAGGAGCACCATAAAGAAAAAGTCACGGAATATTAGCGACCACTCACGAAAACTTACTCTGCAATTAATAAACGAAAAGTCATATGGGTCCAATGGACCCGTTTGGGACTCCCAAAGTTAACGTAGTAAATTATTCTGCAACGCTGAAGTCCGCGGGAGCCAAGTCGGGACTGTAGGATGGTTGGGGCAGCGTTACCAAGTTAGATTTGCTCAGTTAGATGGTTACGACGAAGGCACTGTCGGCTGACTCGTCATGGTGAAATTTCCAATTGCCTATCATATCTGATTTGACGCGCCGGATCTTTACTATCAGTCTCTTGAGGAATTCTTCGTAAAAATTAGAGTTAACAGTTGTTCTGGGAGGTCCAAACTCACGGCGAACGATTACTCTGATATCAAAGAAAAAATCTCATGGTCTTGATCTCTGATTTGCTTTTTTTTTTTTTTTAGGGAGGATAAGGAGATGCCGAGATTTGTCACTCGGCACTTTGCCTCTTCGTTTTGGTGTCGTACTGGAATATCCACGTTTCATCACCCATGCTAACGTTGTCCAAAAAGTGAGGATCATTTCCACATATTTAGAAAACGTCTTAGCAAATTTGCACTGAGCGGGGTTTTTGGGCATCGGTCTCAATCTCGTGGACGATAGATTTTAGAATTTTTAACATGTCAGCCTTTAAAAGAACACTCATTTGACAGTCTGTAAGAAAAGTTCTTTCACACAGGTAACATTTTCGTAGCTTGACGTGATTGATAACGTCCAGCGCGAGCTTCGTCGTCGATCTCTTGCGAGCCTTCCAAAAATTCCTTGTTCCACCTGTAGACTTACCTTTGTGATAAACATTCATCCTCTCAGGCCTGTTGAACCATTGAAAAAGTTTTTTCACTGCAGACTTGATTTTACACAGCACTTGATCGCGTTTTTTTTTTTTTTTTTTTTTTTTTCAATGTGCGCTGTATCGCAACTTGTACATAAGACGAAGCAGGTTTACGAAATCGCCCTCCTTTACCTCCGAGAGCTTGGAGACAACGGACAAAGCACTCCTTCAGTAGTTGATTTACACCATAATCGAGCCCGGCGGACAGAGTGAGCTGCAACGTACAGTCGCTTCACAATAACACTGTATACAGGTCATTACTTTTCGGACAGATATTGTACATACTGGGGCACATAAAAAATACAGGAAAACTCCTAATTACGGGGGAATCGCAGTTATTTTCCGTACTTCTTTATTGTTATCCGTGTGACAATCTGACAAAGTTACAATACAAGGGATATATCAAGTAATTTTATTTCTAGTGTCGACAAAACTTCAAGGTCTCAATCAGTTTACAAACTAAAGGAAGCATAGGCCAACATATATTCACGTGTATTGTTTCAAGAAACGTTTCCTTCTTTAATGGATGTATATTTTCGAGTTTCTTCTTGAAAAATTAAACGAAACTTGCAACTCTTTCTACCATTAAAACACAAGGTTATGTACGGTTAGGTTAACCCTAAATGATTCGTAGGGTTAAAAACAGTGGCGTATTTACGATTTTGTTTCGGGGAGGGCTTTGCTAACTTTATTCCTGGAAATGTAAAAATTCTGCTACTTTAATATAGTAAATAATATTTCGGGACGTTGCTTAAGCCCGGAAGACACCTCCTTAAATACACCACTGGTTACAAACGATTGCGTATTTAGACAAACGAAAATACCCACAAAAATGGTGATACACAAAAAGATAAGTTGCCAAGTTTCAGCAAGCAAAAGGTTGGCTGAATGATCCCCTTAAGACAATTGACTTCTGGATCTCTCGTCCAATCATTCATAGTGTCGCCATTGTGTCAGTGCGATTAGAATTTATTATCTCAGGATCATAATATATATCTTTGAACATTTATGATCAAAATATTGGATATTAATTCCACATACATTTGAGTCTATTGCAAAATAATAATTTTTCTTAGCGGTTAAATAAAATGATCTCTTCATTGGAAATAATAGGAAAAACCTGGAAAGTCTCAAATAATTATTCCTGGAAATGGAATCTTTAAGTTTTACGTCCCACGGTTATGCCGGTTGGGCTAAAGGAGACGGTGATGATGAGTAATGAATGAAATGGTGGAATGAAGAAAGTGGGAGAACCCAGAAAAACCCACGCACACGGTGTTTGTCCACCACAAAGTTCACTTGGTGGGGGCTGGGATCGAACCCGGGACCCCTAGCACCAGAGGTGAACGCTCTACCACTGAGCCACCGCGGCCCCCTATCAAAGAACTTGAATCTTAACTGTCAACTCTCTACATCCTGAGCAAGACTGATGGTGATCTCTGGTAGTTCTTGAGATTTTGTTTCCCTCGGACGGGCACACGGATAGAGGAAGTTAATATACGAAGATGTTTCTGGTAGATCAAACTTCTTTAAATTTTACGTAATTTCCTAATTCGTGTATGTAAGAATGTTTCCTCTTCTTTCAGTTTATAAGGATTACGTTGTAATTTTCAGTGATGTTATTTCTCTGTCGTTCCGTCACTGAAATAAGATTAGCATTGTTATATCGTTCCCTAGGAGATAACAAATTCTTACAAACACGACACCTCTGCACTAAATTTAAAATGTTTATTTTCTTCTCACAAATGTGAACTGTAATGAATTGAATTTATGGTATTAACATCAATGAAATAAATGCATTGGACTTGAATTTTTTGTAATAAATAAATAAACAAAACAATTGAATGTATTTCTCTTAGGTAAAATGGAACGGTAGAAGCAGAGTTGATGTTGAAGTACCAGCACATTATAAATACCAAATGCAGGGCTTGTGTGGAAACTTCAATGGCAACCGGAACGATGACAGACAAATTAGAAACGGAACAATTGTAAAATCAGATGCTGATTTTGGAAATGATTGGAAGGTAAGAATATACATATAATATACACTTTTTTCAAATGTTCTCTCTATATATAGTTTCAATCTCTTATTGGTCTAATTTCTTACCTAATCTCACCTAGTTAACTCAAGAGAGCTTGTTCGAATCAACTCGCGAGAAAGATATACTGCGTACTCGGTTCTTCAGATTTGTCTCAATGCCATCTTGGTCTTTCTAACTATACTCATTACAATATTAGCATATGAAGGCTGTTCAATAACGGACGAAGTAATCATAGGCAGATCCAGGCCTGGAGGGCGAAGGGTTACTCACGAATTCCCCCAGCGGCATAAGCACTGTAACATACACAGATACTCGACTGGACGTATAAAGCCAAAAGGTAACTGAGCTAGCGCAAATAAGAAAAAATCATTCGAAAACAGAGATACGCCACTGAACTACTAGGAAAGCCAGTGAATGCTACTTAGATTTTTATAATTTTCTTTGTAATTTTTAGATTGGTAAAATGTTTCAAAATTTAACAAAACACTAAATTCAAACATTTTCGATCATAAACGTTTTATTGCTGAAGTAACGAAATATATGCTTCAACAAAACGTTAAATTTTCAACAATAATTTCTATCCAAATGACTGTTTTAAATTATATGTGAATGTGATTTTTCTTCACAATTACGCAAAAAAAAAAAAAAAAAAAAAAACTCGGAATTTCCTTGACATAATTATTTCTTCACAACAATACAAAATATACACGTAAACACGTGTATATACACGTAAATATACAAGTATACACGTAAACTTTACAAAATAACTCAAAATTAACAAATATAAAATATGATTCAAACATACCTTGAATATAAAGTTATTCATGTTATAACGAGCAATTGGTATCTGTAACCACTACTGCTACTATTGCCCAATAGAAAAGGGAGTCGTTAAATAAAGTAGCAGAGAATTCAAAATCTCTTTCCCAACTAATAATCTTAGGTTATTTCCAATACTCATTTAAATAAACCACCGTTTGTATCACAAATATTTGTTCGAATGACAGAAAGAAATATTGAAGAAAGTACCATTTTAAAAACGTTACGTACGTAATTCATTTCACCTAATTTTTAATAATCAAATCTCTGATTTTCATCACTCGATTTTGTTTTGTCTGCAGAGTCTAATATGCAATTGCACTTTCCATTGTACGGTTAAATCGAAAATACTATGAACTAACTTAAACACTTTTAAAATTTTTGGAAGTTTCGTTATCCTAACATTCCTCTGTCGTACATTTGCGATTGGAATAGCTGAACCATACAACCGCGAATTCTATGTACGAAACTCACAAGTAAACCTTACGTTTGGGTGAATCGAGTTGCTGACTGAGACCCATATGAGAAAGTAGTACTAAATGTGGTCAGTATTTCAGTGAAGTTGTAGGTGCGAAGCTCCAGGGGTTTAGGAGATACAGCTACCAGAACATCACATGGAAGTACAGAATAGTCTTCATACAGTTGGAGGTAAAAGCTCTGTAAGACCTCTTGTAACGACAAAAGGTGAATAACGAATATATGGGTACATATTAGGACTAGGGGGAAGTCATATAGTAAGGGTATACCTGACGGCGGCCATCTTGAAATCCGCCATTTTGAATTAAGGTTAAGTTTCTAAAATAGGAATAGGGTCATGTGATACATAATTTAAGGCGCAAATTTAATCAGAAGAACAATGGTGAGGTTAATTTTGATTTACGCGCAATTGGTAAAAAGTTACAGGGAAATTAAATATTGTTGCAGCATATGTATTAGTCCTTTATCCCACCTTGTAAATGTTGTGTTAATAATAATAATTAAATAAAAAGCAGGTGGATAAATATTAGGTCTATGGTAAGAGTTGTCTTGATGGCGGCCATGTTCAAATCCGCCATGTTGAATCAGACAAAAATTTTAAACAAAACGCATAACATTGACACCTTCTTAATAGCAAATTTTACCATAAATCCAACGGTATAACTATTTTTGCTTTATCATTAACCAGCATTTGTTATTGCATAAACAAGTTGCTAATTTAAGGAAAAATGACCAAAGTGGAATTGAGTCATAATTGAACTTGGGCCTTTCTTCCAGAAAAGTCCTCAATTAGTACAATCAATATGTAGTTCAGAAAATAGTGCATGACTTGCACAAATGCTCTGCTCACAGTGAGCACACCTGACAAAGGCAATCGAGTTACACTTGACACATTTGTCGTTAACAATTCCGTCAAAGCAGTAGTCGTAAGGAGCGATCCATTTAATTTTGTGCTGGTTAATGATAAAGCAAAAATGGTTATACCATTGGATTTATGGTAAAATTTGCTATTAATAAGGTGCCAATGTTATGCGTTTTGTTTAAAACTTTTGTCTGATTCAAAATGGCGAATTCCAACATGGCCGCCATCAAGGCAACTCTTACCATAGACCTAATATTTATCCACCTGCTTTTTATTTAATTATTATCATTAACACAAAATTTACAAGGTGGGGTAAAGGACTAATACATATGCTGCAACAATATTTAATTTCCCTGTAACTTTTTACCAATTGCGCGTAAATCAAAATTAACCTCACCATTGTTCTTCTGATTAAATTTGGGCCTTAAATCATGTATTACATGACCCTATTCCTATTTTAAAAACTTAACCTTAATTCAAAACGGCGGATTTCAAGATGGCCGCCGTCAGGTATACCCTTACTATATGACTTCCCCCTAGTCCTAATATGTACCCATATATTCGTTATTCACCTTTTGTCGTTACAAGAGGTCTTACAGAGCTTTTACCTCCAACTGTATGAAGACTATTCTGTACTTCCATGTGATGTTCTGGTAGCTGTATCTCCTAAACCCCTGGAGCTTCGCACCTACAACTTCACTGAAATACTGACCACATTTAGTACTACTTTCTCATATGGGTCTCAGTCAGCAACTCGATTCACCCAAACGTAAGGTTTACTTGTCAGATAACACAACAGCTAAAGCTCACTCTCTCAAACTATAGTTAAAATGTTGAGAGAGAGGTGCTGCCATTTACGGATTCTCCTAGAACTATTTCGAGCTCTGTTACAGCAATAGTGCTGCCAAAGTCCTTAGAGAGAGGAAACAAAATCTTTCATTGTAACTTCGCACAGCTTTCCCCAGAAATTCGCCCAGGATCCGGCCAGGATGGAAATAATAATGTGTACCACTCTCCAGTGTAAGAATTTTGATGACTTCTGTTTCGATTGTAAGTCGATGCAGCATCTGTGAAACTGTTGTAAATAGCAGAAATATCTTTGAAAATTGCTACCATAGGTTTTTTGAAATGATAAGTTACATAACCTTGAGCGGTTTGTCTGCTTTCTCTAATCGCAGTAAGGCGATGTTCACTATTCAAACCACTGCGAATGTTGGCTATACCAGACGCGCTACTAGAAATTGTATCACCGGTACTATAAAATCGACGTGTTTAGCAAATAAGAAACTGAATTAAGAACACATGCGTGCAAATAGAAAACAATTGTAAAAATCTTCAAAATACGCTGTTACACACAGCTGCTAGTAGATTTTGATTCAAGCTTTTGCTCAATATTTCACTCATTATATATATATTCGATTCCGTAACCTATCATAGGATAGTAAACAAAATAACTTACTAATACTACTGGGGTTCTTTTTGCTTAGATTAGGATTAGGAAATATATTTTTTGGCATTCAGCATCCATGGCCATGTCACCCCGTCACGTATGAGGGATGATGTAACTCGGCGATCACACTATCCGCGGAAATGGGAGGAAGGAAGTGGCCTGGGATGGATATCTTAGGAACCATTCGGACATTTGTCAATTGTGAATGAGGGGAAACGCAAGAAAACCTCACCAGGATGGCTGGTCTGAAAAAATTCTTTTGATCGAGTGCCCCACCGGGAATCGAACCCTTGACTGCTCGCTCTCTGCTTACAGATGCATATGTAACTGTGAATTTTTTAACAGACATCTTGATATGTATAATATAATAAAAGTAACGTAAATAAAATTGAAGATTATTTTTCTTTCGGAAAATAATTTTAAAATAAACATTTCTTTAGAATATCTGATAAAGACAATGTGATTTTCTCTTCTCGTTTCATGTTTGATTATCTTATCAATCATTCTCCCTCTTTTCCCTTTTACTTAATATATGACCTCATAATTGCTGGACAAACACACATGCACTTAAATGATACCATAAGTCGTTGCACTCAAAACAAAATTCATTGCATAGAGACGCGGAGAGGTGATACAGTTGGGCGAGAACAAGGTCTCTTACCTTTTCTCGTAAAACTGTTCCTCTAATTGTTTCGTAGCAAATGAAACTCGCCTTGTATTTTCGTAAGCGGTAGAAGATGTATTTATTGTCAGTTTTCTAAGAGGTTTCAAGAATTATTTTCTAGAGATTAGATTTTTAAAAAAATGGAAAGACAGAAGACATATTTCCAAAACTAGAAAAGCAAAAAAGCTGTGCAATTCATTTCGTTTGTGATTCATCTATGCTGAAGCCTTCAAGGAAACTCTCTATAAACCAATAGATAAATTAACAACGTAACAGGAAGATTAGGGATGAGCCTTTGCACAACATACGCAAAAATTACAAGAAAAGCTTCATAAAATAATTATTAACAGAATTTGTAACATATTAGAATAAATTGACGACTGATGCATACACGGCAAAATAAAATAAAATCTGTCATAAGCGATATGAAACCAGAATTAAGTAGACGACGAGCTTTTCACAGTTCCAATGAAATAAATTAAAAGACATTTAATTTAGTTCATATTAGTATTTCTAACATGGACGACAATGAACAAGTTTTATTAGAACAATATTTTTTACATTATGAATGATGCTGTGAGGTAGAGAAACAGCAAGAAGCGATGCGAGGGGTACGCATTCCGGCACGCTGCACTAAATACCTTGTACGACTGGCTACTGGTTGTGTTGCTTCCCTTATAGGGGCAGGGTCGAACTGGCCCGGGCGGGAAGCCGGGGATTCCTATTTGGGCTACTTGAGCCAATAATAATAATAAGAAGAAGTACAAAAAAAAATCACTTACTACCACTAAAGTAGAACTGATTCTATGCTAACACAGATATACATGATGGGGCCCTTTGACCGGGCCAAATCGAGTACGGCCATGGCCACATGGGCCCTTATAATTTGTTTTATCGAGTGCCTGGCTAAGCTCTTCTAAAAAGAAGTGTACCAATAAGAACAGGACTTCAATTTGGCAGGCGAAGTTTATGGGCTTATTCTAAAAAAAAAAAATAAATAAATAAATAAATAAATAAATAAATAAAAAAATAAAAATAAAAAAAAAGTCTAAAGGGCAGAACTGCCACAACGTCAGATTTATTTGGTATATTGAATACGCTGTATGAAGTTACTCACAAGCAAGGGTCACGCAGTGGCTCCGCTGAGATCCGAACAAGACAATTAATTGTGTTTGCATTTGATATGTTATAATTAGATGAATCCCAAAGTTATACGTGCCACCGGGCGGAATATCGTGTTACAACATATTTTGTAATGTAAGAACTAAAAAAAAAAAAAAAAAAAAAAAAAAAAAAAAAAAAAAAAACCCTGGCAGAATAGTTTGAACCGAGTCACTTGTTCAGAAACGGTTGGGTAAGTGGAAAACTCGGCCAACACGTATCCCATCATTTTCAACGACAAACTTTTGGGGGTAAAAATCTTTGTCCCAGGGTCCTCTCAGGGTCTCAGACGGGGTTCAACTTAAAATTTTCAAATGGCAAGGGGTGTTAAGTGGCACATCATTTGAAAGCTGTTGTAAAATAAAAGAAAATGCAGCAAGTTTTGACTCTCTACAGCAACCCTGTGCAAAATGGCGACGGGTCAAATTGTAAACAAAAACAATTGATAAGTCCATGGTCACCCCTATAAATGGAAACGGTGAGATAAATGTGAAAACAGGAAAGGAAGTGTGGCATTATTTTCAAAGTACAACAATTTAAGTGAAAACTTCTTCTCCCAGGGTCCCCACATGGTCCCAGGTGGAGTCCAACTAAAAGTTTCAAATGGCAAGAGAGGTAAGACATCGTCTGAAAGCCCTTGTTAAGTGAAAGAAGATGGAGCACGTCTCGACTTTCTACGACAACCCTGTCCAAAATTGCGGTTTGTCAAAATGTAAACAAAAGCTTAATTGAAAATCTATGGCCACCTTGAATCCAAGATACTCATACTAAACTGGATACTCATACTCCACCAACATCTGTAACCAACATTCGAGTACGAACGGGTGTGTTGTTTTCTAGGAGGTAAATATAACATGCCACGCTCTGGGATTTCACAGAATCCCGCAACGCATGCTGCAGTGAGGCATAGTTTATCCTGGTAATTGTGGTACCCTTTGTCTGCAAAGCAAGTAGTAATACCCCATTCTGATCCCGAATAAACGTGATTATCACCTTGGTCGCTCAGAGTAGAACACTGACTTCCTTTGGTGGTAGTACTTTTTGTTTCGAGTTATTAAAGCGACGAAGTTACATGGGGGCAACTTTGCATTCAGTGTTGCATTCAAGCTTGACGCAAGCGTTTTACGCTGGCGGCAAGTCAATAGCGAATGAACGATCAGTATGTATCAATAGCCAATGAACGATCACTACCAATAGCTATGACACTCTGCGAAGGATATAAGTATCGCTTGCATGTACAACAAAAGGCAGATTGTATGAAAGCACGTGTTGAAATGCCAAGCGTAAAAAGCCAAAATTCAAGCATTCACGTATCAACTGGCTGAAAACTTATTTGGGTGTATTTCTTTCGTCACAAATTTTATAACAAAAGGATCAAACTAGGTCAGCAGTGATTTGTTACTCTATGGCAAATGTGATAAATTTATATATTTTAAATAAAATGAACGCGAGGATAAAATAAGAGCGTTAGGGAACTCTTTTCCATTTTTGTTTCCCCTACTCCTCCGGCAAAAGTTTGTTGAACGAATGTAATACACAGGAGTGTAGCCACGGGGACGGCCCAACGGGTCCAGGCCCCCCCAAATAACTTCCTGCCCCCCTTCCCAAATGACCAGCTTTAAAGTTTACATATAATTAATAATTTACCGTAAAATGGTATGGAAAACATTATTTTACAAACCAATCGAAAAATAGTATGGTATCTCTTCCTTATACCGATCGGAAAATAATATGGTCTACTTTTTAAAGACACTAGTTTATGCAATTGAAGACTGGGGCAAAAACCCGTCAAGTCCAAAAACTGAAAGTGTAAAGGAGATAGCTTCACAAGAGTTTCTCTTCGTCAGATTTCCTTTAAACTTGGCACATATATAAAAGACCGAAAATAAATCGACAGGTATTTTGTTTGTTTCTTTCGGGAAACAGGTTGAGAGGGG
This sequence comes from Thermobia domestica, assembly GCF_964235325.1. Lineage (NCBI taxonomy): Eukaryota > Metazoa > Arthropoda > Insecta > Zygentoma > Lepismatidae > Thermobia > Thermobia domestica. Next base: position 146,209,742 of record NC_137456.1, on the reverse strand, counting down.
CAAAGAGCCCCTTTTCAAAACAGGGTCCTCTTGATTAAAAGGGGCACTTTAAAGAAACTAAACTCTGTCGATGTAAAGATGACTTCAAAGTAGGGAATACCGGTTTTGTCGTTTTTGCGAGAAAAGGATTACAGGGCCACTGGCCAATTCGAAATGACCAAGGACCCCGCACAATCCTTACGGAAATTGGATTTTCGTGGAATTGCTTGAAACCGTGATATGTTGTAAATATGATATTTCTAAGAAAAAGTCTCAATGCGCACAACCACAAATCACTGACCATTTGGCCAATACATGGCCACTTTTTTGAAAAGAGCCGATGATAACGACATTCTGGATTTCGGTAACAATGACTAAAACCGTGATATGCTGTAGATATTGTGATCCTGAGAAAAAGTCTCAATGGACACAAACACCAATCAGTAACCATTTGGTAACTACGGGGCCACACTTTCTAAAACAGGAGAAGGTGAGGATACTTGGAAGTTTGATAGAATTTTATGAAATCCTGAAAAATTCTATCTCACAACCCGAAAAAGGGATGGGGAGAGTAGCAGCCAATATCATTTAAGCATAGATAACATTCAGATGCTCATTTTGCGAGACAAAGGAAAACCCTAGAATGTCCTAGACAATTTTTCTCAGGATCACGACTTACAACATATCACAGTTTCATTGATTTATGCTGAAATAAAGAAATGTCATTATACTCGGCTGTTTAAAAAAAATCTGAACTTGTAGTGGCTAAACAGTCATAATTCGATAGTTGTGTTCATTAGGACTTTTTCTCATTATAAGGAGATCTTCAACATATCTTAGTCTTACTCAATCTTACTGAAATCCAGAACATCGTTGTACTCCGCTGGTTTCAAGAAAGTAGCCCTGTAGTGACAAAACGATAAGTGATTTGTGGTTGTGTCCATTGAGACTTTTTCTCAGGATGACAATATCTATAACATATCACGGTTTCTGTCATTTTGACCGAAATCCAGAATATCACTATCTTCGGCTCGACTGTTTTCAAAACAGTGGCCTCGTAGCGGCCAAATGTCAGTGAGTGGTAGTTGTGCCCGTGAAGACTTTTCCTCAGGGTCATAATATCTACAACATATCACGGTTACAAGCAATTCCACCCAAATTCAGAATACCGTTACCTTCTTTTTCCAAAAAAGCGACCTTGTGAAGCTAGTGGCCAAACAGTCAGTTATTGGTGGTGGTGCTTGTTGGCTTGTTGAGACTTTTTCTCAGGATCGCAACATCTAGAACATATCACAGCTTCAGTCATTTTCATCGAAATCCACAATATCACTATCCTGAGTGGCCAAACGATCAATGATTTGTGGTTATTCCCATTAACACTTTTTCTCAGGATCACAATATCTACAACATATCGCGGTTTTAGTCACTTTACCGAAATCCAGAATGTGGTTAGGTTCGGCTGTTTTCAAAAAAGTGGCCCTGTAGTGGCCAAACGGTCAGTGATTTGTGGTTGTGCACATTGAGACGTTTTCTTAGGAACACAACATCTAGAACATATCACGGTTTCAAGCAATCTTCGGCTCGGTTACTTTCAAAACAGTGGCCTCGTAGTGGCCAAACGGTCTGTGATTAGTGGTTGTGTCCATTAAAACCTTTTCTCAGGATCACAATATCTACAACATAACATAGTTTCAGTCATTTTCACCGAAATCCACAAAATCACTATTTTCGGTTGCTTTCAAAACATTGGCCTCGTAGCGGCCAAATGATCGGTGAGTGGTACTTGTTCCCATTGAGACGTTTTCTTACAAGGGAACCTTCCGAAAATGATAGTTGCAGTGAAAGATGTGGCCTATGCCAATTGAAAGAGCTGTAACAGAGATGCTCATTCCAAAAAAAAAAAATAGCTGCCCATAGCAATAAGTTCAAGAAATATAAGGGGTGTAAGTTCGGGAAACAGCAAGGTTGGACAAGGGGGAAAAGTGCAAATTCCACAAAAAAAGGGGGGCACGGCAAAATACAATGCTGATAAGTGATGTATAGAAAGAGACTTGCCACAATAGGGAACAAATGAAGGCCACCAGTGAGGTTAACAGTGTTGCCAACTGCAATGAAAAGTACATATTTTGCAAAGAGTACTATATTAAGTGAGTGCAATATTCAGTGTCAACCTGTCATGTAGAACATAAGATATGGCGTGTATAATCAGTGGTGCAATCTAACAAAAGAAAATAGAAAAAACAGAAGTACGAAAATACGGAAAGACGGAGTTGGCCATAATGCGTCACATTTGATCACGGGCTGTGCATATTAGAATGAACAAAACAAGAAGCACCAACTATGCAGGAAACCGACGTTAGCAACACTGGCCATGAACATCCAAACAAGTCTAATATAGTTAGGCCACTCGCTTCACAAATAGAAAATTCCGGCAACAGGCATCACTCGGAATGCATCAATGCTAGAGTAATTGAGACAATGTCAAGTCGGGGAACATGAAATTGTTGGGTTGAGCCAACAACCGATAATAGAAGTAGTGAACATTATGTCATGGTTGGGTCGTATGTAGGAATATACAGGGTGTCCCACCAAACTTTGTGACCTGAAAGATTTGCGAAACGAACAAAAATGTGACGGATCTAGTTGTGCAGGAATGTACCAATGTCAGGGAGTGATAAAGGTCTGTGAGAAGCAAGTGCCCCCAGGACCCCCATCATAGGGCTCCAGGAACCAACTTCAAACTTTCAAATGGCAACAGGAACTAAGTGGTACCTCTTTAGATAGATCATGGAATGTGCAACAACACCTATAGGAAACATTTGCTATATGAAGCATGGTTTTCAAAATAGCCGTCACAAATATATGTTGTGTCTTAACATGGCATCGAACATTGTGATCTCAAATTGCTGCGAAGCGAAAAGAGATGTTGCAAATCCAATTGCACAGGAATGTACTCATGTTGACGGCCAAGAAAACTTTGTAAGAAGCAAGTCCCCCAGGGCCCCCATCATAAGGCTCGAGGGGTCAACCGCAACATTTCAAATGGGAACAGGGAGCGGATGATATTTCTCTGGATAGATACTACACCGCCTATAAGAAACATTTGCTATATGAAGCACGGGTTTCAAAATGGCCGCCAAAAATGCACGTTGTTCTTGTCACCAAGCAGATATTTTTGGCGGCCATTTTGAAATCCCATATAGTAAATATTTCTGATATGCGTTGTTGCAAAATCCAAGATTTATCGAAAGAAATCTATTTGACCGATGGTGCTATTTGAAATTTTGAAGTTGGCCCCTGGGACCCTATGATGGGGGACTTGGGGGCACTTGCGTCTCACAGAAGTTTGTCGCCTGCTGACATGGGTACATTCCTGCACAACTGGATTTGTCACATTTTTTTCGCTTTGAAACTATTTCAGTCGCAGAGTTAGGTGGGACACACTGGATATATCATATAGGCGGTGATAGTACTGCAGACAGCAACCCACAGCAGATCAAACCTTTGATTCTGTTTGCTTTCTACAGGTATGGATATGTGATAGAAAGACCACCAAAGGTTCCGACACCTCTAGAGTACTGTTTCGAGACATTCATAGGCGATCATTGTATCATGTGTGACGGATTGGCAGTATTCCGCTGTGCTCACTGCAAATTTGTCTTCTGTTTGGACCATTGTCTCATCGAACAATTGCACGTACAATGTGGACGAGCATGTACAAATGATGCGAAGGCTAATGCCTGTTGCCGGAATTTTCTATTTGTGAAGCGAGTGGCCTAACTATATTAGAATTGTCTGGATTTTCATGGCCAGTGCTGCCAACTTTGGAACTCGTTTTTCTTTTCGACTTTAGGTACGTCGGTTTCCTGCATAATTGGTGCTTTCTCGTTTTGTTCATTCTAATATGAACAGCTCGTGATCAAATGTGGCGCATTATGGCCAACTTCGTCTTTTCCGTATTTTCGTACTTCTGTTTTTTCTATTCTCTTTTGTTAGATTGTACCACTGATTATACACGTCATATCTTATGTTCTACATGACAGGTTGACACTAAATATTGCACTCACTTAATATAGTGCTCTTTGCAAAACATGTACTTTTCATTGCAGTTGGCAACACTGTTAACCCCACTGGTGGCCCTCTTTTTGACAACACTATCAGCAACACTATCAGCATTGTATTTTGCCGTGCCCCCCTTTTTTTGCGGAATTTGCACTTTTTTCCCCTTGTCCAACCTTGCTGTTTCCCGAACTTACACCCCTTATATTTCTTGAACCTATTGCTATGGGCAGCTAATTTTTTGGGAATGAACATCTCTGTTACAGCTCTTTCAATTGGCATAGGTCACATCTTTCACTGCAACTATCATTTTCGGAAGGTTCCCTTGTTAGGGACACAATATATGGAACATATCACGGTTTCAAGCAATTGCACGGAAATCCAATTTCCTAAGGATTGTGTCCTTTGTGTCGAAAGGGGCCATTGCCCTCTAAAACCCTTTCCTCGCAAAAAGGACAAAACACGTATTTCCTATTTTGAAGTCATCTTTCCATCGGCAGATGAGGTCCTTTTTGAAAAGGGGCCCTTTGCCCTTCTTAACTTATTTCCCGAAAGAAACAAGAAAACAAGTGTCTACGTACTTTCGGTCTAGTATGTGCCAAGTTTGAAGAAAATCCGATGGCGAGAAAACCTTGTAAAGCTATCTCCTTTACACTCTCACATTTTGGACTTGACGGGTTTTTGCCCCGAAGTCTTCAATTTACTGCGATTTATATTTGACAGTTTGAAGTCAAACGTATTAACAAGGTACTATAAATACTATTATACAATAACATTATTATTAAATTTATACAATAACATTCGTGTGACGCGTGCAGTGCAGAAGGGAACCAAGTTCATTTTTGGTCAATTTGGACATATTCCATTTTTAAGAATTCTACCTGATGCTCGTTTCAGAGCTTAAACATTCATGTTAAGTCAGCTCTCATAATGCAAGAAAAGTGTTCTCATGGAGTTTACCGTATTGTACAAATTTTATCTGTCTTTCTCTCACAACTTTTGTAAAATTGAAATTGATTTCCTTGTGCTCTGAATACTCCATATGTGTTTATTCGCATTCTTAGAAGAAAAAGGAATAATTAGAAAGGAATAATGACACGAATTGCTGTTTACGCAATGTTTACCTCCTTCTACATACAGGATGCCCCCAAAATAGGTATACAGTATCGTACTGATCAGCTCATTGCATTCTATGCCATTTCTTATTGTTATCCATGTTTCTTTATTATTTATTCTTAATATGTTTTTACTAGTATCTACATCTTAAGTTCGGAACAGCTGAAAAAAACAAACCCATAAACTAGAATGTTATACTTGATCAATACAGGGGTGTATACCTACTTTTGGGCCACCCTATATTTAATTTCTTTCTAGAATATGATGTTATGTTGTTAATTTCAGACACCTCATGGCCAGCCTGCCCACTGTAAAAATGCAAATGAAGTAGAAGCATGCAAGGACACTAATTCAGCCGTTCGCAAGGAAGCTGAACGCAAATGTTCTATCTTGAAGGTAAATACATTACTTAATGACTTTGAATGTTATAATTTTGTAAACTTTACTGTTGGTACTTAAATCTGCGGATTAATTGTAAAATTTGAAAGTTCCTCGGAATAAGGTGAGCAAAAGCATCTTACGTATTTCAATTTAAAAGTACTCTACGTTTCCAATTTCCCAGGATAATTCTGAGATTTGCGTGAATTTAAGACGTGAACTTTATATTCGATCTCTGAGAGTTTTAGTGCTTAAAGTTTTGTATACGAGTATTGTGAATACTATGGTTTCATAAATTAACACTACGCTATAAATATGCTAAAATTATGACTTGTTTTATGTTATACATGTTTCTATAGATGTTATCGTTATATTATAATGTCTAAATAAAATCTAGGCTGGTGGTAAAAGCTTATCATTTCCTCCAATATGTACGTTTGGAAAAATAATTTTGTTTAATATTAGCAGAAATACCGTTTTTCGCACAGAAAGAATAAAATATAATCAATGTAAAATTAAAAAATTTGAATTCATGTTATTATTAAGTTTGAAATATCTTGTCGTCGTTAATTCTGTCGAGGAATTTTAAGTTTAAAATATATAAAACGATAATCATGCCTGTTGTTCTGTATGGTTGCCAAACATGGTCGTTTACTCTGAGGGAGGAACGTTGACGGAAACAAGATCCTGAGACCAATGTTCGGACCCAAGAGGAACGGAAATGGAGAATGACGGAAACTTCATAACGAGAAAGTACATAATTTATACCGTTTACCAAACATTGTTGGGGTATCAAATCTAGGAGAATCAGGTAGGCATGATATGCAGCCAGATTTGAAGACAGTAGAAACGCTTTCAAAGTTTTAACTGTAAATCCAATGGGAAAATGATCATTAGGAAGAACTAATAGCAGATGGGAGAACGATATTGAGATGAATCTCACAGAAATAGGAATGCAAAATAGAAACTGGATCTAGTTCGTTAAGGAGAGAAGTTAGTGGAGAGCTCTTGTATACGCGGTATTCAACCTTCGATGTTTATAAGGCATAGAGTTAGTTAGTTAGTTAGGAGGTATAGTAGCACACCAGAGCAATTTTCTAAATGAAAAGGGAAAATCAAAAATCAAACCTTACAAAGTCGAATTTGTAAATGATAAATAAAGTACATTTAGTTGATCATCAAAATTAAACTGTAGTACTATGATGAGGTAAGCGTGAGTGTACACGCTCATAGAAGAAATAACAAAATTATACAATGGAAATGTCTGCAAAGAACTCCGTTGAAAGATGTTAAGTATGAACAGTCATAGAAAACTGGAAATAATTAAACCTAATCCAATAAAATACAGCATACTGATTTACTGACTCATGAGCTCCGTTTAATATCTTCCTTGAACGTTGAAGCTATATAAAAATTGACTAGACCTGAATCACTATTCAGACCTATATCCTATTCATTGTGCCTCTACCAGCAACCGAGCAATCTTAACATGGACCATGTGCATAGAAAGCACAAATGTTCGACACTTGACGCAGAAAGATACACCAAAAGAAATATAAAAGCAGAAGGAATATCCCCGACTGTGGATAAGAAAGAAAAAGAGATGAAGACGATATTGGCAATTTTTCTTAGTCCAAAATATGATAGTTAGTCTAAGTCTTAACAAATCAATATCAACTTCTTTGCGCGCTTTACAAGATTACAAATTTATCAAGTTTGGTCAGATGAGCAGAGATATACGAACATCAATGGCATCTTCTTCTGTAAGAAGAAGACTATAACCTAGATTATAATCGATTGGTTATGAAGATGTGGTAAGAAGTTGGTAATGTAGGAAAAACATGGAAGCTAGAGAGGTAGAGAGAAAAACAAAAGAGTATGGAAGACTTAAAATATCAAAATGCTATTATGTAAATCGATGAATAGAGTCATTACGTTTTGGAGAGTGTAGATTCTGTGAAAAAAATGACATTATAAAGGACATTATAAAGAACAATACAACGTATGTTACTTGAACATGAAAATACCATACTGCGAAAATCAACGAACATAATCGCAAAGTCAGAGAGGGACAACGTACCCTGTCGTTTTTAGAACGTAAATGCAAGAATTGAAAAGTAATTAGATTAGTATGATGACTTTAAATTCCAAATACTAGAAGCACAGAAATAAATAAGAATAGTAACAGATAACTTTGATTCTATGTATGCAGTCCAATATGAAAACAGAAAATTCTACCAAATTTCAACGAAGTCTTAGTCAAGTGCATACTACATTCCAATGAGTTGCAAAATATAATAATACACAGAGAAAAGTGAACATTGAAATTCACAACCCAGCTTCAAGATTGATAAATCGTCCATCAACCGTACAAAAGTTGGGAAAACAGAAGCTTGTGAAATGATTCTTTACCAACTGAACTGGTGATCTTAAACCTTGAGAAGTCGCGCTGAAAAAGTAACGCGAGTAGTCGCGCGCGGTCAAAAGGACCGCACGAACATAATGTGTTGCAAATATCGTTTTAAACATTTTTCTTGTATTTGAAACGCACTTTTGTATATTTCCTGATTAAGAGGGAATAACACTTTTATTATTATTATAAGTTTTACAGTAATAACTATTAGAGAAAGCTACAATTAGACATGTCCTTTTTTTATTTCTCATTTGGAATAATTTTTTTTTTTCGTTACATATTTCTTTAGATAGATAGCTACGCACTGGTTTTATTGAAAATTCTAAATCTGATGACGATCTTTTGTTTTTGTCAACTCTGGTTCGTCTAAAATTAGAAATGCAATAGTAAATTAGTAAAATAAATACTATATAAACATAACAATAAAACAAAGCTTCACAGTGCATTTTACATTCAATTAGAGCTCACTCGTAGCTAAGCGGTTAGCATAAGCGCCTTTGGCGTGGGACTTCCGGCTTTGATTCCCGGTGGGACCTCATGTGGTTCGGATCCTTCGTTAAGAAGTAGGTCCGCGTCTTACATAGCCTTGATGCTGAAAAGGGCGCTAAATTAAAATCAAATCAAATTTATATTGAATTATTTTACGGTCCTGTTATTTTGAAACTTCACCTATACAGCACTACATTGAATTATTTTAGGTTAACTTCAAATTTACACTGTTCTACACATCGTCGTCGCTTATTTCGTCCTCTCCTGCTCTGACTACATTTGGGGTATCGCTGGTCATTTCTGGGTTTAAGATCTTCAGATTCGCTCGCAGATTCCTCACTTCACCTTTCGTGTTCACTCATATATATATGATCTTCCTCAGACAAAGCTTCCACGAGATCAGCTCGGCTGATTTATCCAAATAGTCCATTCCTAACATTTCCCTCCATTGTTTTAAGCTGTTCATTTCTAATTTTCTTTTTCATACTTGGTATCAGTTTGCTAACTCTGTCGACCTCTTCCGTCCATTAAAATAATATTTATGTTTATAAAGCTTAAAACATCTCCAAAGCAAAGGTCACGTGCAGAGTGAAACGCTGAGAAAAATCATTACACGGTTAGTCGCGCGCGGTGGAAAGCACCGCAGAATCACTAAACAATCACTAATAGTTAAACTAAACAAAGAATAACGGAGTGATTGAACAGGAATGTTCGGGAAGGTGAGGGGGAAGATTAGCTAGACGGAGAAGTCTGTCGGACAAACAGAATGGACACACGATCGAAAATAATTTCCCTGCGGTGCTTTTGACTGCGGCGCGACTACTCGAGGGTTAATCGCGTGCAAGTTTGTACAGAAGACATGTATTTGGTAAAATACTACAAAGCTGAGTGTAATCACGGGTAAAAGTGCGGGGGAACGCGGGAGACACTGTCCCCCACCTCCAGAAAATATGTATGGCTTCTCCCCGAGTTCCTAAGAAATTGCAATGCGCAAAGATAGGCAGGAGGATGGCGTGAAGTCATGCCGCTACCTTCCGTCCCTCTACCTTTTCAGATCCACTTTTACCCCTGGGTGTAAAAAAATATAGTATATTCCTCCTGGGTTGTCAAAGAAACTCGTTTAAAGGTAAAAGTAGATCAAACTAACTACGTTATGCCACGTCAATACGGCGTTCCATTGTCAACAATAACAACAAAGATGAACTAAGTAAACTTATACACTGAGGCGTAAAAATAAATAATTAAACCAAGCCGGCGAGAAGACAGAAATTGTCCTATGAAGTGCAAAACATACATACATACTCGAATATTAAATTTTTGTGCTTTATTGTCGATGAAATATGTTACATTATAACTTATTATGTATATTCATTTACTTATTTTGTGTTTTGCATGTAAGTGAACTACAAAATAGATATTTATTATAGCTATTTATTATCATAAAAACATTTTGCTATTCGCTAGGGCACTCTTTTCCAACCATGTAATGTGGTATTACCAGTGGACAAGTACATGGATGCATGCGTATACGACATGTGTGTATGCAAACCGAGCGATAGATGCCTATGCGATTCGATAGCAGCATATGCACAAAGTTGCCAAAATGAAGGAGTTGTGCTACCATGGACATACAACTACCTTTGTGGTATGTACAAATTTAAAATAATTAATATATTTGTTCCTAATAGTGAAGAATTTGATGCGTTTAAAACATTAAGATAAATAATATTTGCTGTATCTTTAGGTTACAAGTGTTGGAAATATGTCACTGTAGTTCTAAGTTAACCTCTTTTTCACATTAGCTACGTAATACTTAATGTTCAAGTAATGATTAGGAAAAAAAGTTTGTTGATACTGCAAGTACTGAATTTGTGAATTTTATGTACATAAATACCTCCACTACCACTAACAGTATTTTTTCCAAGAAAAACTGCCCCAATGTAGATTGGTTTGTACCAATCTTCTTTCGTCTTGAGAAGTTCGCTTATACGTGACTCATTTTAAACAGATGAAGTGATGTGCATAAGCTTTATTTGTATGTTCACATTCACGTCTTCTACCCAAAGCATCCTCTCCCAACATAAGTACACGTTTCTTAAGTGACGTAACAAGAATATCCAAATCAACAAAACCAGTAATTAGTAGCATAAGTCTTGTCTTAAGATGACTATCTCTATGTCCTTGTTGTTATGCAAAATTTTATTTTTTAGAAAACTATTATTTGACAGGAGCTAAGCAATACATACAAACCGGAAAATATTAGAAAAGCTGTTTAAACTATCAAACTATACTTTCATATGGTAGCCACCATTCTTTTGAAGTTGAAGTTTTGCAGTTCTTTAGAAATAAACAGGAAGTAATAAATACTGCTGCAGTTTAAGGTAAAATAAGTGATTGGAAATAAGTTTAAAGCAGCAGAAAATAGCAAAAATAAATTTAGAAAACTTACGAAACGTGACAAATGTAAGTGGCTCCTCCAGAGCATAGTTCTCTTTTCGATTTCAACACAACAAAAATCAACAAATTTCAAAAAATAGAAATAATACACAAATTCTACAAATTATATCAATTATAGTATGATATTCTATATGAGACGTTCGTATACTCTGTTGCAATATTCGTCTTCCTGTTTAATACAAAAGAAAGTTCTTATCTCAAGGTTAACACATGTTCCATACTTCCGAAACATTTATTTCTAAAATATCTCATTTTACACGTAAGAATGTACAATATCTTCTTTTCGATTTCAGGTGGAACCTCAAGTGGTTCGGTGGTCATGCGTCAAGCTGTAGGTTCACGTCTCATATAGCCTCGTTGCTGAAAGGGCTTAAATTGAAAATGAACTAAATTATTTATCCTATCAAATTTCACCATGCTCCTTGCAGATGTCCATTTCTTTATCACGGCTAGTCTTGTTGATTTTATAAAATTTAAGTTTTATACTTAACACAGGTCGATCTTTGTTGTTATGGAAAGTAAGTTCATCTCCAATTTCAGATAGGACTACAAAATCCAAATTCAAACTTTTCGTTTTAGGTCAAATTATCGAATGTGGTGTTCTTTTGAGAAGCAAAGTAGAGCGTTCACTCTTGTTGCGACAGGTCCCTGGTTAGATGTAAGGTCAAGTGAGTTTATGGTGGGCAACATCGTGCCCATGAGTTTTGTCGAGATTAGTTTCCTCCCACATTCCCATCCTACCAAGTCTCATATAATCATTCAGTTTCTGTAATCATCCATCCCGTTTTGCCTAAAGGAGATGGATAGGAATGCTTAGTGAGAAATTTCATTTCGTTTTATTCAACCACCATTTTTGCATGTTTATGTAAAGAGGGTTACAAGTAACTGAATAAAAATCTAATTTCTAGTAAGAGTGCTAACTACTTAAAAGTTCATTCACATTGAAAGCTGCAAGTACTAGTATTGCTAGTACTTTCATCGAAGAATAACGCGTTCAATATATATATATATATATATATATATATATATATATATATATATATATATATATATATATATATATATATCTGTAGCCGATTATATCTACACAATACTACATTGTATATTCATCTTCATTACCGTCCAGACTCCAATAGTTCTCTCGTTAGTGAATGGTTAATACGCATAATTTCTGTGTGCGTGACCATGAGTTGGGTTCCCGGTAGGGAAACCAGCCTCGTATATAAGACCTAGTAATAGTTAAGATCAGTCTTTAAAAAGGATACCTCATATCCTCAATGCTGATTTAAAAAATATATATATATATTAGATTCGAATCATTGATACCCCATTTTATAGCACACTAACTGAAATGCTTGTTATGCGGATGGTAATAATAAGGGTATGCAAAATATATGAAACTAAAGAAACTGTTGAAATAGATAAATAACAAACAGGAACATCTTCGGTAATCACCACATCAACACCAGTGAAATAACTAAATAAAGATTAACAATTTTATCGTTTTCTGTTATATAAGACTGCATATCACAAAAGTCAACTGAGTTACATATATGCAAGGCGTTCCTCATGTCGTAAACATTGCCAAAACCTAGTGGTTCACTTTCCGGTACATATCGATCGTCGATATAGCGACGTGTCGAAGGATTGCCGATGGTGTGCCACTGGCGACAGGGTTTCGTCGAGTCAGTATAGATATCTAGAGTCGGGGTATTGAAGTTACCACCGCGTAGTAGCGAGGACTTGATTTTGGTCCGCGCTCCTTCGATTCGACGCGGAGAATCGCGAAAGGACCAACACGAACTATCGCCAGTCACGTGCGTGTGGTTATTATTATATATTGCTCGTATTTTTTCCCTGACGGATTGTTCCCAAAGTGAGCTTCGAGGGTCAATAGTAATCCCTACCACTGTATTATGAAATGAAAGACATTAAGATAAGTACGTATAATTGTATGAATTCAAATGGTAACTACCGCTGACCAATAGAAAGTGAATGTGGGAGAACTATGAAATAAAGTAAATAGACGCGCGTCATTTTGTTATAAAATCACCTGAAGAACGCATTTTATCTGATTCTAAACAGTTATCGTCGAATATATACTGCTAAAGGAGCACTCCGATCGGCCAAATTAAAAAGAACACGACTTATCCCTGTACAAGCAAGGTTTTGCTCATTGCTTCTCTGGAGAAGTCCGAAGAATACATGCCCCTAGTAAACATAAGGTTGGTGGTTCGCGCCCACTTCGCCGTGCTTTTTAAGTGTTTTTTTAAAGATTCGCCTCGATGTAAAGAAATCACGCACACAGGCGATTTAACATATTTTGGGGGAGTAATATTGTGGTCCATTGGCGTTTTGTCGTGTCTCTGCCGCTGGTGGTATGAGCCACCGCGGATTGTTGCTGCAGAGCAGGCACTTTTTGGCGAGATGTCGCTAGTTGTCCATTTGTGGCCCATCAAGGATTACGGCATGGGACTCTTAAATCAACCAGAAGCGTACAAAAATTTTGAGGCCCAATCAATCAGAAATAGAAAAAGCGCTATTAGATTTGGTGAATATCTATCCGTATAAGAAATTTGTTAGCTCTAGGTAAGTCATTTCTATGGGAAAATGTGATGACACGCACACACACATACGTATTATTGCATTATTATTAAATGTTACGTTCATTACTCAACGAAAAATTAGTCCATTATTCAGAATGAGAAATTTTTGATCCAAACATTTAATACATGTTTTCCTTTAAATTTAATTTTTAAAACTTATTTCTTTCCTTTTAGATATCGAGTGTCCCGCTGGAACCGGTCTAGAGTTTCAAGAGTGCGGATCTCCAATGCCAATAACCTGTAGCAATAGGGATGCGCCAGATCTAGCTCAAACTGACCAGTGTCTCAACCCATGTATACCATCGTGTCAGTGTCCTGATGGACAAGTACTCAACAAAGGACAATGTATCGATGCAAAGTACTGTCCTTGATCGTAATTGAAGGTGCTCTTATGAAAGGACTTTACGCTTTCATAAATGAGTTAACTAGTTTCGATAAAATTTTAATATTATCATTTTATAATTATTGTAGAACAAGTAAGATTAGTCTGCTATTTCAATTTTGTGAATATTTGAATAATAATCTATCAGCGTCATGAAGACTTAGTATTTTATGTATAAGAAATCTATTTTCTATTTTTTTTTAAAAAAATATGTACATTAAAATATGAATGAAATGCAAATGAAAATATCATAGTTATAATTCAAGTCCCATTTAAGTGTTAAACCTGTACTTCCGAAACCAGGCAAGTAAAACGCAAACCAGGCAAGCAATACATTCATTATATCATTATATCTATATTTATATATCTATATGTATATCTATCTATCGATACATACATATATATATATATATATATATATATATATATATATATATATATAGTAATATCCCATGTGATGTTGTAAACAAACAATTCCACATGTCAGTGTTTACAAACACCACCACGTGGTTCGGCATGAAGACATCACACCAGATGGATCTACAATCACTTACAGACGACGGCTTCTAGCCCCTCCCACAGAGCAGAAGACGACATTGGAGCAGCAGCGCCACCGCCACCCAAGGCACCCTATAAATTGGATGGAAAAGGCAATTCAGTACCACTTTCTGCTGACCCTCCTCTAGTCTGCTACGGGACTTTAGGAGTAACCTAACCCCAGGCCTCTAGTCTGCTACGGGACTACGCGTATCCTATCTCCTGGATTAGCCTGCTACGGGTTTCTGTCTGGGAATCCTAACCTCAGCCGCTTAGCTTGCTACGGAGCACTGTTGGCCACTTTACCCGCCTCTGCTTGCTACGGAGCATTGGTTCCTTAATTCCCCTCTACTTAGCCCGCTACGGGACTCTGTAGAGATCCTGTCTGCGACCTTACTGTCAAAGACAACCTATAACTAACCCTGTATATTAGAGAAATTATTAGTGTAGTATTTTGTAAAAATACTTTTATAGTGGAGAAGTTTTATAATAAAACTGGTAGTGGGAGATCGATTCTAGACACTCTTTTTATTAATGCTCTATCTATACTTATATGGGACAAAGTTTTACAGTACATATATGGGAAAAGTGAGGCAAACGGACATGCTAATGAAATTTGACTGTAAATTTTTATACATGTTATATTTGGAAGATAGATACATATGGCAGTGGAAACTACAGACTTTGACATAATAGGAAAAGTTGTAAACGAAAAGTAGTAGTTACATTTAGTCCACGAAAAAGTCGCAAGAAAAAACAATGCCAAAGTATCCATATGCTCCCGACAGTGGGACATAAGGACACTACAAAGAAGGCAAACGGACACTGCTCAGCTGTCATCAGAATGATCATCACAAAGTACTGCTCATCGCTATTGGGAACACATGAAATATGAAACTAAAAATAATATCTGAAATATTGAACTCAATTTTCCCCCTTTCTCTATACCTTACTACATTCAAACAAACATTACTCATATCGAATTGTCGTTTTGTTGGTGAATTGGATACTCCACTCTTTTTAGATTTCGTCGGCAGGAAATTCTTCTTAGTTTTTGGGTTGGAGGATTTATTTTCAGGTTTAGTCAGTAACACATCCATGACACCGGGATTGGAAAGTATTCTTGTTCCAGCATTGTTCTTGTTGTGGTATTGTCCTAATGACGTTGCAGTACTCGAAGAACTTAGGTGCGAAAAGTTTATGGTTTCTGGCGAAACGAAACTGCAACTTGCTTATCCTCTTGCTCGATGTATACCTTCATTTCGCTTTGTAGATCCAAGATATTCTCCATCCAACCATCCGATGAGGACCCATTTGCATCAGCCTCCACGTGCTCCTGGTTGGTGCCTGTTTGATCAAAATTCTTGAGCCTTCTTTCTGGTTAAGTTCTTTCCCTTAGCATATGATAATCCTTCAGCCCCTTGTACACTCAGACGTCTATGACGTAGCAGAAAACCTCAATTCAGTTAGCACCAGCCATTTGTATTGTTGCTGAACGGATACTTGTAATTATTTGCCATAGCAAAATAATAAACTAAAGAGCAAATCTCCGTCTTAGTTAAACCAAATCCAATTCCTTCAAGATCTAATAGGAAGGTTTCTAGTTCGTTTCCTACGTCAGTCGAAAATGTGATGTGCTGTTCAAACTTAGGAAACGTCTCTATCAGAAAGAACACGACGCCGCAATGTATTGCGAGGAATGTTAACGTCTTTGCTGCTGCTGGCAGTGGCATTGAACTTTTCTTAACATCGTTAATTGTAGATGACATAGACTCCGCGTTGCACTGGTATCTGTTTGTTGTCCTTTTCCGGTGCCGAACCATGACTAAAAGGAAAATGAAAGGTTGTTTCAATTACTGATGCGTTTGTTTAACATTTTTCTAGACTTAATTGCTTATCACAGTCTCTCAAAATAACTGTAAATGTCATAGTCCGTTTGTTCCCACGACACGCTGTCCGTCGGCCCCGACATACAGGTTTCCAATGAAACACCAATTTTTATCGAAAGATGGCACATGCTATCCTGTGATTAGGCTGCAGTGTGGCATGCTCCATGGTGCACACTATACCCGATTCTTACGATTTTACGCCCACCTGTAATACCTTAGAGCCTTATGGTAGATCTTGCAAATATTATAAATAGTGATTCACGTGTCCTACTTGATATATAGATGGTCACTTCATGTCTTCCTATCTGCAACTGTTCTGACTTCAAGTAGATTTGTGGACAAATTCTACCTATCAATACACAACCTCAATCGCCAAATACACTCACTTTAATGTTGCTACTTTCGTATTCCTATAATACACCGAAATATTAGGACGTGTCCGTTTACCCCCGTGTCCGTTTGCCCCACATTTACTATATATATATATATATATATATATATATATATATATATATATATATATATATATATATATATATATATATATATATAGGGTGTTTCAAAACAACACCGACAACGTTTGGGAGGCGATTCCTGACACCAAGATAAGACGAAAAGTATAGACCAACCTGGGTGCACAAATGCCTTCTTTCGGAGCTATAGGCTGTGAAAACATAAAAAAATTAATTTTAAAGTTCCATAGCTCCAAATGTATGGGACCTACCGTACTCTGGTCAAGACTTCACTTAGGAACTAATATGTGCGCTATAAAAAAATATATATGATCAAAAACACCAGAGGTGCAAAAAGTGCAGCCAAGTTCGTCAGCCTCAAAAAGCGTTGAGATGAGGATGGATGAGCCAAGTTCCTTGGCCACTGCATCTGAAAGAAACACTGGAACTTGGCGCGAAGTGTCTAACATATTCGAATACATTAAGATGTCTGTTCCTAGTTTCACGGCCGGGACATTTCAGCCCTAAGGCTAGTGGTGACCCCCAAATACACCACGCTTACTAACACCATCCCTAAGGCTCGTTAACATCATTTACTTTGACACTTCGTCGAGGAATATTAGTTTTCCTTGTCTGGGTTTCGAACCACCAATCTTACTGCAGTATACTGTATGTGTGAATTAGCGCATTAGCAAAGTTGATATTCCTAAGGTTGATGGTGGTCCCAAACCCACCACGCCCACCACCACTATCCCTAATGTTCCTTAACATCATTTTCCTTGACACCTCGCGCCAAGTTCCAGTGTTCCTTTCAGATGCAGTGGCCAAGGAACTTGGCTCATCCATCCTCATCTCAACGCTTTTTGAGGCTGACGAACTTGGCTGCACTTTTTGCACCTCTGGTGTTTTTGATCATATTTCACTTCTTTTTGTAGTCCACCATGTCAATATCGTATATTTGAATTCTCAATTGTGGCATATTGCTGCATTTAAATTTAAAATTGTACATTTTTAAAGGAGTCATAGTGTGTCACATACAACATTAGTTCCCAAGCGCTCTCCCACCGGGAATCGAACCCAAGACCTGTACAAGAAAAGCGCACATGCTAGCCACTAGAACAGCGGGGAGGATTTATTCTATTAAATATCTGTTAGAGCGTTATGTCCAAACGAGATTCCAATTCATTTACACGAACTACAAAATCACGATCGCTAACATCTCATTTTTCATTACCTAAATACGAAGAGTATCAACAGGGCCCAAAACCCTTGATGCTGAACCCTCGCTGCTACATCACTAGACATACACTAGGGTGTTTCAATATACCTAGTTGTTCTCTACCTTTTCACATTGCGAAATTACGGAGTTCATTACATGACGCGCATGTTGCGCAGTTTCATACTGCCGCGGGTTTTCCTTCCAATGATATACACCTTTCAAATAGCTCGTAAACTTAATAATATTTGCCACCAACATATTCTAACTGTATATAAAACTACATGAACTGACATAAATTAAAGGGATGCTTCCGGTTGACGTGGAAAGTTGAAATGATGAAGGGGGATGAAGAATTTTCCCATGTTATTTAAATGGGTCTTTTTTTTTTTTTGACATATAATCTCATGTTTTAGGAACTTGGAATTGGAATAAAAAAAATTGAAATTCGGTATGCTTGTACGTTTTCATTAGTATTACCTAAGTAAATCAGTAAAAATAAACAATTCCAAATTTAGAGTGGTTTTATGGGGAACTGAAAAATATTTCCCATGGTACGTATTTATATGGGATACCTTTTACACCCCAAAATTATAAGGCACTTCCTGTAGGGCTACAATGATTAAATTTGACGTGATTGTAGTTTTTCGGAACTAACTGACAGAAAAATTGCCAAAAGTGAATATTTTTAATTTTTAGGGAGTCTAAAGGGGAGATGAAGAAATTCCCCATGCTATTTAAATAGGCCTTTTCTTGGACATAAAATCTCATATTTTAGGTACTTGAAATTGGAATACAAACGTGAAATTCGGCATGCTTCAACGTTTTCGTTAGTATTACCTAACGAAGTCAGTAAAAATGAAAATATATAAATTTATAGTGGTTTTATGGGGAACAGAAAAACTTTTCCATGCTATTTATATTGGAAGTCTTCTACACCCCAAAATGTTTAGGCACTTCCGGCAGGGTTAGAATGACGAAATTTGGCACGATTGTAGCCTCCCTGGACTAACCAACAGGAAAATTGCTAAAATTGAATATTTTTAATTTTTAAGGAGTCTAAAGGGAGATGAAGAAATCACCATATTATTTAAATAGGCGTTTTCCTGGAATACAAAATTTTATCTTTTAGGTAGTTGAAATAGGAAAAGAAACTTGAAATTCGGGAATTGTAAGCTTAAGAGATGTGAGGAAGTAGGACGAGCAAAGGCGAGGGTGTGGGGGCGAGCCCCGAAGGGCAAATTCAGGAAATATGAAGAGCAAAGGCACGAAATTCACTGTTGATGAAAAGGCTGATACGTAAGAGATTCTCACACTGTTCACAGATGGAGAAACGAAGTATCAAGAACATTTTTACATAACGACTGTGGTAACTATAATATAACTCTGGTACCAATATATTTACGAAATCGGTTACATTTTGTTGCTAGTCTCACATAAAATCGAACAATTGGATTTCTCATTTCTTCGAAAACTACATTAATTTTAAACATTCTCACCTCAACATTATCTTACTTATCAAAATAATTTCAATATCTATTTAATACCAATGACTGCAATGAATTAAAAATATTCACCGAAAAAAGACAAATTATTGGCTCTCCTTGTCTGGGTTTCCAACCACGAAATTTACGGCAGTATGTACGTGTCTTAGTCCACGGTTTTAAAAGTTAACTGATTCACAGAACGTGCCTCATTAACTTGCTTAACTACTTATTACTAGCTCTCACTTATTTTACTGACACACTCAGAAAAACTGTATGTGGCGTACGTAAAAACGTTTGTTACATGTGTAAATCCTGTAGCTGTTGGACTTAACGTACACTAAACGTATAACTGAAAAAGTATATTTGAACGTACTTTCAGTATAAGTGTTCCGAATAAACGTACTTTCCACACGAACGAAAAGACTGTATGTAGGCGGTCAGGATCTCACATACAAATGGCCGTATATAACTTATAGCTGACGTACGTAATGTACGGAAGACTGTTAGATGTCAGACATCCTGCAACGACATTGTGTAACATCTAAGCGGGAAAGAGGGCAGTACGTATGTAGCATATGGATAACATATGTTAAGTATTGATTTCTGTAGTAAACATAAGGATCCCGTATATTTGTACACTATACCGCTATCCGGATACCGGATTTTTCTCAGTGACCTTAGCTCATTTTTCTATTAACCTAGAATGACAGGGACACGAACACAGAAACATCGAGCAGAGTTAAGATTCCAAAGGCTCTTCCACCGGGAATCGAACCCAGAACCCTATACACCAAAGGCGCACGTGATAGCCAATAGACCAGCGAGAAGGGCACCAACTCGACACTCAGACGATTGACAGCATTATCACTACGCACATGATGTGTTCAATAACGGAATCGTTCCCGATTTCTGATTGTAACGACAGTTTTTTTGCTAATGAAAAAATTTCCATTGCAAATCCCTCAAATTTCATTTTCAAGCCGTTATAGTGTACCTTTATTGAGAGTTTCGCATCTTTATCTCATTAAGAAGTAAATAATGGCTATGGACAGTTTTTCGCCCATAAAAAGTCCCCATAGTACATTCCTTAAATTTGGAACCTTTACTCAAACTGGTCATTACATAAAGTAGGTACCATTATGCAGAGTTTCAATTCTCTATCTCATTTGGAAGCACCTAATCAATGATGAGTGAGTAAATGAACCGATCTCTGTTTGAGTAAGGACAGTTTTTTGCCTATAAAAACTTTCCCGTAGAACATTTCTCAAATTTCGAATTTTTTTCCATACGCAAGTCATTATAAGGTATCTTTGTGCAGAGTTTCACGTCTCTGTCTCATTACAAACTACCTAATCAATTTGATGAGTGAGTAAGTGAAACGATTTTTTTCCTGGCTAAGGACAGTTTTTTGCCCATAAAAAATTTCCCATAGTACATTCCTCAGATTTCGAACTTTTTTCATACTCATATCGTTATAGGGTACCTTTATGCAAAGTTTTAGGTTTCTATCTCATTGGGAAGTACCTAATCAATTTGTTGAGTGAGTGAGCGAATCGATTTCTTGCTTGGCTAAGGACAGTTTTTTGCCCATAAAAGATTTCCCATAGCACATTTCTCAGATTTCGGACTTTTTCCATACTCATGTTATTGTGGGGTACCTTTATGCAAAGTTTCAAGTTTCTATCTTCTTGGGAAGTACCTAATCAATTTGATGAGTGAGTGAGTGAAACGATTTTTTTCCTGGCTAAGGGCAGTTTTTTGCCCATAAAAGATTTCCCATAGCACATTCCTCAGATTTCGGACTTTTTCCATATTCATGTTATTGTAGGGTATCTTTATGCATAGTTTCAAGTTTCTATCTCATTGGGAAGTACCTAATCAATTTGATGAGTGAGTGAGTGAAACGATTTTTTCCTGGCTAAGGACAGTTTTTTGCCCATAAAAGATTTCCCATAGCACATTTCTCAGATTTCGGACTTTTTACATAATCAGATCGTTATAGGGTACCTTTATGCAAAGTTTCAAGTTTCTATCTTATTGGGAAGTACCTAATCAATTTGATGAGTGAGTGAGTGAAACGATTTTTTTCCTGGCTAAGGACAGTTTTTTGCCCATAAAAGATTTCCCATAGCACATTCCTCAGATTTCGGACTTTTTCCATTTTTATGTTATTATAGGGTACCTCTATGCATAATTTCAAGTTTCTATCTCATTGGGAAGTACCTAATCAATTTGATGAGTGAGTGAGTGAAACGATTTTTTTCCTGGCTAAGGACAGTTTTTTGCCCATAAAAGATTTCCCATAGCACATTCCTCAGATTTCGGACTTTTTCCATTTTTATGTTATTATAGGGTACCTCTATGCATAATTTCAAGTTTCTATCTCATTGGGAAGTACCTAATCAATTTGATGAGTGAGTGAGTGAAACGATTTTTTTCCTGGCTAAGGACAGTTTTTTGCCCATAAAAGATTTCCCATAGCACATTCCTCAGATTTCGGACTTTTTCCATTTTTATGTTATTATAGGGTACCTCTATGCATAATTTCAAGTTTCTATCTCATTGGGAAGTACCTAATCAATTTGATGAGTGAGTGAGTGAAACGATTTTTTCCTGGCTAAGGACAGTTTTTTGCCCATAAAAGATTTCCCATAGCACATTCCTCAGATTTCGGACTTTTTACATAATCAGATCGTTATAGGGTACCTTTATGCAAAGTTTCAAGTTTCTATCTTATTGGGAAGTACCTAATCAATTTGATGAGTGAGTGAGTGAAACGATTTTTTTCCTGGCTAAGGACAGTTTTTTGCCCATAAAAGATTTCCCATAGCACATTCCTCAGATTTCGGACTTTTTCCATTTTTATGTTATTATAGGGTACCTCTATGCATAATTTCAAGTTTCTATCTCATTGGGAAGTACCTAATCAATTTGATGAGTGAGTGAGTGAAACGATTTTTTTCCTGGCTAAGGACAGTTTTTTGCCCATAAAAGATTTCCCATAGCACATTCCTCAGATTTCGGACTTTTTCCATTTTTATGTTATTATAGGGTACCTCTATGCATAATTTCAAGTTTCTATCTCATTGGGAAGTACCTAATCAATTTGATGAGTGAGTGAGTGAAACGATTTTTTTCCTGGCTAAGGACAGTTTTTTGCCCATAAAAGATTTCCCATAGCACATTCCTCAGATTTCGGACTTTTTCCATTT
Source organism: Thermobia domestica (assembly GCF_964235325.1). Taxonomy (NCBI): domain Eukaryota; kingdom Metazoa; phylum Arthropoda; class Insecta; order Zygentoma; family Lepismatidae; genus Thermobia; species Thermobia domestica. The sequence goes on along the minus strand of NC_137456.1, from coordinate 146,187,070 downwards.
TTATGTTATTATAGGGTACCTCTATGCATAATTTCAAGTTTCTATCTCATTGGGAAGTACCTAATCAATTTGATGAGTGAGTGAGTGAAACGATTTTTTTCCTGGCTAAGGACAGTTTTTTGCCCATAAAAGATTTCCCATAGCACATTCCTCAGATTTCGGACATTTTTCATACTCAAGTTAATACAGGGTACCTTTATGCAAAGTTTCAAGTTTCTATCTGATTGGGAAGTACCTAATCAATTTGATGAGTGAGTGAGTGAAACGATTTTTTTCCTGGCTAAGGACAGTTTTTTGCCCATAAAAGATTTCCCATAGCACATTCCTCAGATTTCGGACTTTTTCTATACTCAGGTCGTTATAGGGTACCTTTATGCAAATTTTCAAGTTTCTATCTTATTGGGAAGTACCTAATCAATTTGATGAGTGAGTGAGTGAAACGATTTTTTTCCTGGCTAAGGACAGTTTTTTGCCCATAAAAGATTTCCCATAGCACATTCCTTAGATTTCGGACTTTTTTCCATACTCATGTTATTGTAGGGTACCTTTATGCATAGTTTCAAGTTTCTATCTCATTGGGAAGTACCTAATCAATATGATGAGTGAGTGAGTGAAACGATTTTTTTCCTGGCTAAGGACAGTTTTTTGCCCATAAAAAATTTCCCATAGCACATTCCTCAGATTTCGGACTTTTTCCATACTCATGTTATTGTGGGGTACCTTTATGCAAAGTTTCAAGTTTCTATCTCATTGGGAAGTACCTAATTAATTTGATGACTGAGTGAGTGAAACGATTTTTTTCCTGGCTAAGGGCAGTTTTTTGCCCATAAAAAATTTCCCATAGCACATTCCTCAGATTTTGGACTTTTTCCATACTCCAATTGTTATAGGGTACCTTTCTGCAAAGTTTCACGTTTCTATCTCATTGGGAAGTACCTAATCAATTTGATGAGTGAGTCAGTGAGTCAGTGAGCCTGAAAACTGCATACTTTGGGGGTCCAGTACTCAAATATGGTTGAAGGTAGGAATGTGAGATTTGGCATATGAGTACATCTGTGGGACATCTTCTTACATTCTAAATTTCATGTTTCTACCCTTAATAGAATCGTTTTTACAAAGCCTCGAAATCGGCGATTTTACCCAAAACTCTTGTTCGTGTATAATATGCTTACGGCAGTGCAGGCCAATTTTCATTTTCTTCGCGGAACTTGGCTGCCATGCACTGCCGTGCATGTTGATTTCAGAAACCTAAGGTACTCACGCAACAATTTTTATAGAGGGTTTTTCTCTACGGTCATATAACTTCAAGTACTCAACTACCTCTATCAAAATTGTTGCGGAAGTAACGCCGGATTCTGAAACATGGAAATTTGATAGAGCACATACAATTTCCTGAGTGACGTCTTGACCGGACTACGATAGGTAACAACGTTTTAGAACTATAGACCTTTAAGTTCATTTTTTCATGTTTTCGGCAGCCTATAACTCCGAAAGGAAGCATTTGTGCACCCAGGTTGGGGTATACTTTTTGTCTTATCTTGGTGCCAGGAATCACCTCACAAAGTTGTCGGTGTTGTTTTGAAACACACTATATATATATATATATATATATATATATATATATATATATATATATATATATATATATATAGATAGATAGATAGATAGATAGATAGATAGATAGATAGATAGATAGATAGATTGATAGCTTCATGGCTTATGAAACCCGCAGGTTCACTGCCGCATTCATAAAAGCTCTCCACTGACTTCTATCCTTAGCCAACACCAGTTTCTACTTGGTATTCCTATCTCTGCGAGGTCCATCTTAATATTGTCCTCCCTTCTGTGCCTAGGTCTTCCTAATGGTCGTTTTCCGATTGGTCTTCCAGTCAAGACTTTGAAAGCGCTTCTATTTTCTTCCATCCTAGCTACATGACCTGCCCACCTAAGCCTTCTAGACTTGATGATCGTAACAATGTTTGGGAAACCGTATAAATTACATAGTTCCTCGTTGTGAAGTTTCCGCCATTCCCCATTCCCGTTCCTCTTGGTTCCGAATATTCGGCTCAGGATCTTGTTCTCAAATACTTTCATTCTATGTTCTTCTTTCAGAGTAAGCGACCATGCTTTGCAACCATATAGAACAACAGGCAGGATTATCGTTTTATATATTTTAAGCTTCAAATTCCTAGGCAGAATTCGCGATGACAAGATATTTTGAACTGAATAATAACATGAATCCCTGCTTTTAGTCGACATTTAATTTCTTCCTGAATATGATTTTTCTCTGTTATTATTGATCCTAGATATTTAAAAGTATCCACTTTGTCAAAAAAAAATATATATATATATTTTAACACACCTATAATTTGCAATATTACGGTCGCGACACACTTCGATGAATTTAGTTTTCTCTGCATTTACTTCTAAACTCACATCCCTCCAAGCGTTTAATAAGATCTCTGCATTACTTTCTATTGTTCTCCTTTCATCCCCTATTAAATTTACATTATCAGCCTATGCCCTGGTTGCTATCTTTGATTTTCCTTATAGCGTAATCCAGGACAAAGTTGAATAATAATGATGACAAGGCATCTCCTTGTTTCAGGCCATTTTCGACGTGAAAGTTCGTGAATAAAAATTTCCTACCCTGGCTTTACTTTGGGATTCATTTAAACATATCTTAATTAATCTAATTTGCTTTCTCGGTATCCCAAGTTCTGTAAGAACGTTGCATAATGTTTCTCTCCTAACCGAGTCGTAAGCCTTTCTAAAATCAATAAATAGTTGATGTACCGGGGTATTGTATTCCCACCTCTTTTCGAGTATTTGGCGAATGGTAAATATTTGGTCGATATTTGATCGATTTTGTCTAAATCCGCACTGATAATCTCGAATAATTGCATTTGCGTATGGGGTCAATCTTGCTAATAGAACATTTAAAAGGATTTTTTAGGATGTTGACAGAAGAGAAATGCCTCGATAATTATTAGTCAGTTTTGTCGCCTTTCTTGTGAATTGGAACAATGATTGATTCTTTCCACTCTTGTGGTAATTTTTCCTTGTTCCAGATGAGGAAAATGGGTTTGTGTATCTTGTTCCACAATTTTTCGCCTCCATCTGTAGAATTAAATCAGCCGGAAATTCGTCCACGCCCGGAGATTTGTGTTTCTTTAATTTCTTTATAGCGGTTTCTATTTCTATTCGGTTGGGTTCTGGAATATACGGTTCTGTGGTGTGTATCTCCCTTCCTCCACGCACATTAGTTTTTGGCTGCGTGTTCAGCAAATTGTCAAAGAAATCTTTCCCTCTATTTAAGATGCTATCCGCATCAGTGAAAACTGTTCCGTCAGCTTCCTTTAATATACTGTATAAGAACGAGGTTGATAGCCTTTCTTAAATTCGTTGATCACCTTATACATTTCCCGAATGTTTTTATTTTTACTATTATCTTCAAGTTCCTTAATTTTACAATACAAACCCTCTCAATTATTTACGCTATTTTATGATTTCTATTTCACATTAAGTATATTCTTACGTTGTGTTTTGGGTGCCGCGGGAGCTCAGTGGTACAGCGTCTGGTGCTTGGAGCGCCTGGTTCGATTCCAGTTCGCACCAAGTGGAATTTATGTTGTGAAACACCGTGTTCTTGGGTTTTCGCGGAATTCTCCCATTTTACTCAATCCACTAGTTCATTCACTCTCATAATTTCCATCTTCTTTACTCTTCCCAGCATAAGCGTCAAACGTAAAACTGAAAGATTTATGTTGTTTTTCTTTAATCCCTGTCTTTCGTGAACTTGCTTGTGTTAAGATTTCCAATGTAACGATTAGCTGGGAGTGTTGTGGCTCAATGGTAGAGCGTTCTTGTCTGGTGCATGTTGCCTTTGGTTCGATCCCAGCTTTCGCCAAGTGGACTAACAGCCTGTACGAGGGTTTTCTTGGAGTTCTTCCGTTTTCTTCCACTTTATTCAATCCATTATTTTATTCGTTCTCAACATTACCATCTTATTTAGCCTACCCGTCATAACTATGGAACGAAAAATTGAAAGGTTTTCGCTGTGTTTTATTGGTCTGTCTTTCATGAGGTTGTTGTGGTTAAGATTTTCAACGTACCGATTAATTGGGGTAGCGGTGGCTCAGTGGTAGAACATTCATCTCTGGAGTGTGAGGTCCTTGGTTCGATCCCAGGTCGCACAAGTGGACTTTGTGCTGACCAATCCCCTGTGCGTGGTTTTCTCGGAGTTCTCTCAGTTTATTAAATCCACTATTTCATTCGCTTTCATCATTACCACCTTCTCCCGGCATAACGATGGAAAATAAAACTGAAAGATGTGTTTTTGTTTATTACACTCTTTCGTGAACTTGCTCGTGTTAAGATTTCCAACTTAGCGATTAGTTAGGAGTACGGTGGGTCAGTGGTAAAGCGTTCACCTCTGGTCCGTAGGGTCCTTGGTTCGATCCCGGCTCGCAAATAGTTGACTTTGTGATGTCCAAACACCGTGTGCGTGGGTTTTCTCGGAGTTCTCAAGTTTCCTCCCACTATATTCAATCCACTATTTCAATCAGTTTCATCATTACCATCTTTTTAGCGTATCCGATATAAACATGGAACGTAAAATTGAAAGATGTAGGCTATGTTGTGTTTTATTAACCTATCGTTCGGAAGTTGCTCTTGTTAAAATTTCCAACATAACGATTAATTGGGAGGGCGGTGACTTTATGGTAGAGCGATCACCTCTGGTGCATGGCGCTCCCGGTTCGATCCCAACTCGCAACAAATGAGCTTTGTGTGAGACAAACACTTTGTGTGTGTGTTTTTTTTTCACATACTTTATTCAATCCACCATTGCATTCACTTCTCATCATCAGTATCCTCTTTAGCCAAACCGGCATGATCATGGGACGTAAAACTGAAATATTTCATCTCATTTTTCATTGCGATTTTTTGTGGTGTTTATAAATGATAGTTTAAGCAGTCGGAAATTATGTGTTGTTGTTTGGATTATTATTTTGTATATTGTTTCTTTAGAATTAGTTTCACTGTTTCTCGAAGAAATCTAGTACTAACAAATCAAAAACCAGCCAGGAAACGCATTGCACTAGCGTTACTTTATCTATTTATATTATTTCTCTTCCTCCACTAAGAATAGTTTGATCCTCAGTAAGGGCATACTTACACTATGATTTGTTTTGGTTTGTACTGTAGATGTACCACGCTTGTGGATAGCTCCTTCGTGAGTTTATGTTTAGCGTATATAGGCCTTCGGTGTAGAACAGAGATAGAGTGGGTCAGCAGCAGGGGTGTAGCCAGGCCCGTGCTGGCCCACCGGGACACCGGAACGTGTCCCGGTGCATGTCCCGGTGCGTCCTCTGAAACATCACAGTATAAATAAAGTTACAAGTTTTTAGTAATAAATTCTTACAGTTTTGTTGTTAAAGAACCCTTGAAAGGTGCAGTGCGCCCTTTCATTAGGTGCCCTTGCGAGTCCACATCAAAGATGAACGATTTTAGTTACTCGTCTGTATACCACCGTTGTGTACAATAAATAAATACAGTTACTATTGGTAAAGCACCAGTGAAAAGTACAGTGCTCCTTTTACATAAGGCACCCTACGAAACATCACATTATAGATAAGTGGTTTTAGTTGTCCTGCGTACCAGCTTTATACAATAAATTCCAATAATGATTGTTAATATAGAAGCTGTGAAGAATACAAGGCGCCCTTTACAATTCATACAGTTGCTATTGGCAGAGAACAAGTAAAGTCTATAATCACTTACAAAAATATTATAAAGTTATGTAGTTATAAAACGAAACAACGTGTTACATCAAGAATAGTTCGGATAGTCAAACGTACGATGCATTCATGAAATACTACACTGACACTAGTCTCTAATTTACGATTTATACGGCATCGAAGCTTTCACAGTCTTAATATGCGTCCATATATCCGAGCATATTTATTGTTCCTGTGTGTTTTAAATCAGTGTTCGGATAATCAGTACCTATTGTAATTCTAAAATATAGCTATTTTAATTTTCCTAAAACGTGGTCTTCCTGTCACCACGGCACGGAGCGTTCTCATGTTGTGGATCGAGGAGAAGACCTCTCGGATATAGAGGTTAGCTGCGAATATACTGAATAAGCAGTCACGGACAGACAAGAGCTGATCCTTTAGCTTGGGGATTTGGTGTGGGGCTAAAAACTCATCCTGTGAAAAAAGGCTTGTTCAGATATATTCGCAAATTCCTCGGATCAGAACTGATAACTTGGCACGAACTCAGCAAAGTAAAATCGACATGAGAATTGGAACATGGAAGATAAGAAGTCTCTATAGGGCAGAGGCGTTAAAATGTGTAACGAATGAGTTTAGAAATAGAAGATGGAACTAGTGGGATATCAGGAAGTTAGATGAGAAGGAAATGGAGGAGTCAAGTCGGTAAATGTTACGTTCTTTTACGGGGAACGAATTAAAAATTACCAACTAGGATGAGGGCTTTTCGTTCACAAACGAATGCGTAATATCAGCAATTACATGGGTTGAATTTGTTAATGTTGGTTTTTGTTTTACTTCTCTTAAGGGTAGGTGGTGTAATATTATTGTTTTAAATATTCATGCCCCAACAGAAAATAAGGATGACAATAAAAAAAGTTTTTACGAAAGGATAGAACGGATATTTGATCATCTCCTGCAATACCATATGAAAATTCTGTTAGGCGGTTTCAATGCGAAAGTAGGACGAGAGGGTACTTTCAAACCGATTATAGGGAATAAATGTCTGTATAAGGAAGGTTGTGACAACGGCGTTAGACTCGTGAACTTTGCAACATCCAGAAACCTTATCGTGATGATTATAAAATTCCCACATCGCGAGTTCATAAATATACTTGGACCTCACCAGACGGAAAAACACATAATCTAATCGATCACGTTTTAGTAGACAGAAGAAAACAGTCTAGCACAACTGATGTTCGGTCGTTCAGAGGAGTTGATTATGATAATAAGAGAGAGACTATCGTTGAATAAAGTAAATATTCAATATCTGAAAACGGAGCGGTTTAATTTAAAGAAATTAGAGGAGAGTCAGGTGAGAGGGGAGCCAGATTGAAGTGTCGAATAGATTCTCGGTTTTAGAAGGTTTGGAGTGCACTAGTGTTCAGGATACTTGGTTGAAATTAGAGAAAATATTAAGATTTCAGCAAAGGAAATATTGGGACAGGCAGAAATACGTAGGAACAAAGCATGGTTCAACCAGGAATGCACTAAAGTAGCAAAGAAGAGAAAACAGAAGAAACAGCGTTGGCTACAAAATCCGAACGAAATAATTACATAAAATTCACTGTCATCTGGCGGAAAACTTCCAAAACTTTTAGAACAAAGAAACGCGATTTTTGAAAGCTAAAATTAATTAACTTGAAGATAATAGTAAAAAATAAAAATATTCCGGACATGTATAAATGCATCAACCGACTTTAAAAAGGCTATCAATTTCGGGCTTATATATTAAAGAAAGCTAAAGGAACAGTTCTCATTGATCAGGATAGCATCTTAAATAGATGGAAAGATTTCCTTGATGATTTGCTTAACACATAGTCAAAAACTCATGTGCGTGGAGAGAGTGAAATACCATACAGCATAACCGTATATTCCAGAACCTAACCAGAGAGAAATAGAATCCGCTATTAAAAAATTAAAGAAAAACACATCTCCGGGTGTAGACGAAATTCTGGTTGACTTAATTTTAGCTGCGGGGGGGGGGATTCTAGAGCAAGATACACAAACTCATTCTCCTTATCTAGAACAAGGGGGAATTACCACAAGAGTGAAAAGAATCAATCATTGTTGCAGTTCAGAAGGAAAGCAACAACACTGATTTAATAAGGCATTTCTCTCCTGTCAACACCCAATAAATATTCTTAAACATTCTATTAGCAAGATTGACTCCATACGCAGATGAAATTATTGGAGATTATCAGAGCGGATGTAGGTAAAAGCGATCAACTATCGACCAGATATTTACTATTCAACAAATACTTGAAAAGAAAGGGAATACAATATTCTGGCACATCAATTATTGACTTTAGACTAGGGTAGGAGGGAAACATTGTATACACAACTCCAAAAGTGCATTACCACCTGCAATTCTCGTTTTCCTGCAATAGCAGGCAACCCAAAAAGCTCGGCGGTTGGGTTGGTTTCGAATTCGAAAGGCGTTGGACCAAACCTCAATTCTGTTAAAAATATATCAGTGTGGCAAACTGAAAAATAAAGAAATAAAATAAATTGTTAAGAATGACAATTTTATTATTGTGACGGAGTTGGATGACATAAAAAGTTACAAAATGATCTTACTTAAGCACCTCAAAAAAGATGAATGGCAAAAGACACATATCAGAAAAAACATTTCTCTCCTTCTTCCCCAAAAAAAGAATTTTAAAAAAGAAAAAGTTACATAAAGTAAAGGTTTAATATAAAAGCCTCACCCAAAATTTTGAAAATTGACACTCGAAAGGCAAGAATAACTGAACCGAAGTGAACAAAATTGTGCACAGATATTGCAGACGTAAAATGTGGGAATACAGGCTTCACATTTTCCTGAAAAAAAACGGTAGGGTGGGGCACGGACTCCTCCAAACCCTTGATCACGAGATATAAAAAATGCTAGAAACAGTATGTGAGATGTGTGTAAAGGACATGAAGAATTGTAACGAAACTTTTTCTATGGACAACTCGCAAAAAATAAAGGAATACGAGTTTTTAATGTTCTACGGAAAACAGTTTTAGGGGGCAAAAGCCCCCACGAAAAATTTTGAACTTTGACGCCCGAAAGGTAAGAAGAAGTGAACCGAACTGAATGAAATTCTGCACAGATATTATAAACAAAAAATGAGGGAATACGGGTTTCTTATTTTCCTTTAAAAAACGGCTGGGTAGGGCACGGACCCCTCCAAACATTTGATCACGAAATATCAAAATGCTAGTAACAGTATGTGAGATGTGTGTAAAGAACATGAAGAATTGCAACAAAACTTAGTGTATGGATAATATGCAAAAGACATACGAATACTGTTTTTTTTATTTTCTGCGTAAAAATGGTTTTACGGGCAATAGCACCCACCCAAAATTTTGAAAGTTGACGAACGAAAAGCAAAGTCAAGTGAATCGAAATGAATGAACTTGTGCACACATATTGTAGGCGTAAAATGAGTGAATACGGGTTTCGTATTTTCCTGAAAAAAACTGTTGGAAAGGGCACGGACCCCTCCAAAGTTTTGATCACGAAATATCAAAAGTACTAATAACAGTATGTGAGGTGTGTGTGTAAAGGAAATGAAGAATTGCAACGAAACATTTTGTATGGAAAATAACCATAAAATAAATCAATACGAGTTTCTTATTTCCTGCGGAAAAACTGTTTTAGGGGTCAAAAGCTCCCACCCAAAATTTTGAAAGTTGACACCCGAAAGACAAGAAGAAATGAGCCGAAGTGACTGAAATTTGCATAAGTACTGCAGACGTAAAATGAGGATAAGGGTTTCGTACTTTCCTAGAGAAAACAGTTGGGTGGGGCGCCTACCCCCAAACGTTTGATAACGAAAAATCAAAAATACTATTAATAGTATGTGAGATGTGTGTAAAGGAAATGAAGACTTTCAACGAAATTTTTAATGGGAAATGCGCTGAAAACAAAAAATACGGGTTTTTCATTTTTACGGAAAAACGGTTTTATAGGGCAAAAGACCCCATCCCAAAATTTTGAAATTTGGCGCCAAAAGGGAAGAAAAAGCGAACCGAAGTGAATAAAATTTTGCGCAAATATTGTAGACATAAAATGAGGTTATACGGGTTTCGCATTTACCTAAAAAACCGGTTAAGTGTGGCACGGACTCCTCCGAATCTTTGACCACGAAATTTCATAAGCGCTAGTAACAGTATGTCAGATGTCTGTAAAGGACATGAAGAATGGCAATGAAACATTGTGTATGGAGAATACGCAAAAAGAAAATGAATACTTGTTTCTCATTTTATGCGGAAAAATTATTTTGCGGGCAAAAGAACCCACCCCAAAATTTTGAAAGTTGGCGCCCAAAAGGTAAGAAGAATTGAGCCGAAGTGAACGAAATTGTGCACATATACTGTAGCCATAAAATGAGGGAGTACGGGTTTCGTATTTTCCTTGAGAAAACGGAAGCGTGAGGCGCCGACCCCTCCAAACCTTTGATCACCAAATATCAAAAGTGCAAGTAACAGTATCTGAGATGTGTGTAAAGGACATGAAGAATTGCAACATATCTTCTTGTATGGACAATACGCAAAAAATAAAGGAATACGGGTTTTTTGTTTTCTGCGGAAAGACTGTTTTATGGGGCAGAAGAACCCACCCCAAAAATTTAAATTTGAAGCTGGAAAGGTCAGAACAAGTGAACCGAAGTGAGTGAAATATTGCACAGATAATGAAGGCTTAAAACGAGGGAATACGGGTTACGTATTTTCCTGGAAAAATGGCTTGGGTGAGGCACGGACTCCTTCAAACATTTTGATCACGAAATATCAAAAGTACTAGTAACAGTATTTGAGATGTATGTAAAGGACACGAAGAATTGCAACATAACTTTTTGTATGGACAATACGCAAAAAATAAAGGAATATGAGTTTCAAATGTTCTGCGAAAAAACGGTTTTAGTGGACAAAAGACCCTATCCAAAATTTTGAAAGTTGACGCCCGAAAGGTAAAAAGGCATTAGCCGAAGTGAATGAAATTCTGCACAGATATTACAGACGTAAAATGAGGATATGAGTTTCGTATTTTTCTGAAGAAAAAGGTTGGGTGAGGCGCCGACCCCTCCAAACCTTTGATCACGAAATATCAAAAGCGCTAGTAACAGCATGTCAGATGTGTGTAAAGAACATGAAGAATTGCAACGAAACATTGTGTATGGAAAATAACCAAAAAATAAATGAATACTGGTTTCTTATTTTCTGCGGAAAACTGTTTTAGGGGTCAAAATCTCCCACCCAAAATTTTGAAGTTGACACCCGAAAGAAAAGAAGAAATGAGCCGAAGTGAATGAAATTTGCACAGATATTGCAGACGTAAAATGAGGATACGCGTTTCGTATTTTCCTAGAGAAAACAGTCGGGTGGGGTGCCGACCCCTCCAAACGTTTGATAACGAAAAATCAAAAGTGCTACTAACAGTATGTCAGATGTGTGTATAGGACATGAAGAACTGCACCGAAACTTTTGTATGGACAATGCGCTGAAAACAAAGGAATACGGGTTTTTTATTTTTGCGGAAAAACGGTTTTATGGGACAAAAGACCCCATCCCAAAATTTTGAAATTTGAAGCCAAAAAGTAAGAAAAAGTAAACGGAAGTGAATGAAATTTTGCACAAATATTGTAGACATAAAACGAGGGAATACGAGTTTCGTATTTACCTTAAAAAACCGGTTAGTTGGGGCCCGGACTCTTCTGAACCTTTGATCACGAAATATCAAGAGTTCTATTAATAGATTGTCAGGTGTGTGTGAAGACCAACAAGAATTCCAAAGAAACTATCTGTATGGACAATACGCAAAAAATAAAGGAATACGTTTTATACGTTTTTTTTATTTTCTGCGGAGAAACAGTTGTAGGGGGCAAAAGATCCCACCCAAAGTTTTGAAAGTTGATGCCCGAAAAGCAAGAAGAAGTGAGCCGAAGTGAATTAAATTGTGTACAGATATTGTAGACATAAAATGAGGGAATACGAGTTTCGTATTTTCCTGGGGAAAACGGAAGCGTGGGGCGCCGACCCCTCCAAACCTTTGATCACGAAATATGAAAAGTGCTAGTATGTCAGATGTGTGTAAAGGACATGAAGAATTGCAACACAACTTTTGTATGGACAATACGCAAAAAATAAAGGAATACGGGTTTTTTATGGTCTGCGGGAAAACGGCTTTAGGCGGCAAGAGACCCACCCAAAATTTTAAAAGTTGACGCCCGAAAGACGGCAAGAAGTGAACCAAATTGAATCAAATATTGCACAGATATTGTAGGTTTAAATTGAGGGCATACAGGTTTCGTATTTTCCTGAGAAAAACGGTTAGGAAGCAGGGACCCCTCCAAACCTTTGATCACGAAATATAAAAAATGCTGGTAACAGTATGTCATATGTGTATAAAGACCACGAAGAATTCCAATGAAACTTTTTGTATGGACAAATACGCAAAAAAAATAAATAAATAAATAAAGGAATACTTTTTTTTATTTTCTGCAGAAAACCAGTTTTAGGGGGCAAAGGAACCCACACCAAAGTTTTGAAAGTTGACGCCCGAAAGGTAAGAAGAAGTGAACCGAAGTGAATCAAATATTGCACAGATATTGTAGGTTTAAATTGAAGGCATACGGGTTTCGTATTTTCCTGAGAAAAACGGTAGGGGGCACAGACCCCTCCAAATCTTTGATCACGAAATATAAAAAATGCTGGTAACAGTATGTCATATGTGTGTAAAGGCCACGACGAATTCCAACGAAACTTTTTGTATGGACAAATACACAAAAAATAAAGGAATACTTTTTCTTCTTTTCTGCGGAAAGACGGTTTTATGGGGCAAAGAACCCACCCCAAATTTTTGGAAGTTGACTCCCGAAAGGTACATGTTGTCTCAAAGGTCGAGGGCATTCTTTATCGCTAATTTGAGGCAAAAATTTTCAAAGTCCAGCTTCGGGTAGCTTCGGAGAAAAGTAAACCAGGTTCGAACCTCGAAGCCAATCTTTGTAATCGGGAGAAATTTTGCAGATGTGTTTTTCTTCTTTTAAATATAATAAGACTTGTTATTAATTGTATAAAAAAGCAACATTGATTGAAATACTTAATAATACAATATTTCGAAACTTTGTATTAATATCAGCACATGCTTGTTTGTCATTTATCTCTCCATACGTAATGAAACATTTAGATACGCAAACGAATATTTCCATATGTGAAAGAATGCAGAAAATTAATACATAGAACACAATTCTCGCCTGAGTACTAAAATAAAAGTCAAAATAGAACAAAAACAGCGTTTGCAGTGGATATGAATCAGAGGCCTGCACGGGCTGGGCGTGTCCTGTTCGGCCCGGACACAAATGCTATAGGGCCGAACCGGGTGCATGTATTTCCGGGCCGAGCCACGCCGGCCCGGCTCGGCCCGGGCACACAAAGACGGGTTGGAAACTAATGTTGTCATTTTTTTCCTTAAATGTCCTCCACTACTCCTGCCTTTGCTGTGTTCGTACGGTCTTACTGTCAGTCTATGTTAATCGTAGTGTGTTTGGGAAACTGACTCTTTATTCAAGACTGCAAAGTACTTTAATACTACTAATATCACTACTTCTATTACTACTACTTCTATTATTACTACTACGACCACAGTTAATACTACTATAACTGCTACGATTTCGCGTCAGAGTTGACATGTCTGGTGGTACAGAATTTACCTTCTAAGTTCAATATTTTATAACAAGACGTTTCAAACAGGGTGAAATATCCCTATTTTCATTTTCCAACCATTTTAGACCATACATCGACTTTTGCGAGGTGAAAAAGGAAGATACGACAGAAGGAAAACAACATTATTGTAAAAGCATTATCATCAATATTTTGCATTCCAAAATACGAAATGTTTCTTTAAAAAACAACTTTAAAAGAAATGTCTTCTAAAATGAAAGAACAAATCATGGCATTTTAGGCGTGTGCGTAACAGTAATATACAAAATAAATAAATAAATATTCCAATACTTTTGAGGGTTTAGATCATTTAGATTATATATTGGTATTCCAAAGGTAAACAAATAAAATGTTTTTTTTTTTTTTTACTTTTGATGAAAACGTGATTTGAATTATATATATAGACTGTTCCATAATTCGTGTAATTTTCTACAGCACTGGGAGAAGATGAAGTTTTCACACCATTAATATAAAATTTGGCACTCTTATTGAGAAATATCTGAATTTTTCGAATTTTTAAAGGAAATAGGAGAAAATTGCTGTTTAGCCCCCCTTTTGGGAGTGTAAACACAGAAGTTCATTTTCCTTATGGGAGATTCAATGTTAAATTTTGGAAACAGTTTTCTCCAATAATTATTCGTAAAGATTTTGGGGCAAATGAGTTGTGTTTGTTACGAAATGCAAAAACACTCATTCACAAAGCTAGTAAAGCCGTCTCAAACATATTTTGGGAAGATCCCCTTTCGGGGGGAAGGGGCGTAAAAAGATGGTGGGTGATGTGTTACCAAAATCCCAAAATGTATTTTCGGAGTGCCAGTAAACGTCAGATTAATCACGAATGTCACAGAATCAATGCTCCAATGCTCCTTACATGTAAGAGTGACTGATAATGGGGCTACAGCCCCCTTTCAAAAGTAAGAAAATCAACATAAATATCCTTAGTAGGGACATACGAGAAGAAGTTATTTTTTGTTAATTAATGTAAAATTTGGCGTTATTGTAGCAAAAGGGTATGCATTTTTGAAATCTGGAATGCAATTTTGGTAACGCACCGCCTTAGGGGGCACAGGGGATGAACCGTTAGATGATGTATCTTTATAAAAATTCAAAATTTTGTTCCGGAAATGCCAGTGAGCGTCAGATTTTTCACAAATGTCACAGAATTAATATTCTAATGCTCCTTGCATGTGCCAGTAACTTATGTGGGGCTATAGCCCCCTTTCAAAAATAAAAAAAATCACCATTTATATCCCTAGTAGAGATACGAGAAGAAGGTATTTTTAGTCAATTAATGTGAAATTTGGCGTCGTTGTAGCAAAATAGTATGCATTTTTATATCTGGAATGTTATTTTAGTAACCACCACCTTATTGGGGCACAGGGGGCGAAGCATCTGATGATTGATCTTTATAAAAAATTCAAAATTTTGTTCCGGAAATGCCAGTGAGCGTCAGATTATTCACAAATGTCACAGAATTAATATTCTAATGCTCGTTGCATGTGCCAGTGACTTATATGTGGCTATAGCCCCTTTCAAAAATAAAAAAAAATAATCATAAATATCCTTAGTATTGACATACGGGAAGAATGATTTTTTCTCAATTAATGTGCAACTCGGCGTCGAATTAGCAAAAAGTTATGCGTTTACCAAATCTGGAATATTATTTTGGTAATGTACCGGCTTAGGGGGCACAGGGGGTAAAGCATAAGCTATTGGATCTTTTTAAAGTTTCAAATTTTATTTTGGAAAATCCAGCGTGTTTCAGATTGATCGTAAATAATGCAAAATTAATATTCCGATGCTCTTTGCATGTGCCAGTGACTGATATTGAGCTTCAGCCCCCTTTCAACAATTACATTAAAAATGTATAATAAATATCCTTAGCAGGAACATACGGATGAAGCTATATTTTGTCAATTAATGTGAAATTAGGCGTTGTGCTAGTAAAAATCAAGAATATTATTTTGGGAATAGAAGGCACAAAGCACGGAGGGTAATTTGGTACTTTTGGGGATCATAGGGAGGGGGCTGATAGAAATTCCAAATTTTGTTTTGGGAGTGCTCATGAGTGTCAAATTAGTTGCAAGATGCGCAGAATTAATACTCCGTAGTGCTTTTATGTGCCGGTGACTAATATGTTACTACAGCCATCTTTGAAAAGCGTCATAAATTCAATATGATTATTCTTACGCAAAGACCTACTGGCAGAAGCATTTTTTTTTGCACTGTGAAATTTGGCATTATTTTTTAGAAAATAAACGTTTGTAACAATAAGATAATACCCATATGTGGATTTCTTTTAGGGGCGTGGACTCAGAATTTGTTTTGCCTAATGGGAGTGTGACATAGGTAAATTTGCATTTTTAGTTAGAAAATACAATACCACTCTTTCGTTTGTATCTATGATGGTGCATGTGTCTGGAATTTTATTACGTCCATTCCTCCTTATTGGGCAACATAAAACAAAGAATTGTCCAGAGCGTAGTCATCCAGATATGTTGGAGAAGGTGTTCACAGTGGTTCTAGTAAATCGCATTAATTCATTCATATCTTGCTCGTTTACGAGAGCATGCCGAATAAAGTAAGTTCATTTTATCTGTCTTACACTTAGATTAATGAAATATTTAAGCAATTTAGTTAATGACAACGGAGCCAAAGAAAAGTGTTGTTTTTAGAAAGAGACAATATGTTTTCTTGGATTTATGGTATAGCCTGACTCAACCTAATCCTTATCAATCGCGAGACATTTGTTTTTACTATAACCATGTGCCCATAGTATACGATTTCCTGACGTGCTTACATGTGCAGTATACGAGTAGGCTAGTACGTGGAAAGTGGGATCATAAAGTTATTGTAGAAGAAGTAGGGAAAAGATACGCTTTTTCTATGAATAAAGAAAACAATATTTTAATTTTTAAAATATTACTTCTCTTTTCGTTCGTGGTACCTGCGGCATTTACCATTGTCATTTTGTGTTCTACTTCGAGCTGGTTTGCTTAAGTGTGCAAAAAATGTGCTGGTAACTTTATGTATGATTTTATGCTATAAGAAGAGACCAATTTAGTTTTTAAAAACGCAAAATTCTTTGATTATATTCCAGTGATGCCAAAAAAACGAAGCTATATCCTCAATCTGTTACACTGACAGACGATATTCATTAACACTAGATTCGAAATTTTAAAAAAAATTAAAACATTTTTCTACAATAATGACAAATTGCACATTAATTGTAAAGCATATTTACCTCCTTCCCGTACGTTCCTACTAAGGATATTTACCGTAAATTATGTGATTTTTGGAAGGGTGGCTGTAGCATAATATCAGTCACTGGCACATGCAACGAGCATCGGAATATTAATTTTGTATTATTTGTGATCAATCTGACACACATTGGATTTTCCAAAATAAAATTTGAAACTTTAAAAAGATCCAATAACTTATGCTTCACCTCCTGTGCCCCCTAAGGCGGTACATTACCAAAACAAATATTACAGATTTGATAAATACAAAACTCTTTGTTAACCCGACGCCGAGTTTCACATTAATTGAGAAAAATCATTCTTCTCGTATGTCTCTACTAGGGATATAAATGGTGATTTTTTTTTATTTTTGAAAGGGGGCTATAGCCCCACATAAGTTACTGGCACATGCAAGGAGCATTAGAATATTAATTCTGTGACATTTGTGAAAAATCTGACGCTCACTGGCATTTCCGGAACAAAATTTTGAATTTTTATAAAGATACATCGTCTAATGCTTCGTCCCCTGTGCCCCCTAAGGCGGTGCATTACCAAAATAGCATTCCAGATTTCAAAAACGCATACCCTTTTGCTACAATGACGCCAAATTTCACATTAATTAACAAAAAATAACTTCTTCTCGTATGTCTCTACTAAGGATTTTTATGTTGATTTTCTTACTTTTGAAAGGGGGCTGTAGCCCCATTATCAGTCACTCTTACATGTAAGGAGCATTGGAGCATTGATTCTGTGACATTCGTTATTAATCTGACGTTTACTGGCACTCCGAAAATACATTTTGGGATTTTGGTAACACATCACCCACCATCTTTTTACGCCCCTTGCCCCCCGAAAGGGAGGCTTCCCAAAATAATGTTTGAGACGGCTTTACTAGCTTTGTGAATGAGTGTTTTTGCATTTCGTAACAAATACAACTCATTTTCCCCAAAATCTTTACGAATAATTATTGGAGAAAACTGTTTCCAAAATTTAACATTGCATCTCCCATAAGGGAAAATGAACTTTTGTGTTTACAGCCCACAAAAGGAGGGGTAAACAGCAATTTTCTCCTATTTCCTTTAAAAATTCGAAAAATTCAGATATTCCTCAATAAGAGTGCCAAATTTTATATTAATGGTGTGAAAACTTCATCCTCTCCCAGTGCTGTAGAAAATTACACGAATTATGGAACAGTCTATATATATATATATATATATATATATATATATATATATATATATATATATATATATATATATATATATATATATATGTGTGTGTGTGTGTGTGTGTGTGTGTGTTATAGTATTTTGACTCAGTTTTCTGATCAACGTTACGTTACTTCTTAGGAATCTACAATTGCGTCAGTTTTGAACAAAGAGACGTTTATTCTTGTTTTCCCTATGTAGTTCATAACACTTCATAATTTTAGAGAAAAATACCTGTAATGTGTATCACTTCTACTCTGCTGATTTACATAAGGAACCAATTATCGGTTGGTCGCAAACTGGGATTATTATTTTCCGCTGAGGAATCTTATCAAACTCTCAATCACATTTGGCCGACACATGAAAAGTAATGGTCTTGTTGCAGAGGAATGATCACAAATTGCATGAAATCAATAAAAATATATCCACAGAAAGCTATATTGGTCCGTATATCCACCCAAATTTGTTGATGATTTGCGAATGAAACATCGCAACCAAAATCTCACGGCCCAGAATCTTGCCTGGCGAAAATCTCACATAAAGAAAATCTTGCCAGACTAAATCTAGCCTGGCTAGATCCTCGAGGGATAAAACTTAGCCATCTAAACTCTCGCGGGACCAAACCTTGCAGTAGCGATTTCTTCTTTATAGAATGTTTAAAATATATATTTAAAATATTCACTGTACACTTTGAAAATAATAATAATTATTATAAATAAACTACAAGACAGAACATAAGTGATTTTATTAATTTTTAAAAGAGGAAAAGAAAGATAGATAAGTAGTTACTTCCCGGTTTATTAACACTTGCGTCGAAAATAGATCTTTACATTTCACGCTCACCAAATAATTTAATTAAATAGAGAGACAGAACAAGAATTCGGCGGCCACTTGTATTGGAAAATTTACGGATAAAACCCGTCAACTCAAAAACGAAGAACTTATTTATGTAGGCGGATAACTTGTAACTCATGTAACTGAGATACAGCACTAGAAAGTTTGTTCCATCACCATGATATTGTTCTATATGAACAATGCAATGAACATACGTATTTAGTAAAATTATGAAGTGTAACTTGTATTTATGGACTAACAATTATGAAAAAAGCTTTTGATCAGTGGCGTATTTAGGGGCTATCGGGCTAACACCCACAGAAATAATTTCATTATTACGTTTTCGCATCATACGTACAACACAAATGATGATATAAAAGCAATATGAAGAGCATTTACCTACGTTTAAAATATCCTAGTCATTACACAATTTACTCCAATAATAAATGTGGTTTAAATGTTCTTATATCACACTATTCGTGGAACAATCGTGACGCGGAACGGTTGTGAAAACTCCTAATTGAAATTAAGAAAAAATAAGACATAAATTTTTTAAACATAAATTAACAAAACTCAGCAATAAAATTTCGAGACAAGAGCGAAAAAAGTCTTCAATGATCGAGACTAGTCTAGGCCTATTAAACATAGGAGACGAGACGAGAAAACCTTACTTCTCGTCTCGTCTCATGAGGAACATTATCTGAACGAAGCAGATATCATTCTTGCTTGTAGTGACTAGCTGAGAGATGTTGGTGCATTTTTTTTTGCATGAATAGTCGATTTTATGGCATATCAATTTCCAAGCAAATCATCAATCTGTACGCTATTATTGGTTATTAGCCAAGAATAGAACGCTGTAGAATGCATTAGGTTACTATTTAGAAATGAAATGAAGTCTTTTAGTTTTACATCCAACTCTTATACCGGATACACTAAAGGAGACTCTGATGATGAGAATGAACACGAAATGCTGTAATGAAGAAAGTGAGAGAAACGTGAGGACCCCAAGAAAACCCACACACATGGCGTTTGTCCACCACAAA
The DNA here is from genome assembly GCF_964235325.1 of Thermobia domestica. Lineage (NCBI taxonomy): Eukaryota > Metazoa > Arthropoda > Insecta > Zygentoma > Lepismatidae > Thermobia > Thermobia domestica. Next base: position 146,167,262 of record NC_137456.1, on the reverse strand, counting down.
GCTTACTTGGCGCGAGCTGAAATCGAACCTGGAGCCTCATACACCAGAGGTGAGCACTCTACCACTGAGCCACTATGGTCCCCGTTATTATTCAGGGCATAATAACTGATGCTAAAAGAATTCTTGAAATTCCCATATCCTTAATCTGCACGAAAATAGATTTAATGAATAATATTTCTTCTTTCTGTGTTTATTATGCTTCCAAACGATGTTATGCATAAGTATTGGAAGTCTAATAGAACGGCTCTGCCTGTTGACAGGTATCAGACCAAAAGCGGTAAAAAAAAATATTGAGAAGGATTTTCCGGAATAGATTTAGCGTCATAAGAATAGGTTCTATCTCCTCCGTCAATTTTCTATATAAATCGGAAGTTATAGAGATCGACTACTTGCGGGTCATAATAGCTAGCGACAAGCAAGTTTAGGGAATTGATTCAATGTCCCTCAAAAATGTGCCATTTCTACCCCTATCTTTCTATCAAAACCGGAACTGGTAGAAATTTACTACTACTTCCAGTTTCAATATTGATTTTCATAGAGCAAAGACGATAAGATATATCGAGAAGCAGTTTTCTGGAATCCATTCAGCACCCCAAGAATAGGTTCCGTGTCAGTCTCCTCCAACAACCTTATATTTAAATCGTAAGTGGTAAAAATCGAATACAACCAGTTTCAACATTAATGGCCATAAATCAAAGACGGAAATAACTAGGGACGACAGGATTTCGGAAATCGATCAAACGTCTAGAAAATTTACCACCTATACCGTATCTCATTACTAAAACCGGAAGTGGTAGAAATTTACTACTATTTCCGGTCTCAATATTCAGTTTCATAGAGTAAAAACTGTCAGAGAGGCCGAGAAGTGTTCGGGAATTCAAACAACGTCTCAAGAATAAGCTTTCTTTCTTCCGTTAATCCTGCATTGAAATCAGAAGTGGTAGGAATAAACCGTTTTTGTTTTTAACATTGATCGCCATAAAAATAAATTGGTAGTAGATAGCGACAGTTTTCGAAAATCGATTGAGCATCTCAAGAAAAATACCATCTTCACCTATTTCTCTCTACTGAAACCGGAAATCGTAAAACAATTTTACTCTTCCAGTTTCAATATTGATCCCTATAGCTCCATGAGCTCCCTCAGGCCTATGTGGGTAGCATACGCGTCTTTGGCGCGGGAAACCCGGGTTCGATTTCAGGTGGGTTCGTATTCCCTCGCTGGAGGTCCATGTCTTATATAGCCTCCCTGCTGAACGGTACTCGAAGCTGAAATCAAACTAAAATCAAATCCATAGATCCATAGATCCATAAAGCAAAATCAATAAGTGATATCAAGAAGCAATTTATTATTATTAAAGTTCACCCTCAATTTTCTTCTGTCTCACCAGGCGAATATCACCAAGATGATGTAAATGAAATCTTTGAGTTTTACGTCCCACGGATATGCCGATTAGGCTAAAGGAGACGGTGATGATGAGTAATGAATGAAATGGTGAAATGAAGATAGTGGGAGTAAACGGGAGAACCCCGAGAAAACCCACGCACACGGTGTTTGTCCACCACAAAGTTCACTTGGCGGGGGCTGGGATCGAACCCGGGACCGCAAGCACCAGAGGTGAACGCTCTACCACTGAGCCACCGCGGCCCCCAGGATGATGTACTCCCCACATATGCTCTGCCTGATTTCTATATTTCTTTGCCTTTGTTATTAATGTTTCGGCATAAAATGGCCTTTCTGCTCCATTTGACATTTCGTTTTCTAAAATAAATATTAATTAATGCATTTAAATTTACTCCCCAGTTGTGTGTATGTCTAACACAGCAGCGGTCTATTTCTCAAAACTACTCGTCTTGTAATGTTTTTTGAGAATCCATCAAATATCATGACGCAGAAATACTAGAATAATAGTAAAATTCATTTCTAAGTACTATTGCTGACAATTTTTATTTGCCGCTTTTTTACAGTATATACAAGTGTAAAATATTTGATTTTGAGAAGTTTCACTAGCATTACAAGACTAGTAGTTTTGAGGCGTAGGCCCCTGTAGTCTCAAGTTTGATTTTTAAAAAAGGAAAAGAATTGGGTCTCGATGTCATTCAAAACGCAGATATGTAAATAAAATATATATAGTAAAAGAATCGTACGGACCGTTCTTTATTTTTACTCATTTCTAGATTTATTAGACAATTTTGATATAAATATACCTAACAGACAGTAAGTACCAGCATTTAGTATGTCGTCCGTTTTTCCTAAGACTTCTCTTTGATCTGTATGTAAACTTTTGTCAGTTGATGCAACAAATAAGCGAGTTTGCTCTACGCTCTACAGTTCGAAACTCATTTTATAAGATGAATAGACTTCCCTCACTTGAAAACAACATAGACAGATTTTCTGAAACTGTCGTACCTTGTTATAGAGCGTCCAGTAAGAGAACGTCTCTGACAGCTCGCAGTGACATTGCCTCTACTCGCATGTCAAGGTTTTTTTCGGTGCAACTGTAGTGGCAATTTAATTAATGGTATAAGACAGAGTGATCGTGGTTGGTAACACTGGTATCAAAGTAGGGGCTGCAATGTCCCACCGCATGTGGTAAGAAACGTCAGAGACCATCTCTTGTTGGACGTGCTTTAGCTGCAATATTCTTGTACAGGTAATTATTCGCGGAGATGTTTACGTAGTTTTTATAAAATTTTGGAAAGAAATATGCTATGTTATTATATATATAATGTTCCCCTCGCGTTCCCCCTCAGTTTTACCCCTACCAGGCACGTAGCCAAGGGGGGGGTCCGGGGGGTCCGGACCCCCCCTTCGAGACCAGAAATGAAAAAATTAAGGAAGGATAAAACAAATTGAAATGACAAAAAGAAGGATCAGCGTTAAAAATTAAAAAGAAAACTACAAGAATCTTTTGCTTACTCTTTCTTATGAGGACCTTTGTATTACTTGCAATATGGTGGCGAGGTAAGCGAGGTATTCAGGAGGAGTCAGGGAATTTGAAATTTCAAGAAAAGTTATAGAATTCTCAGAATTCCTGCTACTAGTCAGGGAGAGTTCAAGCTTTCGAAAGCATAAGTGCCGTTGTGTAACAGCGTGGACATTTTAAATCATAACTTTTCGTCATCGCATCCTTGCAGTATCAAACATGTTATTTCAAGGACAATTTTCTGTTGATCCTTTAACCTGTCATTTGGAACCGACAGTAGTTGACGGAATAATAAAAACAAAAAATATGTTGAAAGAAAGTTTTGTTAGCATTTGATTCAACAGAGAAAGGAACGCATATATTGTAAAACTAGTTGAATATACACATGCTTCGCACAGGGGCTGTATTTGGAAGTCAACGCCTGTGGGAGTATCACCATTGATCTCAGCGACCGCGAAAACTATGTATTTGATACTAATATCGGTCATTTTGGACTATTTCTTTACATGTGTCGGTATCCACCCCCCGCTGACTCCCGGCCCGCATACTTGCAAGTCATTGCTAATGGAAGTGTCACCATTGATTTCAGCGACCGCGAATCACTAATATCGGTCATTTTGGATTACTTTTACATGTATTGGTATCTCACCCCCCTCCGGTGACCCCCGGCCCGGAGCCGCATAGCGTGAATTTAGAAGTTAATGCGACTGGAGTTTCACCATTGATTTCAGCGACCGCGAAAATATGAATTCGACACTAATAGCTCATGTGGTAGAGCGTTGGCTTCGCATTCGAGAGGTCGTGGCTTCGAATCCCGCTGCCTACCATCCTGACAGGTTTTCCAGAGTTTCCCTCAGTCCTACCAGGCAAATGCCGGGATGGCACCTACTAAACAGGCCCTGGTCGATACCTTTCCAAATCCTTTCCATTGTGATTGTTGTTGGATATTCAATGTAAAATGGCCTCTGAGCTATATTTGGTGATTGTTAAATAAATAAATAAATAAATAAATATCGGTCATTTTCTACTACTTTTACATGTCCCGGTAAACGTCCCCCTGAGACCCCCCTGGTTTGAATTTGGACAAAAACGTTTAACTCTGGTCTGGAGCCTGGACCAAGGTATTCGTGACTAAATTTTGGTAACTCTCGGTCCACTCGCCTGGTCCCCAGATCGAACACAGACAGACAGACAGACAAACACACAAACAAACTCTTTATTTTATTTATATTAGAAGATAGTTTACAAGACAGTATTCAGTGTGTACTTTTTATACTAATTGAGGTCATAACGAAAGGAAAATTGTTAAATTTGAATAAACAGGAGAAGGTCGTAAACATTGCAAAATCTTTTTCAATCCTTTTTTTAATTATTATTTTGCTCGAAATTTCTTCATAGTTTGTTATTAAAATACTTGCCAACATATCCTCATTTTATTGTCCTAACAAAACAATATATGTTGATAGTAAAGTAGTTTAGATTGATCGAGCTCCTGGGCCTTCAGAATTTCATGCCACTCCCCCTCCCCCCCGTTACGAAATCCTGGCTAAACGAACCAATATATGTTCCAGTAAAATAGTTTAGAGTGATCGAGCCCTTTTTGTGATGACCACAGTATTTCATGTCACGGACCCCCCCCCCCGTTACGAAATCCTGGCTACGTGCCTGCCCCTACTATATATGAGAATTAACATTTCTCTTTATACTTATTATGGAAATAACAAAATGGATACTCAGAACAGTTTTGGTTTTCAAACACTTAATGCCAAGAAGCAAGCATATCTCCATGAAACAAGCATATCGCTTTGTGTGTTTATTTCTTTCTTGACTCCTCTATTCGATCGCCTGAAGGCAAAACATCGTACAGCAAACAAGCTGATTCGACACGTGCCAACGACAGAACAAAAGTCTTGATTTTAGTACTTTAGTACACTCAGGCAAAAAAAGCAAAATGCCCGCAGGCTTCTGTGCCTTGTAACATTGTGCTAAAAAAACAGACAGAAGGTCAGTTGTGAGTTCCTTACTTCTTTCTAAAACACCTAATAATACTTTTATACAAATCGTTGTTGTTTGAAGCCTCTTTATTCCTCATAAAAACAATACATCTAGATTCGCGAAAGCCCACAGGGATTGTATTAGAAAGTTAAAAAATTATATTTATCACTCAGATCCTTTATTATTATTATTATTATTATTATTATTATTATTATTAGTAGTAGTAGTAGTAGTAGTACAGCCCCACAGTACCACATAATATTTTTCGTTAGTCCTTACAGCAATTAATACTTAGCAGCAGAGGTAAAAGTGCTTGGGAATGCGCTGTCCCCCACCTCCAAAAAATGTGTACGGCGTCCCCCCAGTTCCTAAGAAATTACAATGGGCAAAGATAGGCATGGGGGACGGCGTGACGTCATGCCGCTACCTACCGTTCCCCTACCTTTTCAGATTCATTTTATCTTTGCTTAGCAGGAAATCGATACAAGAGTTAGTAGGACAGCTACTCTTTATTGATAAAAATCGTAATTTGGAGGTTATTAAAAACAATATTTCTGTGTCTAGAGGTAGAAGAGAGGGGACCATGGGAGTTACTATTGCCACGTACAAAAATGAAACCTGTATTCAACACTGACTACGTATAATTCAAGGATTTTTTTTAAAAAAAAAGCAAAATGCTTACACCTTTTCAAAAGTAAAATTAAAATAATTACTAAGAAATACATTCATTGAAAAACTCAGAGGTGGCAAGTTCACCGTCTCAAATCCGCTTGAGGGGCCGCGGCGGCTCAGTGGTAGAGCGTTCACCTCTGGTGCTCGGGGTCCCGGGTTCGATCTCAGCCCCCGCCAAGTGAACTTTGTGGTGGGCAAACAACGTGTGCGTGGGTTTTCTCGGGGTTCTCCCGTTTCCTCCCACTTTCTTCATTCCAGGAGTCTTTTCTCCAGGAGTAGAGTTAAGCAAACATTAAGTTTAGTTATTTTTTTTTGTTTTTTGTTCGTTTTATCTTTATTTTTTGTCCAATCCCTTGTTTTGGTTTCACGTCCTTTTCCCCTTCCCTTTCCTTTTTCAAAATTATGAAATAAATAAACCCAAAAGAGAAATCATTCGCAATGATGATACTTCGCCGGTTTTGAATGCACAAGGCACCGGCTGACAGTAACGCGGCTGAGCGAATGAAAAAAAAAACTTTCTTCATTCCACCATTTCATTCATTACTCATCATCACCGTCTCCTTTAGCATAACCGTGGGACGTAAAACTCAAAGATTTCATTTCATTTTTTCATTTTTTTTTCAAATCCGCTTGAGAGCGCTCGAGTCCAAATTCAATAAAGTTAACACATGGAAGACCTAGGTTCGATTCCCGGTGGGAGTTCATGTGATTCGGATTCGACGTTAATTAGTAGGTCCACGTTTCATATAGCTTCGCTGCTGAAAGGGACGTTAAGCTCAAAATCAACTCAAGAAAAGTTATAACAATGAGAATGTTTTCTACTGTTTTGGCGTATGCAATTCTATGTTAAATAAAACTACATACATTATTTGATAATGGAAGCATTGTTAGAAATACAGTAGCCAATAAATCAAACTTTTCGAGGAGGGTTTATCTGAAGATACATACAAATATTGAAAATAGTTTAAGAAGGTGCATAATGCAGAAATACTATTTTATCGCGTATGAACTTGAGGCTTCAAGAACAGCAAGTTCTGACCAGATATTAACACCGCAGAACCAGGATATGATCAAGGGATGGACTAAACCATAGTTTCCAACTTTACCCAGTGTAAATAAAGTAGGATTGAAACCCACTCTATCCAGTGTATACCTGAGCGTCATGGGGGGGGGGGGGCTGTAGACCCTATAAAATTCCTCTTGGATCCGCGCCTGTTGAAACCAATTCATATTTCATAACTTCATACACGGCACAATCAAGCACTGAATCTATTGAAATCTTACTATGTAAAATAATTATCGAGTGTCTACACTTTTTCTATTAAAGCTCATAGTATATTCTATCATAACATAAATTGTCACTCATGTAGTGTGTGCTAATGTAACTAGGGATGCGCACGAGACAAGATTTGTGGCTGTCTCGTCTCGAAAATGTGCTGTAAAAGTGATGTCTCGACTCGAAAAATGTATATTCTCTATTGGAAGTGCCGTGTCTCGACTCGAATTTTGTCAGGAAAATCCTGTCTCGATTCGTCTCGTGCGCATCCCTAAATGTAACTCATGACAAAAATGTTTCGTTTTAAAACAAAATGAAACGGTTGAGGTGGACTCTGCCGAGTAGAAGACATCCAATTTATTAAATCGCCTCGCAACCCACTTGGCCGCACACTTAGGTTACAGTTTTCACCTTTTTCCCATGCTATCTAAAGTATTGGCTAATCTTAAATTCGCATTGCCGACTCGGGTTTTCTAACAAAAATTATTATGTTCCAACTTAATTTGGATGTGAAATCCTTACTAAATTAGCATTTAAAAACTTCGCAGTGTGCATTAAAATCATGACAGAAATATAGTTAAATCTCTGTTTTAATTTTCATGTCTACCTTGCATCCAAATACTTGTGTTGTCATTTCTTTTAATGTTGGTAAGAGCCGAAAGTTTCAATTGATCCCAATTTTTCGCTTTAATTCCCTCTATTTGTTCATACAATTTTAAAGAAATATTATTATTAACAAGCAACACTTCTGAAATGTAACACTCCGATTTTGGTACAATTTGGAAGGTAGATACTACACATGAAATAAACGAATACGTGTTTCTTATTTTCTGCCGAAAAACGGTTTTAAAGCGCAAAAGACCCCACCCACAATTTTGAAAGTTGACGCCCCAAAGGCAAAAACCAAGGAAACCGAAGTAAACGAAATTTTACACACATATTGCAGACATAAAATGAGGGAACACGTGTTTCGTATTTTCCTGGAAAAAAACGGTTAGGTGGGGATCGGACCCCTCCAAAACTTTCATCACGAAATATTGAAAGTGATAATAACAATATGACAAATGTGTGTAAAGGACACAAAGAAATGCAACGAAACTTTGTGTATGAAGAACATACCAAAAAATAAAGGAACACGGGTTTTTTATTTTGTGCTAAAAACGGTTTCAGGGGGCAAAAGCTATCACCCAAAATTTTGAAAGTTAAGGCCCGAAGGCCAGAGGAAGTGAACAGAAGTGAATGAAATTGTGCACAGATATTGTAGACATAAAATGAGGGAATACGTTTTTCTTATTTTCCAGAAAAAAAGAAAACCATTTAGGTGGGACACACACACCTCCAGAACCTTGATCGTGAAAAATCAAAACTGCTAATAACAGAAGTGTTTGAAGGACATGACGAATTGGAACGACACATTGTGTACAATACGCAAAAAATAAACGAATACGGTTTTTCTTTTTTTCTGCGGAAAAAACGGTTTTAGGGGGCAAAAGCCCCCACCCCAAATTTTGAAATTTGAGGCCCAAAATGCAAGAAGGAGTGCACCGAATTAAATGAAATTGTGCGCAGATATTGTAGACGAAAAATGAGATAATTGAGTTTCGTATTTTTTTGGGAAAAGCGGTTGAGTGAGCACGGTCCTTCTAACCGTTGATTACGGAATATCAAAAGTGCAAATAAGCATACGCAAAAGTTCCTAAAGAATATGGAGAGTTGCAACGAAACTTCGTAAAGGGACTATTTGCAAAACAGTATATGAAACATGTTTTAATTTTTGCGGAAAAACAGTGTTGGGGCCTAGGTCCCTTCCGAAAAAAAAAAGAAAATATTACCGTAATAGCTCAGAAAGGAGTGGACCCAAGCAAATCAAATTGTGTGTAGATATTATATGTAAAATAAGGGCTCTCGTGTTTCTCAAGTGTTCCTATCCGTTTTGCTTCAAATTTGGCATATCAATAGCAAACTGAAAATAAATCGACACGTGTTTTTCTTTATGCTGAAAAAACATTGCAGGGATTAAAGGTGCCTCCTGAAATACTATAAAAGACGCTTTACTGTTTGTGTTTGCTGTTACTTGATCTGCCAAATTTGAAAAAATCGGATGGAGACACGACACTTGTGAAACACGGAAGGCCATATTTTACATATCCAATATCTACATACAATTGCTTTCGCTTCGGTCCACTTCTCTCGCAACTCAACGCCTCGGTTCACTCACATATTTCTTTCTTTCAGGAAAATACGAAACACGTATTCCCTCACCTTACCTCTACAATATTAATGCACATTTCATTCACTTCGGTCCACTCCTTCTTGTCTTTTGGGGTCAAATTCCAAAATTGTAGACGGGGGCTTTTGCCAACCAAAACCGTTTTTAACCAAAATTTAAAAATGTATTCGTTTATTTTTTCCGTATTGTCCACACACGCAATTTGATGCAATTCCTCATGTCCGTTACACACATCTAATATACTGTTACTAGATATTTCGATATTCAGTGATGAAGAGTTTGGAGGGGTCCGTGCCCCACCTAACGTTTTTTACAGGAAAATACGAAAACCATATTCCCTAATTTTGTGTCTACAATATCTGTATAAATTTCATTCACTTCAGTTCACTTCTTCTTACCTTTCGCGTGTCAACTTTCAAAATTTTAGTTTTGGGTTCTTTTGCCCCTAAAATCGTCTTTCCGCAAAAAAGAAAAAACATATTCCTTTATTTTTTGTCCATACAAAAAGTTTTGTTGCAATTCTTCATGTCTTTTACAAACATCTGACATATTGTTACTATTAGTTTTGATTTTTCGTGATAAAAGGTCTGGAGGGGTCTGTGCACCACCCTACTTTTTTTCCCAGGAAAGTACAAAACTCGTATTCTCATTTCACGTCTGCAATATCTGTACACAATTTCATTCACTTCGGCTCACTTCTTCTTGCCTTTCGGACGTCAACTTTCAAATTTCGGGTGGTGGCCTTTGCCCCTGAAGCCGTTTTTCCGCAGAACGAAAAAAAAAGTATTCTTTTTTTTGTGTATTGTTAATACACAAAGTTATGTTAGAATTCTTCATGTTGTTTGCACACATCTGACACACTGTTGGTAGCACTTTTAATATTTCGTGATCACAGGTTTTGAGGTGTCCATGCAGCACCCAACCCTTTTTTCCAGGAAAATAGGAAACCGTATTCCCTCATTTTACGTAGAAATTCATTCACTTCGGTTCATTTCTTTTTGCTTTTCGGACGTCAATTTTCAAAATTTTGTGTGGGAGCATTTGCCCCCTAATACCATTTTTTAGCAGAACATAAAAGAACCCGTATTGCTTTATTTCTGGCGTATTATCCATACATAAATTTCATTGCAATTCTTCATGTCCTTTATACACTTTCTACATACTGTTATTAGCATTTTAATTTTTTGTTATCAAAGGTTAGGAGGGGTCCGTGCCCCACAGGTCCATTTTCTCCAGGAAAATATAAAACTCGTATCCTCATTTTATGTCTACAATATATGTGCACATTTGCACTCACTTCGGTTCACTTCTTTTTGCCTTTCGAGCTCAACTTTCAAACTTTAGGGTGGGAGCTTTTGCCCCTAAACCGTTTTCCCGCAGAACTTAGAAAAACCTGTATTCGTTTACTTTTTGCGTATTGTCCATACACAAAGTTATGTTGCAATTCTTCATGTCTTTGACACACATCTGACATACTAGCACTTTTGATATTTTGTGATCAAACGTTAGGAAGGGTCCGTGCCCCACCCAGGGCCGGATTTCCCAATAGGCCCGGTAGGCCCGGGCCTATGGGCGCAAGCTCCCAGGGGGCGCACGGCCGAGAGAAAAAAATTAAAAAATATCTAGAAATAAAAATAAATAGCCATAACTTAACATATTTTTTGAATTGATTAAAAAAATCAGGCTAATAAAGCATTCTGAATTTGAAGTTCATTGGAACAAATAATTGTTGGTAAAGTTAAAGATAAAATTGCATCGTGGAGTGGTGTTTAAGCAATTAACATATAGGCCTGATATATTTTAAATGAAGGTTTTTAAGAAAGTAACTTTAAAAAGACTAGGGGGCGGAAAAAATTATTAGGCCTAGGGGCGCCAAAATGCTAAATCCGGCCCTGGCCCCACCACCCCTTTTCTCCAGGAAAATAGCAAACTCATATTCCCTCATTTTATGTCTACAACGTCCGTGCACAATTTGATTCACTTCGGTTCACTTCTTTTTGCCTTTATGGCGCCAACTTTCATAATTTTGTCAGAGCTTTTGCCCCTAAAACCGTTTTGCCGCAGAAAAAACCCTTCTACATTTTTTGCGTATTGCCCGTACATAAACTTTCATTGGAATTCTTCATGTCCTTTGCACAAATCTGATATACTGTTACTAGCACTTTTGATATTTCCTGTGCAAATGTTTGGAGGGGTCCGTGCCCCACCTAACAGTTTTTTTTTTCAGGAAATACGGAACTAGTATTCCCACATTTTATTTTCACAATATGTGTGCAAAATTTCATTCACTTCGGTTCATTTTTTCTTGCTTTCCCGGCGTCAAATTTCAAACTTTTGGGGTGGGTTCTTTTGTCCCCTTAAACCGTTTTCCTGCAGAACATTAAAAAACGTATTGTTTTATTTTTTGCGTATTGTTCATACACAAAGTTTCGTTGCAATTCTTCATGTCCTTTACACACATTTGACATATTGTTACTAGAATTTTTTTTTCCTGGTCAAATGTTTGGAGGGGTCCGTGCCCTACGCGGCCGTTTTTTCCAAGGAAATACGAAACTCGTATCCTCATTTTACGTATGCAATATCTGTGAAAATTTTTATTCACTTCGGTTTACTTCTGCCTTTCAGGGGCCGCGGTGGCTCAGTGGTAGAGTTCACCTCTGGTGCTTGGGGTCCCGGGTTCGATCCAAGCCCCCGCCAAGTGAACCTTGTGGTGAACAAACACCGTGTGCGTGGGTTTTCTCGGGGTTCTCCGTTTCCTCCCACTTTCTTCATTCCACCATTTCATTCATTACTCATCATCACCGTCTCCTTTATTCTAACCGGCATAATCGTGGGACGTAAAACACAAAGATTTCATTTTTTCTTCTGCCTTTCGGGCGTCAACTTCTAAAATTTTGGGTGGGAGCTTTTTCCCTCTAAAACCGTTTTTCCGCGGGAAATAAAAAAAAATATTCATTTATTTTTTAGTCCATACATAAAGTTTCGTTGCAATTCTTCATGTCCTTTACACACATCTCAGATACGGTTACTAGCACTTTTGATATTTCGTGATCAAAGGTTTGGAGGGGTTAGTGCCCCACCTAATCGTTTCTTCCAGAAAAATACTAAACCCGTATTCCTACATTTTATATCTACAATACCTGAGAAAAATTTCTTTCACTTCGGTTCACTTCTTCTTTCCTTTCGGGCGTCAAATTTCAAAATTTTGAGGTTGCCCCCTAAAACCGTCTTTGCGAAGAACATAGAAAATCCTGTGTTCCTTTATTTTTTGTGTATTATCCATACAAGAAGTTTCGTTTCAATGTTTCATGTTTTTTACACACATCTGACTGTCATACTGTTACTAGCCTTTTCACTTTTCGTGATCAAATATTTGGAGGGATCGGCGCCCCACCCAACCGTTTTTTCGAGAAAAATACAAAACTCGTATCTTCATGTTACGTTTGCAACATCTGCCTTAATTTCGTTCACTTCGGTTCACTTCTTGTTGCCTTTCGGACGTTAAGTTTCAAAATTTTGGGTGGGACCTTTTGCCCCTAAATCCGTTTTTCCGCAGAAAATTTAAAAAGCCCGTATTCCTTTAGTTTTTGCGTATTTTCAATAAAAAAAAATTTCGTTGCAATTCTTCATGTCTTTTACACACTTCTGACATACTGTTACTAGCAGTTATGATATTTCGTGATCAAAGGTTTGGACGGGTCCGTGCCCCACCCAGCCGTTTTTTCCAGGAAAATACGAAAGTCGTATTCCCTCCTTTTACGTCTACAATATCTGTGCACAATTTCATTGACTTTGGTTCAGTTGTTTTTGCGTTTTGGGTGTCAACTTTCACAATATAGAGTGGGACTTTTATATTAAAACTTATGTAACTTTATGTAACTTTTTCTTTTTTATGAGATTCTTTTTTTGGGAGGTGAGGAGAGAAATGCTTTCCCCTTATATATGTTTCTTGCCATTCATCTTGTTTGAACTGCTTAAGTAAGATCATTTTGTAACTTTTGATGTCATCCATCTCCGTCACGATAATATTATTGTCATTTTTAACAATTTGTTTTATTCCCTTATTTGCAGTTTGCCACACTGATATATTTATTACAGATTTGAGGTTTGGTCCAGCGCCTTTCGAATTCGGAACCAACCGAACCGCCGAGCTTTTTGGGTTGCCTGCTATTGCAGGAAAACGAGAATTGCAGGTGGTAATGCACTTTTGGAGTCGTGTATACAACATGCTTACAGAATTTGCAATACCGAGAAAGATATATTGATTAAGATATGTTTAAATGAATCCCAAAGTAAGGGTCGAGTAGAAAAATTCTTGTTCACGAGCTTTCACGTTGAGAATGGCCTGAAAGAAAGAGATGTGTTGTCGCTATTATTATTTAACTTTGTTCTGGAGAACACTATAAGGAAAATCAAAGACAGGAGTCAGGTCCTAGAGCTGAATTTGTATTTACCAGTTTATGGCGTATGCTTATGATGTAAATTTAATAGGGGATGATAGAACAATAGAAAGGAATGCAGAAATCTTACTTAACGCTTGCAGAGATATGGGCTTAAAAGTAAATGCAGAGAAAACTAAATAAATGGAAGTTTGTCGGGATCGTAATACTGCATTTTATGGATGCGTTAAAATACTTAATAATATTTTTTTTCGACAAAGTGGATACTTTCAAATATCTAGAATCATTATTAACAGACCAAAACCATAATCACAAAAAAAAAAAGATGTCAACTGAAAGAATTGATTTCGTGTTATTATTCAGTAAAATATCTTTTGTTGTCGCGAATTCTGTCGAAGAATTTTAGCTTAAAATATAAAACTATAATCATGCCTGTTGTGCTGTATGGTTGCGAAACATTGTCACTGACTCTGAGGAAAAATCGCAGACTGATAGTATTTGAAAACGAGATTCTTAAATCAATATTTGAACTCCAAGAGGAACGGGAATGGGGGATGGCGGAAACTCCATAACGATGAACTGCATAATTTTATACTGTTTACAAAAACATTACATTGTTACGATCATCAAGTCTAGGAGGTTCAAACGGGCAGGTTATGTAGCCAGAATGGAAAAAATTAGAAACGCTTTCAAAGTTCGAACTGGAAATTCAAATAGGAAAACGAAAATTAGGAAGGCCGAGGCGCAGATGGGAGGACAATATTAAAATGGTTCTCACAGAGAATGAAATATAAAGTAGAAACTGGGTCCAGTAGGCTAAGTACGGAAATCAATGGATAGGTTTTGCAGCACTGAACCTCCTGTGTCCAATTCCATAGAGCTATATTAAAGGAGCAGTTCGATTTAGAAATGCATTTTTTACAATTTATTTCCATTTGTAGAGTTGAAAATTCTAAAAGGAGTGGTGTTTGTTTGATCGCGATACGTTCAGTCGTTCAGTCGAGTAACAGAGGAAGAAAGATTTTGTGATGACGTCATAGGTGGGCAAGGAGCGAGAGCAGGCTTACATACTACACAGTGCCAAGCATTTCGTTTGTGAGAGGTGCAGTGGCACGTTCTAAGTGCGGCTTCCTTTTCCAAAACTGATTGCAAACACTTACAAATATCATCTGCATGTAGTAAATGATATCTGATGGTGGGCTGTACAAACGTTTTTATAATATTATAAAACGTATCCTATAAAGCATGAGTTCAGTGTTTCGAAGAAAAAAAACAATATGTAAATAGATGGCAAACGAGATTGCTGCAACACCTAAGTACCTTTTCTTTAATCATTCTTCCGATTCCCAAACATAAGTATGTTCATTTTCACGTTTTGTTGCAATTTTTAACGCTGACCCTATAATTTTGTGCTTCAAGGTATGTACAGGAGCGCAACACATGAGGCAAAAATGAAATAACATCTGTAAAGTTTGCCAGAATACGAAAAACACTTCACCGGTTAAATTTCTTTCATTCTCATAGGTGTCCGTGGAACAGCTCTCTTCACCCGTTTTATCAGCATTGTCACATGATACAGAGAAATTAAACGATGGACCAATATCTTGAGGAACAGTCATCATCACTGATTCCTTCTACAAGCCGGTATATTTCACTCCCTAATTCACATTGTATAGCTTATTTCTAAAGCAGGATCTTCAGAATCATGAGTGGCATCGTCTCTATTACCCTCTAATGCCTCGTCTTGACTACAACCGTCAGTTGCGTCTTGTACGATATTTGTACGTTGGTAACTGGACCTAGATCGGTGCTTGTTCAATGGCTCGGATTTTAAACCTTTCAATTATATACTTGGAACAGCATTCTTTCTCAGTTTGCGTGTAAATAATTCTCCTGGCATTAGCCAGAAGTGAATCTAGACGGTAAAAACTATGGGGGGGGAGTCAGAACCCAGACTATGATATGTATATCATGTTTACTAAAAACTTTCAAAAAATATCTAAATAATAGCTTAAATCATTTTTTTCACTCAAAAACTGGGGGGCCTAGGCACCCGGCCTAGCCTAGATCCGCCACTGGCATTAACTTTTCTTTCAGTAAACTGGACTTCTCGAAGGTAAGCTCTTCAAGATGTTTGGAACACGAGTGATTTTATTTGGTACATTTTTTCCCATTGATTTTCTTGGGCCATAATTTATATCGATCTGGTGATTTCTCACGACTTAGAAACGTAAGAAAAGATACTTTACGTCCTCAGCTTCAATTGCAATTGCACAAGAATTACAACCGAAAACACAGCAGCTGTTAGGCATTTCTACTTCACTTCACAGACAGCACGCGCTGTACTAACACGTGTTTTCTACTTTACAGCAGATTTCAAATGAGAAACGATATGGCCTTGAGTTGGCTTCACACGGCGCCCAATTGGCATTGAGCGGTGTTGACAGTTCGCGACAAGCAGTTCTGCACACTGGCTTCTCGCGCTACAGCGAATCTTGACAATATCAGAGGCGCTACTTGGAAATATTGCATTAGCACATTAACTGCTCACTTTAGGAAGTGGAGAAAAGAATTACGAACACACACGTGAAAACTACATCTTTCTATGTCAACTGGTTGTCGTGATACACGCTTTGAAAGGTTACCATATAAAACCATTAGTAAAACGAGCGTTGAGTCCCGCGTCTAATTTCCAGTGGATTTTGTTTCGAATTGCAAATAAAACTCTCAACTTTTATTACAGGATAATCAGGGGTGTAGCCAGTAGGTTGTTCTAGGGGTACATTACTTAAAAGGGGAGGCAAGCTTTTCACATATTAAAAGCAGAACAAATTACCTCTTTCACAACATGAAAGCATTTTAATTCACCATACATACATACATACTATACACATATTATATTTTCACAATGCTACCTTATCAAAAGACGGATCTTGACAGTACTGAAGTTAAAAACCGGATTGTAAAAGATGAATCAATAAGCTATTCATAAGAAAACAAATGCTGTTTTTGGCAATCTGTTTATCTGACTTTGTGTTTATGTGGGTTAAAATAGTAAAGGAAAAAACTTGAAAAAAAAAAAAATATCAACTCAGATAGGCCCTATTATTATGCAATAATATAGAGACTTCACACAGAAAGGGAAATGAGAATGTAAAGCATATGATTAATTTTAGCTATTTTAATTAGGTACAAAAACCGTACTGATGATTTCTTTTTTAATTTTCATGTTTTATCATAAACGTCCCTCATTTACATTAACTATTAAATAAGTTTATTAAACATATACCAAACGAACCTCATTTCGGGGTTGGAAATAATTTGGAAAGACAAAGTCCCCTTTTCTCCCGTGGTTACACCCTTGAGAGTAGTAAGAACAAGGCATCGTAAGAACAAAGTATGGGAAGTTCGTAGTATTGGTTTGAAGTTCACTTCCAGATAGATTCTTCCTTATTCGACAGAAAGAAAAGCAGTATGTTTTGTTTATTTTTTTCTTTCACGTTTCACTACGTTACATATATGCGACCACTTATTCCCTCTTTTCCCCTCAAGCAGGGATTCAAAAGCACCAGGATTCTGAATGGTGTCGTAAATTATCGTAACCCAAAACAAACTCGATCGTATGGACTTGCTTAAGAATCAGACGGATTGTTTTCGTGAGACCTAGACCAAGCCCCAAGAGTGTTATTTGTTATGAAAACTGATAAGAACAAAGGGGCTATTCGTGTAGGAACGAAACTTCTCTTCTAGCATAAACAGAATTCATCAGTATCTGGGTTGTTTTCTTTCGTGGTAGTTCGTTTGATCTCCGAAAACTAGAATTGACAATGTCTTTAAGCAAACCGAGTGCAAGTGCGGGGTTTTCTAAAAAAGAAGTGCTTCGAAGTCAAGCTCGGAGAATTATTTTTTGTATTTACAATTTTTTAAAGAAATACTCATCAGAAGAAGAAAGAAAGAAACTTAACTTTAAAACGTGTCAAAGCCTAACAGCACAAGCTTGCGGGATAAATCGAGCCACAGTGTCACAAATCTGCGTGGAGGCAAGAAAGCTGCCTCCCAGTAATATTCCAGTTTTTCTATCTCCTAGAAAACACAAAGGACCTCCCAAAAGGCTCACAAACCTTAATGACTTTGACAAGGACGTAGTACGCAGGACTGTTTTTGACTTTTATGACCAAGGCGAATTTCCGACTTTGCAAAAAATCACAAATGCTTTGAAAAGTAAGATTTCCTTTACAGGTTCCAAGTCATCCACTTACAGAATACTCCGGGCTTTAGGTTTCAGGTATAAGAAAACAACCGACGGACGTAAGTTTTTAATGGAGAGGAGTGATATTGTGGCGGCAAGACTAAAATTTCTTCGGAAGATGCATGAAATTCGGACTTCTGGCGACACAAGACCAATATTTTACTTGGACGAGACTTGGGTAAATCAAAATCATTCACATAAGTCCGTTTGGCAAAATTCCACAAAAAACGGTGGATTAAAGGTGCCTCCGGGAAAAGGAAACAGACTTATTGTCTGTCATGTGGGATCTGCAAAAACTGGATTTATACCTGAAAGTAAGTGGATATTTCGGTCTAAATCAACTTCCGACTATCACGAAGAAATGACAAGTGCTACATTTAAGGATTGATTTTTGAACCGATTTCTAAATTATTTAGAGGAGGATAGCATTATAATAATGGATAATGCCCCTTATCATTCAGTCGTCACAAATAAAATTCCAAATTCATCAACTAGGAAAGATGCCATTGTTGAATGGTTACACCAAAAAGGTGTTGAATCTTCGGCAACAGAAACTAAGGTTGAGCTATTGCAGCGCGTAATGCCGTTCAAAAACCAATCTAAAATGTACGAACTAGACCAACTGGCAAACGAAAACGGACACGAGATAGTAAGGTTACCACCCTATCATTGTCAATACAACCCAATCGAGCTTATATGGGCTCAAGTAAAGAGAGGAGTTGCAACAAGAAATAAGACATTCAAGTTGACAGACGTTGAAAGACTGATAAACGAAGAAATTGATAGCGTAACGCAAAACGACTGGCAATCTTGTGTACAACACACGGACAAATTACAAGAAGATGACTTCATGAAAGAAATAGGACGTGACGAAATTTTGGAACCCATAATAGTAAATTTACAAGACTCAGATTCAGACAATGACGAAATATTAACTGACATAGACGATAGTGAAAGTAGTGGGGAAGACGAGCCTTTAGCAGTTCCACTGGAGTAGATAAGAGGTAAGTAATTTAGTTGCTATATATACTTTTAGGATGCACAGTCAAAATTCCAGATTTTGCTGGAATAATATTGTTACATTGTGAGTAATGTTGCAAATTTATGTGTCATAATCTCAGCTGGAGGAAGAGCGAGAAGGGAAAGGGGAGTCCGCAATCCGGCAACACCGCGCGAAATATCGTGCAGCATTGGCTACTGTCCGTGATGCTTTACATCTGAAATACACAATACACTAGTGTTTCTTTCAGAAAAATATCCGGGGGGGACACTAAGTGTTCGGAGAGGCACATTATTTTTACCCAGTAAGTACTATTATATTTATTACATTATAGACGTATTATTTTGGTCTCCTCCGGGGGAATCTCTCAGAGCTCCGGGAGACAGTGCACCCTAAAAACATGTCTGGTAGAAGCACTGTTTCGCACAACAAACGTAATTACTGCTCTCTCTCTCTCTCTCTCTCTTTCTCTCTCTCTCTCTCTCTCTCTTTCTCTCTCTCTCTACTCTTTTTATAGTAATGCTGTAGGAAAAACAACTAACAAAAACTTCCCTCAAGAATTCAACACAAAGAAAGACTGCTAACAAATCCAAAACACAATCTATTAAATCCAATGCACTATTAAAAGGTTTATCAGCTGCGTACAAGGTATTGGTTGCTGACTCACATTGAGTTTCTCGCGTATCTCACCCATGACGTCACCATTTACGATTCATCAAAAAAAAAATGCCTGTAGAAGCTGAACGAGACGGTCTATCAAGATATAAAAAAATACAGGTCTCTTATTTTTTGTTTCTCTTTCTATTGCACCACACTTGTTTTTAACTCGAACTGCTCCATTAAGTTGTTGATACATTTAATTCTTTTTATTTGACAGAAATGTTACTACAGGAACTAAAATGTTTTTCTCTAGTAAAGTAACGGGGTCACAGTGACTCAGTGGTAGAGCGTTCACCTCCGGTGCTTGGGGTCCCTGGTTCGATCCCAGCTCGCGCCATGTGGACTTTGTGGTGGACAAACACTGTGATCGTGGGTTTTCTCGGGTTCTCCCGTTTCCTCCCACTTTCTTCATTCCACCATTTCACTCATTTCTCATCATCATTATCTCCTTTAGCCTAATCGGCATAACCGTGGGACCTAAAACTCAAAGATTTCATTTCATTTTTTTTCTCTAGTAAAGAGGATTTCGTTTCAAGGTTGCCACAAATTAGGTATTTACGTTAATACTAAAGCAAATTTGGTGATGATTTTGATATAGAAAGGCATCTATACTTTCTTTCAAGAAGCTAAATGTATCAACAACTTAATATAGCTCTATGGCCTATGGACACAGGAGGTTCAATGCTTCATTTACAAAAGCTATCCATTGATTTCTGTCCTTAGCCTACTGGACCCAGTTTCTACTTTATATTTCATTCTCTGTGAGAACCATTTTAATATTGTCCTCACATCTGCGCCTCGGTCTTCCGAATTTTCGTTTTCCTATTTGGATTTCCAGTTCGAACTTTGAAAGCGTTTCTAATTTCTTCCATTCTGGCTACATAACCTGCCCGTTTGAGCCTCCTAGACTTGACGACCCTAACATTTTTTTTTTTTTTTTGTAAACGGTATAAAATTATGCAGTTCATCGTTATGGAGTTTCTGCTGTTCCCCATTCCCGTTCCTCTTGGAGTTCGAATATTGGTTTAAGAATCTTGTTTTCAACTACTATGGTAATTTTGATATAGAAAGGCATTTATACTTTCTTTCAAATTATATATATATATATATATATATATATATATATATATATATATATATATATACATATATATATATTTATATATTCCCGTTTGTATGGGCGCCCTTTTAGTAGACTTGTCCACCGCCCTCATTAGTATCCCAGCACGGCCCTGGGTGTAGCAAGGGGGCCCATCGTGGCCAGGTCCCCCAAATAGTTTTCTGCCCCCCACCTTAAATGACCAGCTTTTAAAACATCATAGTAAAATTATCTCGCTTCATTCATTTAAAAGTAACAAAGTTTATTGACAATTAATAATTTACAGTAAAATAGTATGGAAAAATGTTGTTTTTCCATACCGATCGAAAAATAGTATTTGTTCCTTATACCGATCGAAAATTAGGATACTTTTTTGTGACAGCAGATTACACAATTTATTGCGATTTATATGTGACAGTTTGAAGACAAACGTTTTAGCAAGGTACTACAAATACAGCCATACAACAAAGGTACTAAACTGATTTGTAAGTACAGTATATTTTTATATGCTTTAACATGTGTTTTAAAAGACATAGAGGATGGAAAATTTGGTGAGAAACGATGTTGTTTTTTTTTTTCAATTTGGATTTCATTCGCTCTCTCTTTTATTTCTACTCAGTGTAATAAAATTATTATTTTTTTTTAGTCACAAATAATAAATATTTTTTGTCAGGAATCAATCTTGTACAAGGTCTTAAATTGAAATATAAAGGTAACCAAGAAAAGTTTTTTTGCTTTTTCACCCATGACCTTCGAACATCCATATGTCATCTAACTTGGTAGATCAAAAATAGTCCCCATAGCATCGACGACCTTCTGAAAACGATCTGGAAGGCCATGGAATCCATCGCGGTAGAACTTGGTGGGCCGTGAAACGAATTAGGTATCAGGTGCATTTTGGACTTCTGCTAGGGATTTGAACTGGCGTCCTCTAAGATGATTGTCCAAAGAATGGAACAGGTGATAATCGGTCGGTGAAACACACGGGGAATATAGTGGATATAATATTGTTTCCCATCCAAGGCGGAAAATGGTGTCCTGAGTCATCCTAGCCACGTGGGACTTAGCGTTGTCCCGTAAACGAGGACCCATTTGTAATTCAGAAATGATGGCTCTAGAGTTTCAGCTTTTTCTTGAGCACAGCTCAGCTGCTGACACTACACAATTGCATTGATACTCTGACCAGCTGGTAGCAGTTCCCGATGCACGATGCACCAAACACACAGGAGGACCTTCTTCTGGAGTAATGCTGGTTTCGGCTGTTTTGAAATCGGTTCATGGGATGCTAACCAATGATGACGGCGCCGTGGAGTTTCGTATATGACCCACTTTTTATCACATGTCAACGCCCTGTCCAGAAATGGTTCCGAAACAGTAAATAAACACAGGAGACAGCCACGTTGCCTTCTGGCCCGGAGTCAAAACATGTGGGACCCATCGACCCAACTTGTAGTGCTTCCCAAGTTGGTGGATGTGCTGCCGAATGGTTTCTCCACACACTGAATTGTAGTCCCAATTCCTCTTTGTACATGTGTTGGTCTTCTGGCACGTGGTGTTTTCGGGTGTTTCGTCATCGTCCTTAAACTTGTTAAACCATCGCTGCACTGTCAGCGTCGTCACGACCAACTCACCAAAGGCCTGGCATATCTTCTGTTCCGCTACAGCAGCGTTTGACCTCCATTTGAACTCGTTCAGCATACATGCTCTTATGACGCTCTGTGGACGTTCCATGTTCCCTCTGTCTTTACGCAAGTTCACAATGTATCTGAATTCCCACAACCAGGTAGTATGTTGGATATACCCACACCAACAACTGACGTTCGCCTTATCTCCACTCGCATTCAACTCACGGTGTGAGGTCCAATTGAACACAGACCTCCACGAAAAGGGACAGAACTTTCTTGGTTAACTTTATAGTTATGCGCAAAATTATAGCGTTTGGTTCCGGGCAGTAGTTCTTGATTAAGAATAATAAAAACTATCTTGAATATAATTTATAGAAAATAATAATAATAATAATAATAATAATAATAATAATAATAATAATAATAAGAAGAAGAAGAAGAAGAAGAAGAAGAAGCTAAAATAGTGCTTTTAGTTTTCCAGAAGGAAAACAAAATTTTCCTTTCTTTCAGGCCTCAAAAGCACTAGCAGCAACACATTTTTTTTGGCTTTGTATATTGTAGTTGCCCACCCTCAAAAGCGACGGGCCCCTCCTACACAAACCTGCTGGCTACACCCCTGGTCAGTAGATAGTGGGTCAAGTGTGTCAAGGTTTGTGAGTGAGTCAACGGGACGTGACCGACTGCATCCCATTACCCAATAATCCACACTGACCTACCATGATCCACTCTGAACCACTGACCCACTCTATCTCATCGACTCACTATTCCCACCGACCCATTCTGCTCAGTATACAGCATCTTCTAAACACGGGTTAATTTGTCTACATTTCACTTTCAAGGCCTCCATTTTTCTTCATTTTTCCGAAGTCAGATGTTATCATATCGCTTTCATTATAATACATACACTAAGTGTGCTTTCGAAAAATTGAGTATCTCATGAGCCGTTCAACTTATGGAGCTGAAATTCAGTATGTTAACTCTTTAATTAAAACTAAACAGAACTGTCCTAACACTTTTTAACGTTCTCTTTTACTGGGTGAGGCACTTTCTATATATGAGAAATTGGTAGTGGGTTGATACGTAAAAATAATCGAGAATGATCTATATTAATGTCGAACATAGTTTTCGGGTTCGCTGGAATGCATACTAAGAATTCCGAAGTCGTTCAAGTCCCAGTTTAGCCCCCATCGTGGGTGAGATTGTGTGAAAAATAAAACGTCCAAATTGACGATGTTATTATCGAATTCATAGTTTTTGGAGTCGCTGAGATGAATAGTGACAATCCGAATTTTTATAAGTTTAGTCCCTATCAGCATGAGGAGGCGCACATCAATTGTTGGACTGACGCAATGAAACGGATACGTTCTGCAAGTATTAAATGTTATTAACAGGAAAAAGTGAATGCTTGATGTAGAGAAATTTCACGCAAATTGAATAATTTCAGTACTCAAACTTGGGGACTGCTTATTAAGGAACCCACTTTTAGTTGCTATTTTACAGAAAATAAGTGTGATTAACGTGTTTTAGGTCACAACTTCTAGTATAATTTAATAGTAAAGTTTTAATAATAATGACACGAATATGGATTAAATCATACAGTACTAAGCAAATTACTACAGCGTGTTTAAGGTGGGTCACTAGGTGCTATGCTAAACGCTGCTTGAATAGTGTGGCGTTGCAAGATAGTATCGACTGTTTACTGATGCCAGATAATAAAAGGAGTAATCATGGAATTCTGCTTGGATACTTACTGGAGAAATTAGTTTTCGACCCTCACCGCAATTTCTCTTCTCGAACTGCGACGCTAGAATCCAGGAATTTTCTTACTGTGACTACTACAGTAAACGTACAAATTTGGCAACAACGCATTATGGCGTTCTGCGCAAGTTTCTTCTCAAAATCTATTTCCTTAAATGTAAATTAATATTTAAATAAAATAGGAAACATAACACGAAAAATGGTCAAACAATATATCTATTTCGTGATAAGATTGTTACTTCAAAATACTTTACACATACAAATAAACCTGTCATAAAACGGAGCACTTTTAGTAAGATCTAACAGCAAGTGCATCTTGGGCGCTCACTGTAAAACGAATAAAATATTTTATTTTATTTGTTACATTTATCGATATCAGGAGACACAACGAAATGAATCAGTGTCTTGTGCTCTAGCTGAAAGATTACTCTATCTTATAGTAAAATATTTATAATATGTAATGTTTCATTGCGCAGTAGTTAAGGAAATGTGTACTGACTTCCGGGTGGTGATCCACCTTAATATATCTACATCTTTATTAGGATCACGCAGTTGAACTTATACTAATATTTTAATGTTAGTACGTCCGTCCGTCCATCGTTTACTCCGCATGGTAACTCTTGAAGAAAAGAGATTTTTTAAAAATTCTGTTTATTGCAATCGATAGCTGGAGTTAATTATCTCGAAGCGGTTCGTGAATGAAGGTGATCCACCCAGGGTGCGAATTATCATGGTGGATGAGGGGGATTTTCCTCCTCAATCGCATTTTGTCCCCCCCCCCAAATCAATTGAACTGAGAAATCAACTAAAGTATCTCTTCCGGGGATGCTCGCTTCCCCCCTCATACACAAACTATACCTAGTATAATGCCAAAGGGTCTTTCCTAATAAGATAGTGAAATTGACCCTTGATATAAATTGGGTTGCTATTCACTCAAAAGGTTACCCTTGACCTAAAACTACCCCCCCCCCCAAATTTTTGAACCCCTCCCCTTACCGAATTATCGTCTCATACATGCTCAAAATTGAATATCTCTTAATTTTGGTGGGGGTGGTCCAAAAGTTTTGAAAGTCTCACAGATTGTAGATACTGTCGGGTGAAGTGGAAGCACTGTTGCGGATAAATATTTGATGTTTCTGTTTCGAAATGAACACAATCGAAGCAGCCGAAAAACGACAGAAGCAGAAGGGACGCAAGAGAAAGGAAAGTTGTGAACTTCTTCAAAAAAATTCTTTGAAGGGGATCCTCAGCTTGAGGGCCCTAAAATGGTGGAGAAAATGTGCGAAAAACACGTTTGTTTTCAGTTTTATTTCTTTTTGACAATGTTGCCATTACTTTCAGGCCCCGAAAAAAAATATGGTGTACATAAGGATATAACAATTTTTTTCACTAAAAAATCAGGAACATGTCCCCCACACAAAACATTTTTTCTACATTTTTTGAAATTTTCAACACGCAAAAAAATTAGGAAAATACTAATCGATAGTTTTGAAAAAAAAATGCACATTTGCATCTAGATAGTATCTACGATCTGTGAAACTTTCAAACTTTCTGGACCACCCCCACCAAAATTAAGAAATGTTCAATTTTGAGCATGTATGATACGATAATTCGGTAAGGAGAGGGAGTAGGGGGTCAAAATTTTTTTTGAGGTAGTTTTAGGTCAAGGGTAATATTTTGGACCAATAGCGACCCAATTTGGATCAATTTGGACCCAATTTCACTATCTTACCAGGAAAGACCCCTTCACTAATTTTTGTCATTCTTTGTAAGTTTGATCTGCTAGCTGTATTTCGAAATGAGCGATGTAAACTATTCAGTTTTGGTCCTTTCTAATTTTCCCACTATTTTCTTTGTTGTTCAGTTGAACTATATTCTCCATGCTGTAAACGTCGGTGGACCACCGATGGGCAACTAGCGATATCTCGCCAAATTTGGTAACCCCGCAGCTACGATCCGCAGTAGCCCCACTTCTGTGTTGAAAATTATATCACCAGACCAGCGGCCCACCAGTGGCAAAGAGATGCGACAAAATGCCAATGAATAACAAAATTACTCTCCCAAAATGTGTTAAATCGCCTATATTTGTGATTTGTTTACATCAAGATGAGTCTAAAAAAACAATAAAAAAAGTACTAAATAAAAGGATCACGAAGTGGGCGTGAATCACCAAACTAACGATTACTAGGCACGTATTTTTCCTACTTCGCTACGGAGGCGACGAAGATGGCGGCGAGGTGTAGAGGGATAAATCGTTGAGATCGTTTTAATTTGGTAAATCAGGAGTGCTTGCATAGTTGCAGTTGCATACATGATTGTTTATTATTACTATTATTATTATTATTATTATTATTATTATTATTATTATTATTATTATTATTTAGTTCGAGTATATGAATTCACGGGGCTGTATGTTTTACATTATTATTAGAATGTTGCAACATACAGCAAAACGGGTGATACAGCCTTACTGTAATGTTGCCGCATTCTAATTATTCTGTATAAAAACAATAATAGCTTAACATATGATTCATCCTCTTTCTGTCAATAATTCCAAAATAAACGCCTGGGACACTTTTCAACGTTTAGCTTCGGATCAGCTTTCCAAATATTAGCACGAAGTCCATACTTATGGGCCACACAGTACATGAAATCATTTATTTTTTTTTTTCACAGTGGAATTGCTTCAACCTAAGTTTCGAGAAGTGTAGTATTGTTAATTTTAGTATTATTGGTACCAAGGAGATGATCCATATGTTGAGATATTTTTGTTTTCATACAGAGTAAAGCAGTATATGATAACATTACTGTGAGGTTGTATGTAGTATGTTGCAGTACTTCAATAATGGTGCAATATACGTACAATCTATATACTGCATACGTTCAATCCGTATATTACAAAAAGGCAAAACGTATGCGACATACGTAAAATCCATATACTTTATATGCATAACCTGTAAGCTACCTACATCCAATCCACACATTACATATGGTCAACCTGTACGCGACATGCGTATAATCTATATACTGCGTGCGCACAGTCTGTAAGCTACATATGTGCAATTTGTATGGTCCATACGGATATTCTGTATGCTGTATTTAGACAAGCTGTGTGCAACATAAGGAAAATCTGTATAATACACACGTACAATACGTACATTGTATCCAGACATACGTACGGGTCATAAGTACAATATAGATGCTGTCTTGGGGTTGAATGCAAGAAACATACTAACAAAACGTATATTACATACTTCTTGAAATTATGCTCCATCCTGATAGTGTGTCATCATCATTAATCCATATGGTATATACGGTCCTGACGTCACAAAGCTAGATGTTACCTCCGCATGCACTGTTACTGCAGATGACGTCACATAACTGTCATCATTACACTTATACGGGCAGTACGTATAACACATACTTTTTCAGCGATATGTTTGCTGCAGAATGTTATATACGGTTGTACGTTAGATCCAAAAACTACATGAATTACGAATGTAACCTACGTTTTTAAAAACGCCACCTCCATTTTTATCTCAGTGCATGTTGTCTGGGAAACGTTTGCGAGAAATCACCATAATTACAGATTCGCAATAACAACATCTTACTTACACTAACGTAAGTTATACCCATTTGTTCGTAAAACGTGTCGCGGAGGCTAACTGGTAGAGCGTTCAATTCTGGTGCATGGGGCCCTTGGTTCGATGCTAGCTCGCACCAAATGGACTTCGTTGTGGACAAAGACCATGTGTGTAGGGTTTCTCGGGGTTCTTCCGTTTCCTTCCACTTTCTTAATTCCACTTTTTCTTTCATTCATTTCTCATCATCACCGTCTACCTTACCCCCGCCGGCATAACCATGGGACGTAAAACTTAAATTTTCATTTAATTTCCTTTTGTTCTTAAAGACTGCAAACAATTTTTATAGAAACCTGCTATAAAATTAGTATAAACTACAATATTACCAACTTTTAACGGAAATAAAATGTCCAAAGATGAAGCGTATATAGCAATGATAGATCGTACTAATGTGAAAAAAGAAAAAATGATAAGTAAATGTAAAAGCCCATGAGTGGTTACGGAGTATATGGACAAAAATGAATGTCTTTTTCAACCTGGAAATTTACGAGATATGGGAACCATATCACTTATTGAGTTGTAACTCTAATCGAAATATATCCTCTTTATTTTCTTCAATAAGATACTAATAAGACGAGAATACATATTATAGTTAATAACATACAGAATCAAATTATCATAACTCTAAAAATTTTTATTTCTGTTTAACTAAAATACGTATTATTCAAATTTGAGGCATATATTAGTCGATAAATCATATTGACCTGACCCAAATAGCATGCAGACAGATAAATTATTATATGTAGTTTTCGGGAAAATTGAATAAATTGATCGTGTGTGGTGTTAAGCCGTACGTATGTCAGAGACGGATGTAGAACTGAAAAACTAGGTGGTCAGTCAGAAGCCACACTATGATAGGTATATCATAAGTTTAGAGCAAACTTTCAAAAATATATAAATAATAGCTTCAATTATTTTTCACTAAAAAAACTGAGGGGGCCTAGGATCCCCGACCCCGGACTAGATACGCCACTGGTGTACGTCGTCTTGTGGTAAATAACAAGTGAGTTTCGTTCCACAGTGTGAAACTACAGCATTCTTCTAAACTATGTAAATTCAACACTCAAATTAGTAGTATTACACGTATAACTAAAAACCACAATTGAATAATAAAATCGAACTTAGAATCTGTACCTCGGACGCTGAATCCATACTAAGAAGCCATTACTCGTTATCAATTAATACCGACACACGCTGGCTCAGTGGTAGACTGCTTACCTCTGGTGTGCTGGGTCCGTGGATTGATTCCCAGCCAAGTAAGTTTGTTAGAGACGACATTGTGTTTGTGGATTTTCTCAGAGTACTTCCGTTTCCTCCCATTTTTTCTCCTTCCATTAATCCTTCCATCATTATTCACTTGCCTTAATCATCTTCTCCCTTAGCCTAAAGAACACAATCGTGGGACGCTAAATTGGAATATTTCATTTCATATTTTCGTTATCTTTTACTGCTTTTGTTCTATGATGATAAAGATTGAAACAAGAAACCGTGAAGTTGAATCACTTCCGGTTTTAGTATAGGTTTAAGAGAGAAATGATATCTATTCTTGGGTTATTGAATCGATTGAAAAAAAAGGTTCTCAATACCTCTTGCCGTTTTGTCCTGATATCTGTCGACAGATTGAAGGATAGATGGATAAAGCCGTTTCATAAGACTTCGGAAACTTATACATAGCAAAGATTGGAAGTCTAATATTTGACAGTTTTTTTATTTTCTTGGTAAAAATTATTATCTATCAAAGTCGCAGTGGACATAAGTCACAATAACAGACGTTTCAGGCGCAAACAAGTATAGATCTTTATGTATCATATTATTTGTCTATATTCCATTGCTACGGATGATTACCCAGCAATTTATATTTCAGTGGCCTAGTAGTTTGTACTTATTTAATCTGGTTTATACTTGAATTATATTTATATACCAGTATTATATTGAAGAATTGTAGCTACAAACCGTAACTCCGAATTTTATGCATAGTACAAAATTTAAATCCAGTATTGATTAATATTTTCTTGTATTAGAAATCCCGTCCATTTCATTTACCGACGATTGACTTCCTCTCCAGTGCGTGCAGTGAAAAATAAATGACGCTCTTTCTCTTATAAAGAAAAGCTATTACAGACTTAAAGAAAGAGAGGAGACGCCATTGAAGAAAGTTCATGGAATCGAAGATAATAATCCATTGTATTCGTTTGATTGCCTAAATCAGCAGCTCTCTTAATGAAGTTTGTGGGATATATATATATGCAAAACAAATCGTTATAGCTACTCGAGCGGCTTCTACTTTAAACTTGTTTATTGGTAACATTTGCCTTATAACAGTAGCCTTGTTAACTGATAGTCACAAAACATTAACTTAACCTAGAGAAGTCTTTTACTGGATGTAAACTTCTATAAGAATTTAATCAAAACAAGTGCACTACTAACACTACTAACTACTACGTTCATTATTCTTTTTATCACTCGTAGACAATAAGCGCTATTTAAGGTTATATACAAGACTAGCTATCACCGCCTTAGTTGTCTATGATTTTCTGATCTACTTATTCTGCAATTCCAGGAACAGTTAAAGTAATAAACCGTAAGTATACATGTAAAACTATTATGTATTTTCCTTATTCTCAAGTACAATCATTGTTCATTCACTATGTTTATAACTGTGCGACCTGTAGGTCTCTTGTCTATGTTGCTTTCGTTAAAATAAGATGTTATAGCTAATGCAATAAGACGTCCTGATTTAGTCGGGACAGTCCTTTTTAACCCTAGTAACGACTCTTTTTACAACTGAAGTGGGGATCCGAAAATGTTTGTTTCCCTTTTCCCTTAAAAAATAGTTATTTTATTTTACACAATCACTACTCGAAACACGAAAAAAAAAAGAAAGAAAGAAAGAAAGAAAAGAAAAACAGAAAAAGAAGAAAACTACTGAATTAAATTTGTAGTTTAAATGTATGTAATTTGAGTTCTTTTATTTTTGTTCCTGTACTTAGGATTATTTAGAAATTAGCGAAAATTTTCATCTGTAATAACTCCAACTAAAATTTGAAGTTTAAAATTTTATTAGAAAGTATACTATTGTATAGCATTGTATTTGTATTTTAAACAGTGCTTGTGGGCATAGGATGGAGCAACTTAAAAATAGGAAAATTAAAGGACGATCCTTTACAACAGCATCTTTCAAGTAATGTGAAGCCAATTTACTTTTTTTTAATTCTATCCTCACAAATTTTATTATACTATCAAGGTGGATTTACTCAAAAAAAATGTTAATATCAAAAATGATACTAACTTTTCATATGGATTTCGTGGTATGTGATTATGAAAATATTAGCAACTATATTAGTAGCAAGTATTTTAGAAATTTTTAAATAGGGAAATTTGAAAATACACGATTTGTTAATAGCAACATTGCTACTAACATTTTGTTATTAACATTTTACCTAATCCATTTCAAATCGTTAGCACTATGTTAATAGGAACATATGAATCTCTTTAGGTATAAAAAAATGTCCCAGACCACCTGTCTATCGCTTCTAAAATCTAGAAAATATAGTAAAATGAAAATTTTACAGTCTTCTAATAGTACAAGAATTTTGTTGGATCATTGGAGATATTTTAACCTTCCAGCTCTCATCGAACTACTGATAAGGAGATTTACAGAAGTGTCACTCACCGATTTGAATGAAACTTTGCATACTTGTAGAACATCGAAAAATAATCGACACGTATGTTTTTGTTTCGGCAATGGTGAAGAGTTAAGGTGGTAACCACCCTTTGAACGTTAGGGGTGGTCTCTAAGCATAGAAAACAACCATTTCATTTAGAAGAAAACATATTGAAATGTGCTGATTCAGAATCTGACGTCAAAATTACAAAATTCAAAATGGCGGATCCAGTATAGTGATTAGAATTACAAAATGTCTTTTGGTTTCAAATTCTCTGCAGTTAGCCAAGAACAATTATAGTTGGCTGCAGACCAATTTGAGACCCCTTTCTGTACTCATTTTAATAGGATTAAAGGGAGTCTCTGCACCTCTCACTATAGCGTTTACGGAACACAAACAGTAGAAAATCTGGCACAGTCAATAGCTCTATGACTTACAGCTGCACCATACAGCCTCTAATTTCTGAAAATGGTGTTCTGTTATCACTGTTGTTAATTATTTTGCAGGAGAAGAATGAACCATTTGGCCCTAAAGTCCGAATAAATATCTTTTAATCTGAAAATGTCCTTGTGAGAGCATCAAACTCCGCGGTGGCTCAGTGGTAGAGCGTTCACCTCTAATGTTTGGGGTCCCGGGTTCGATCCCAGTCCCCGCCAAGTGAACTTTGTGGTGGACAAACACCGTGTGCGTGGGTTTTCTAGGAGTCCTCCCACTTTTTTTCATTCCACCATTTCATTCATTACTCATCATCACCGTCTCCTTTAGCCTCACCGGCATAACCGTGGGACGTAAAACTCAAAGATTTCATTTCATTTCATTTTTTCCATTGTTAACTGCGTTCCTGAAACTTAGTGCGGTAAGTGTTTCGGCTATTGACTCAGGATATTTTAACACGTTGGCTGCTATATGTATGGATTTCCATACACACGGGTCCTTCATGCAGCACCTCGTGTATTGTTTTCCATACACTTTTTCACGTCCGTTCTATAGGTGTGTATGCTATTATATACATATGGCGTAGGAATTAAAATTTAATATCCACGCCGCGTGTATGCAAAATCATACAGAAAGAAAATTATACATTTATGTGGTTAAAACAAAGGCAAAAACAAAGTGTTAGTGGCGGATTGTTGCCCGTGGCGCACAGGAGAGAACGGTCAAAAGTTATGGTGGCGCTCAACGTGTTTTAACCACCCTACAACAAGAAATTAGTTTTCAGACTGTTTTATTTTGCCTTATTTTGATTAGTGTATGGCATCGTGTGAGTTTTTGGTACCTCCAGTTCTACCAATCAACTGACGCCTCTCATCGTATAACGCAAGGTACTTCATCAGCGCTAGAATTAAGCATTCTACCTGCTTACACCCTACTACTGCAAGAAAGAATTTAAGGGGATCTAAGAATCCACATTGAACTACAATTTAGTTCAGTAATGTTTATCCCAATTTGTGTACACACGCGTAGAGTTCATACCTAGTTTTGTCGTAGAGACTAGATTTGTTTCTGCCTCGTCTCGAAAAAGTGACGTGAAAATGCTATCTCGTCTTGAAAAATATATTTGTTTCTATTGGAAGGTCTGTTTCACCTCATCACGTTAGAAACCCTAGCAATGCTGTTTAACATACCCTAAAAAAAATTTAAACAATAGGTTTTATTAAAGTCTACATTGAGGTTTATGAGGTTTATTCGAGGATGAAAATATGAAATGATTTCTTTTCCTCAAAATGGTTCAAAGGATTTTATTTATATTTTATAAACCAATATTTAATTTAAAATACTTAAACAATTATGAATCAACATTTAATATGGTGTAAGTAATTTCTCTGGAATATATTGACAAGGGATAGTTAACTCATGGAGGTTTCATCAGACAATCTTCTCAGAAACAGCTTAAACGACTCTCTTTTTTGAGTTTAACGTCCATCGTTTGTACTCAAATGCTAACGGAAACCACGATGATGATAAACGTAGAAGCGATGAACGAAATAGTGGAATAAAGAAAGTGGGAGAAAACGGGGAATCTCGGCAAAACCTATACATACACTTAATGCGAAATGGGATCGAACCAATTACCCCACACACCAGAGGCGAGCACTCTTCCGCTGAAGCACCGCAGTTCCCGCTTAGACGATTTGTTCATATTTCATAAATAGATAACACTATAATCTAGAATAACAAATCTGAAACTATAATCTTCATCTATAGAACAGTATATCGCATTAACTATAATCTAATCTGGGAAAGGTCGTTTTCTCTGGAAAAATCACAAGGGATAATTTATGCAAGGAATAGTTAAATCACAAGCCCTTATAGTAGTTCAGAGCCAAAGACAATAGTAGTTCACGTCCCTTGTAACCTCAGTATTACGTAATAAATTACAATAAAAAGAGTCAAATACTCATATTTCATTATTAAACTAGAATATGATAAAAATCCGTTTCTTGCTGGATAACCTACAAAGGGTGTTCTACTGATAGGGTGAGGTTTCCACGGACGACATATTTCAGAAACGCCCATAAATAGTTGTGCTAACATTTCATAAATAGGGTTTAAATCTCTCACCAACAATTGAAGCATACTAAAGTTTAATTTAAGAAATGAGACAGAGAGAGAAGGTTTAGTTTAGGGTCTATATATATTTACAGATATATATATTTGTGTTCAAAACTAAACCTTCTCTCTCTGTCTCATTTCTTAAATATATATGTATGTATGTATGTATGTATTCCACCTACCAGTTTCTCCTGCAACAATGGATTTCCCGGTTACAGATGAGAGAAATATTAAAACCCTGGCTATCTCAAACAACGGATCTTATTGGATAATATGAGACTGTATCATCATTCAGATTAGTATTAGAAACTGGGCTCGGCTGGTCAGTGTAACAAACGTTGCGCCCTTCTCTTTATTATTATTCTGTCCTTACATATGAATTATCTCGTAATTTACTTCATTGTAAGAATCAATTAAGACTTCCTTCTAATGCAGGTTATTTTAAAATGTAAATTCTGTCAATCACAAAAAATATTAATTTCGTAAAGATTTAATGATCAAGAGGTTAATATTCTGAATTAATTTGTCAATAGATTGTGCAATCAGAAATACTGTCTTTCTGTCAAAAAGAAATTATCCTGTATCTAACCCATGTCATAGAAAGTATTAACAATAAATGTTACCGATAAACTTTTTAGATGAAGTAGCCTAGTATTCTCTTCATTGTGGTATAAATATCTCCTTTCAATTCTTAAAGACCTCTGCTATGTATTAATTCTGAACAGCCATAACCCTCCATTCCGAAAGAAACCGAACTTTTGAAAAGAAATAGTACCACTAGTGCCATCTGTTGTAATATTTAACCGGTGATGGCGTAGTCCCTCATTGACAACTGGTATAAATGTCATGACATTTGGATGCACGGCAACAAAGTTATTGCGTTTCAACTGTCAGTGTGTTGTGTATATCGGTCGGAAAATGAGTTTCAAACAACGAGCTGCAATTGAGTTTTGTGTTAAACTGGGTAAAACTTTTAGTGAAACGCACCAAATGCTACAAAATACATATGGTGATGAGTGTCTATCCCGTACGCAAG
Source organism: Thermobia domestica (assembly GCF_964235325.1). Classification (NCBI taxonomy): domain Eukaryota; kingdom Metazoa; phylum Arthropoda; class Insecta; order Zygentoma; family Lepismatidae; genus Thermobia; species Thermobia domestica. Next base: position 146,132,479 of record NC_137456.1, on the reverse strand, counting down.
TTTACGAGTGGTTCAGGCGATTCAAATCGGGTAGAGAGACGCTGGAGGATGACGAAAGATCAGGCCGTCCCAGAACCGGATTATCGGAAGAAAACATCGAAAAAGTGCGTGAATTCATCAAACATAACAAAAAATCGTCGGTGAAAGTTATTGAAATGGAATTAGGCATTCCTCAAACAACCGCATACCGCATTTTGACCGAAGTTTTGGGCCTTAAGAAGGTTAATTCGCGGTTTGTACCACACAAACTTACCGAAGACCAAAAAGTTGATCGAATTGCGCATTGCAAAGACATCGCTAAAAGTGCTCGGCAGGATCGAAACTTCTTGAAATCGATTGTAACTGGTGACGAGACGTGGTGTTTTGAATATGAGCCCGAAACAAAGCGGCAAAGTGCTGAATAGAGAGCGCCGGATGAAGGAACACCAAAAAAAAGTCGCTTGGTGAAGTCAAAAGTTAAGGTGATGCTGATTTGTTTTTACGATTCAAAAGGAATTATCCACAAAGAATTTGTTCAGCCCGGTCAGACAGTCACTGGAGAGTTTTACTTGGGCGTCGTGAAGCGTTTGCTGGCAAGAATTCGTCGTATTCGGCCCGAATATCGCGAAATCGGCAGTTGGACTCTTTTGGACGATAATCACCATCACATCGTTCGCGACTTGTAACTGAATTTTTGGTCAAAAATCACATTATTCGGTTGCATCATCCGCCCTATTCACCAGATCTCGCTCCGTGCGATTTCTATCTGTTCCCGAAACTTCATTTGGCGATGAAAGGAAAGTGGCACGCATCGATTGATGCCATTGAGAAGGCGATGACCGCCGTCCTAAAGACCATTCCAATAAAGTACATGGAGAAGTCCTTTGACAACTTGTTGAAGCGTGCAAATATGTGTATCGATGCAGAAGGGGAATACATTGATTAATAAAAATGATTTGTTCCAAAATGTACATTGCTTTTTTGTTTTTTTAAAACGTTCGGTTTCTTTTGGAATGGAGGGTGTATATAGCTTCATTTTGTTTGGTCTTTCCTCGCCCAATATGAAGATCTCATCTTATGGTGCATTGAAACTGCCAGTAACAAAATGCCACAGTCGAACTCTTGATGGAAGAAAAACCTTTAAATAATGGTAGTTTGAATCACGTAATTCATTCCAGTTGCGGCGGGAAGTATAGAAAGGAACACCTTTGTTCGTTCAGTGAGAACGTAGATAGCGGTACGTTAAAAATTGCCTTAAATGTTGTTTTTAAACGTTTAGCAATTAATAGAGTACGTTATGCACTTTAGGAAATTAAAGAATACATTATTTACCTAAGTACAATATTCAATTGTTATCGAAAGTGGAAAGTCATACACTAATAATTAAAAATGCGAGTTTGAAGATAAGACTGTACTGCTAAAGCTCACATGTTATACTTCTCATTCGGGATCACTCAATAATCTTATGTCATGAAATTCGGTTCATTCAAATCGAGATTCAAGGATCGCATTATAAAATCTTAAGAAAACCAAATTAAAAACTTTTGAAAAAAAATTTTTTGAAACCAGTCAAGGGTTCATAACTTACAGATATGTGGAATAATACATTAAATTCAGCAGGCGACGATTAACCTTATGACGCCAAACTTTCAAATATTACGTTAATGCCAACCTGGGGTCCGTGCGGACCCCAACCAATAACGTTGTTAGTAGGTACTTTTTATTAGCCTTTATTTTTGTTATATTGTTAAATACTGTTTCTTAGCTTTATTTACTATAATATAGTAAAACTATATATATATATATATATATATATATATATATATATATATATATATATATATATAGTATAGTATAGTATAGTTACTAGAAGAGTATACTAAACGCAAACCGTTTATTATTTTACTGCTTAGAGATATTTTGTTTCCACATATTGTGGAACATTTGTGTACTACGATACATTCTGCAGAAATTTTCTATATACTACATTTTCTTTATTGATACGTATTTTCTGATCGCTCACGACTTTCAACCATTTCCCTATGGATATCCCTCTGGCACCTTATCATTATACAAACAACTGTTGTTATCTGAAGAAGCAACTCTCGGCGAGCATCGTGCTTCTGAAATAATTCTCCTAGTTATGTTTTTTCTCTTATTTAACCATAGCTTTACAAGTCACTTCGCCAGGTCTTTTACATTGCTTCGTTCATGCCCTATCTGCTGAAAACAATATATTTTGTCTCTGAATGAATATGATATTTCATTATTGCACACTTAGTAAATTTTTATACCGTATTTTCCGGGCATACTTGGAATGTAAACATACTAAAAACATCTTCCTCATGTAGGTATCAGTTACTGATCCATAATTTAGAAATTTCCAGATATGTACAAGTCATGGAAATTCAGAACGAATGTTTCCCAGAGTTCACGGAATGCTGATATCTTGTCTGTTTCCAGTTTATCTTTGACTAATATGAATGTTATGAAATCAACAAAAGACAAGGACAGAGTTGAAACGATTCAGCGACGTCGTTGCTTGGAATATTGGACGTCCATTTTCACTTGCCCACAATTCATTCAAGCCTTCTCCTGCCGATATTTGCACAAGGGCCAAAATAATGAAGTCTATGAACGCATATATTTCAGTTTCGTCGTTTTCTGAGTTTTACTCCTTTACTTTCTGAACATAGATTCGAGCTTCTGTTTCCTGCGCAATTATATTTGCTAATTCTGGATTTGGAAAACTTGGAAGGAACGTCGTTCATTCTGAATACTTAATTCCGGTGATTTGAAGCCACTTGATTCCTTGACGACATTTTCTGCCAACGTCTGGTGTTCTGACGGGTCCTGTGCACTTGATTTTCTACCACGCGGAGCTGTAAATTCTGTAGTCTTTGTTCCGTTCTCTGTTGACATGTCTAAAATCCGGCTACAACGCTGCGGAGGATCATAATCAGAAAATAGGTCCAAGTCATGTTGATTGGAGCTACCGGTAGTTTGGTCTCTTTCCGTTCCCCAGACAATTCACGTTCATACTCGTAATGGCTGTCGTCCGATGCAACCTCAGTTGTCTCGCTATCAGTTACTTTTACTTCTAACATCAACAGAACGCTTTCTTTATACACTCCTAGGTGAGACACTGCAACTAAATAACAGAAATTTCTCAACGTAATTTGACCTGAAACGCATCCTTTTCTGTATATTTGAGTAGTAATATACTCCAGCAACTTTGAAATACAAATAAAATTGAAGAATTTCCTCACAAATATTATACAGGAAGTACATCTTTTGTTAAAGAGAATTTATTAGTTTCAAAAATATGTGAATAGTAACATCCAGTAAGGTATCCACATTGTAATAGAATAATAACACAAAGATCGTGCTGATATCTTCTGAAATTTTTTAAAACAACACAACTCACTTGTCAGAGGAATAAATATTTACTTTTATTTAGGTTGTCATTGTTAGGAACTACCAACTTGCAAGCTCTATTTGTCTCTCTCCGCATATGGAAGCATGGAAAACCAGGAGGTCCGTACGGACTTCAAGTGTGCTAAATACGTTTTGGTTCTTAAATATTCTTATAATTTCTAAACAAAAAAGCGTACAACAAGTAAATTGTTATTAGTGAATTGAAAACATCATAAAAAGAGATGTCCTAAGTCGCAGACAGGAACATGAAACACAGAAAATATATTAATATAATAAAGCCTGGGGTCCGCACGGACCCCAGGTTGGCGTCATAAAGTTAAAGTGGAGCTTCCCCCAAGCTTTTTTTTGTTAAAGAATTACTTCTTTTATTTGAAGTTCTTGAAGTATCTTCTTTAACACACACACACACACACACACACACACATATATATATATATATATATATATATATATATATACATAAAGGATGTATCAAAATAACACCGGCAACATTTGGGAGGTAATTCCTGACACCAAAGTAAGATAAAAAGTATAGACCAACCTGGGTGTACAAATGCTTCCTTTCGGAGTTACAGGTTGCCTAAAACATGAAGAAATAAACTTTAAGGGTCTATAGCCCCCAAAATATGGGACCAACCGTAGTGGGGCCAAGACTTGACTTAGGAACTAACATGTGTGCTATCCAAAAGTACATGTTTTAGAATCCTAAGGTACTCACGCAACAATTTTTATAGAGGGAGTTTGACTACGGGCATACAATTTGAAGTACTCACCATTATCTCTACAAAAATTGTTGCGAAAGTACCGCAGGATCCTGAAACTTAGATAGTTGGATAAGGCACATACTATTTCCTAAGTGGTCTTGACCCGACTACTATAGGTCCCACAGTTTTGGAGCTGTGGACCATCAAAGTTCATTTGTTCATGTTTTCGGCAGCCTATAAATCCGAAAGGAAGCATTTGTGTATCCAGGTTAGTCCATACTTTTTGTCTTATTTCGGTGTCAGGAATTACCTCCCAAACTTAGTCGGTGTTGTTTTGAAACACCCTGTATATATATATATATATATATATATATATATATATATATATATATATATATGATAAGCGAACTTAAACCTTGCCGAGCGTAATGTCCGTGTGTAAGACAAATCAGAGGTCTACTAACAGAAACAGATAGTCTACGTATTTCGAGACGAGACATTCTTTCATGTCCCATTATCGAGACGAGACAGTCTCAGTTCTTGTCTCGTACGTATCCCTATTCTTGATGGATTACAAATCCAATCAATAGTGTTATTTTTGGATGGATGTAGAAAATTTCTTTCATATCCGATCAGTCTTAAAAGTGATATCATTGGAAAGACATAAGAACAGGCAAATACTGCTTGAGTCGAATTGTAAAAACTAAACTTGCTGCTCGCTAAACTTGCTGAAGTAATGTACGTGTTAATGATACACAGAAAGAAAGAAAGAAATCAATAAATTACTGATACTTGTATGAGGGAAGAAAAATACATTTATTTCTTCTTAAATTGCTTTTTCACCCTTCTCTCGTGTTCCAACGAAAACCTTTTAATTCTTCAAAATGTTTATGCAGTCACTAACTGATTAGTGTAAATGGAAACTTTGATGATTTAAAACTTTCGAGTATTATTCTGAATATGGAAAAGAAACAAAGCTTCTATCTATGTATTATAGTATCATTATGTGATATTTATATATTTATTTATTTCAAAGTCCATGACAGAGCTATATAGTCTATTTAACAAGTAACAGATGAAAGAATACATGAGCTAAATTACAATAAAAGAAAGTATGCAAAATTCTAAGAAAATCTGCAAATACAAGACAAATTATAAGAAAGATATGTGAATACAAGAATGTAATACAAAGAAATGATGCTAGGAATACAAAAAAGTAGAAAAGAACTAATAAGCATAATACAAAATATGTGTAAATACAAAAAAGTGAAAAAAATGATGAGTTAATGATGGAAATACAAGAGTGACTATTGATATATAGAGTTTAAAGCACATTATTACATTGAATATTGTTACTTATAGCTTAAGCATTACCTATTTATTTATTTATTGCTAGAAATTAATCAAAATATAATTACTTTTTACAGCATAAATGGCTTTTCTAAGATCTTATACAGTTATACTGCTACTTATTCCATTCTGTTATGGATATGTACCATGTAAGTACATATTACAAATATTGAAGAATATTTTCTATATTAATAAACATTGTTTTTTCTCTGGTTCTGAACTTATTTTATTAATTAGCTATGAAATTGTTTAGCGCAGAACTTTGAAATTTTGTACAGATGTCTTCTTCTGAAGGTATAGACAAGATGGGATTCCTTGAAAGCCGTAACCTACGGGGGTAGAGTATGACGGGGCTTAGTTAATATTTTACCGTTCGCCACATCTTCAAAACTATTAAGCGTAAAATCTAAGAATGTTGTACGTTCCACTTGCACTCCAGACTGTAGATAACATGAGATTTTTCGAAATGCGTCCCGTTTAGGGATAAAGGGCATGAATGATTTTCTTCCGTTTGTCAGATCTCCGAAACTGTTAGACGTATAACCTTAAAATTTTATGTAAATATGTTTCTTACACTCTAAGTTGTACATACGACGAAATTTCTTGAAATGTGGCCCCTAATCGAGAATAACGAGCCTTGATTCCTTTTCCTTTTTTATTCGCCAGACTTCCGACATTATTAAGTGTAGAAAGTTGAAATTTTGTACAACCAGCCACATAAGTATCAGCACCCCTGACTGCTATTGCTCTATTAGGTAGGTTTAGTGTGGTTCGATTTGAGTTTAACATCCTTTCCAACAGCAAGGATATGAGAAGTAACCAAATCACATGAGGTCCCGCCGAGAATCGAACCCGGGTCATCCACGCAAAAGGCTCGTGCGCTACCCACATAGCTACGAGGGATTTTTCCATTAGATCGAGTCCAGTATTTTAGCTGGTATCACAAATGCCTATACAAATGCAACGTAACTTACATCTAACATTTCAAGACGGCAACGACAGGTGGTAAGCCTGTGGAGCATAGAAACAAGCTTTATGCATGTATACTTTAATATATATATATATATATATATATATATATATATATATATATATATATATATATATATATATATATATATATATATATATATATACTTTCTCCGCCACATACGTAGTCGCATCCAAGTATTAACAAAACCTAGTGCTGAAGGGAAAACCACTTTACACAAAACAGATTTGAGGTAGCACACGACATAGTCGGGCGCTTTAAGTGAGTAATGATGTATTTGTATGTTTAAGTCCTTGAGGAGGTAAAGGTTTTTCTAATCTTATTTTATTATTATGACGTGTTTCTAACCTAACCCGTAAACTGAGAACATGTTATACGTCCGAGAAGTTGGCCCCCCCCATTGAAGCACTAATGATCTCTTCTAGTGCAATCGTTAGTGCTTCGTTAGTGCTTCTTAGAACACCAACTCCCAACATTAGTGCTTCAATAGTTTGGACGCTAGAAGCAAAAAACTTTGGGGGGGGGGGCCAACTTCACGTTAGCCCCCCCCAGAAAGCACTAACGATTAAACCAAGTGCAATCGTTAGTGCATCGTTAGTGCTTCCAGAAAACACTAATAGTTTCGTTAGTGCTTCAATATTAGTGTAGATATGGCCAATTACATTACACGAAAAGCCCATAAGGAATACATGGGGAATTTTTCATTCGGTCAAATTCCCGCCAAATTCAAAAGCGCTAATGATATCTTCTAGTGTAATCGTTAGTGCTTCGTTAGTGCTTCTTAGAACACCAACTCCCAACATTAGTGCTTCAATAGTTTGGACGCTAGAAGCAAAAAACTTTGGGGGGGGCCAACTTCACGTTAGCCCCCCCCAGAAAGCACTAACGATTAAACCAAGTGCAATCGTTAGTGCATCGTTAGTGCTTCCAGAAAACACTAATAGTTTCGTTAGTGCTTCAATATTAGTGTAGATATGGCCAATTACATTTCACGAAAAGCCCATAAGGAATACATGGGGAATTTTTCATTCGGTCAAATTCCCGCCAAATTCAAAAGCGCTAATGATATCTTCTAGTGTAATCGTTAGTGCTTCGTTAGTGCTTCTTAGAATACCAACCCCAACATTAGTGCTTCAATAATTTGGACGCTAGAAGCAAAAAACTCTTAGGGTGCAACTTCATGTTAGCCCCCCAGGAAACACTAACGATTAAACCTGGTGCAATCGTTAGTGCTTCCAGAAAACACTAATGGTTTTGTTTTGCTTGACTATTAGTGTAGATGTGCCCACTTATATGTCACAAAGATGTCCAAACCCACGAGGTCGGCGGTCACGAGTTCGAAACTTACGCTCACTCGACCTCAACTTCACGAAGTGAGCGTGTGATAAGGCTGGTGATGTGGGCGTGAGGTTGAGTGAGCTCTAGGCGAGACTGGTGAGGTGAGCGTGAGGTCAGACTGGTGATGTGAGCGTGAGGTCAGGCTGGTGTTGTGAGCGTGAGGTTGTGTGAGCGTGAGGTCGAAATGAGTTTGTGAGTTCAGGTCGAAATTATTTTTTTAGCGTGAGCTTGAGTGAGGTTAGGTCATCTCTGGTTATGAAACTCCCATAAACATATGGGGAATATTTCACTGGGACTAATTCCCGACAAACTCAAAAGAGCTAATGATATTTTTAATACAATCTTTAGTGCTTCGTTTGTGCTTCTTAGAGCAGTGACTCTTAACACTAGTGCTGCAATAGTTTGGTCACTAAAAGCAAAAAAAAAAAATTCAAGGAGAAACGTGAAGTTAGCCCCCAGGAAGCACTAACAATCACACCTAGTGCAATTGATAGTATATTGTCGGTGGTACTAGAAAACACATAATAGTTTCGTTAGTGCTTCATTATTAGTGACGAAACTCACGTAAGAAAAACATTGGGAATTTTGCGTTGAGTTAAACTTCCCGAAATTCAAAAGCACTAATGATCTCTTCCAGTGCAATCGTTAATACTTCTTAGAGCACCAAATCCGAACATTAATGCTTCATTAGTTTGGATGCTAGGAGTTAAAAAAAAGAGGGCTAACTTCACGTTAGTTCCCCAGAAAGCACTAACGACAAAATCTAGTGCAATCCACAGTGCATCGTTAATACTTGTAGAAAACAGTAATAGTTTTGTTTGTTTCTCTATTAATTCGATTTTGGGAGATGAATTTCATTACCTTTCTAATTTTTTCGTATGAAAATGTAATTTTTTTCCTTGGTTCATATATAAACAGTCATTTTATTATTTTTTTTCTTCTGCATTGCTTTACGATACGATAAAAATTAACTACAATCCTTTGCTAATTTTAGTATGTTTAATTCTGTTTGTTGAGTTTGTAAAATGATTTTTACGGGTTTTGGAACATAACGTTAATTGATCTTTTACAATAGTATTATTTATTTGTGAACTTTAGGCTTCGTGATTCAAAGTTGTATAAAAAGATGAAAATGCTAAGAAGACTGTAATTAAAACAAGGTAAGTGTCTTTACAGTTAATTAATGTGGAGTAATTAATTAATGTGAAGTAACTGTTATTGATTAACCTTTTTCTTGAATAATTCTTCTAAAGAGATTCCTGTTGTCACCCCGGTTACCCTAGCAGACATCTCCTACGTTAAATACAAATTTTTAACAGGGTTACCAGTAACATACGAAATTTAATACCAAGCAGTGTTCTACTAATTATTCAATATACACAAACCAAATAAAAACAAAGAAGGCATACTTCAATAATTATAAATGTATCAACTCAACGGTGATATGTATACACGACCCCAAAAGTGCATTACCACCTGCAATTCTCCTTTCCCTAAAATAGCAGGCAACCCAAACAGCTCGGCGGTTGAGTTGGTTGCAACTTCGGAAGGCGTTGGACTAAACCACAATTTTGTCAGAAATATATCAGTGTGCCAAACTGCAAATAAGAGAGAAATAAAAACTTTCTTATGGTAAGTTCTAGTTCAAAGATCGAAGCACTTGCTTTTGCACGTTTTTTTTGTTTCTTTTTTTCAGGGAACAGACAACTTCTGGCGTCTAAGAAATTATATCATATAATATTGCAAATTTGCAAGTGGATATATTTGCATTGCAATTTGTGGTAATAAAGATATAATGATTGTAAAAAGTAACTTTAATTTATTCCTCCATCGCAAGTCTTAGGGGCTCCTTATGGACCTCGTTGCACTCCCGAATATCGATATCGAAAATTTAGAATGATATATTCATGTCCATATATTTGTGATATCGAATGTTGATATATGATAATATAGATATCGACGATAGCGTTATCGACATAACACAGACATAGGTCCGAGAAATGATGCTTAAAATATACTGGAATCAACAATCAAATTCTAAATAAGTTCTCCATTTCCGTATTCAATGTTGAGGGGAAGGGTGTGAACCCGAATAGAAATTTGAAGAAAAAAATGTTAAGATGAACGTAGGTTTTCCGTTTCCCCTTCAATACAAAATTATTAAGAGAAAACTATTACTGTAATTTACCTTTTACTTCTGTTTCTGATTGTTATCACAAATCAGCGACAGTACACATACTTTACATAGTATACCAATACACTCTATAACTTTTCACAACCAAGCAAGCCGGAAGATGAATTTCCTGTGATATTAAAATGGATTGTTCTACAAAATAGTCATAATTCATTGGCCATATTTCTATCAGTACTTTGGTACGGACTAAGAGCTACAAGACTAAAAGACTTCTGCATTTTCCTGAGAATTTCATTTTCTTAATGTAAGTCCCCTATCCTGGGCTAATTCTGGCTACCGCGGTTTCGAGGTAATCCGTAAACGAGAGAGTACAGTTTGTCTACTCTCAACCCTCGACACTTTGTGGAAAGATATTTCACAGTTCATGTTGTTATTTCTTCGTTAAAAAAACACTTCTAGTTGACTCTATTCATGGTGAATTACTGAACTTAAACATTTACAATTATTGAAAAACGAATAATTATTTTGAAACATAAAAAGGCATTACAGTTCAGTAGAATGCAGTAGTAGATGAAGTGAATGAAAATATTGTTTATTTGTTGAGATGTGCAAACTGAATGTGAATAATAAGTGTTTATTCACACATACTCTTCTCCAGATGCGGATCTACGATGGACTTCTGGGGACTCGGTGTTTGAAATACCCTACTTAGAGCTACTTTTAAGAGGTCCAAACTCTGGAATGGATTTTATTTATATATCAAATAGGAATTTCTGATAATAATAATAATAATAATAATAATAATAATAATAATAATAATTATTATTATTATTATTATTATTATAACAATGGGGTTTACAACTAGGGTTCCATCTCTTTATCTTGAATGGGAGGGCCGCAAGTCTGCTACGCCACTGGTGCCCCTATTCTGTGTTTGTCTCTTTTTCGTTTCGTTTAGCTATTTGTTTTTGTGCTATTACGCTTTTATATGAAACCTTTATATTTTATGACTTTTCCTTTTTGTGAGTTTCTTTTTTAGGGTGGGGTGGGGGGAAAGAGAGAAATGCTTTCTTCTTATATCAGTTTCTCACCATTCATCTTGTTTGAAATGCTTAAGTAAGTCATTTTTTAACTTTTGATGTCATCCAACTCCGTCACAATAATAGAATTGTCATTCTTACCAATTTGTTTTATTCTCTTATTTGCAGTTTGCCACAGTGATATATTTGTGACAAACTTGAGGTTTAGTCCAACGCCTTTCGAATTTGCAACCAACTCAACCACCAAGTTTTATGGGTTGCCTGCTATTGCAGGGAAAGGAGAATTACAGGTGGTAATGCACTTTTGGAGTCGTGTATACACATCACCGTTGAGTTGATACACTTATAAATAATAAAATAATAAAATGACTTTTTATATATGAGCCAAGGAAAAAAGATTAATTTTCATACGAAAAAATTAGAAACATAATGAAATGTATCTCCCAAAACTGAACTAATAGAAACACAAACAAAACTCTTACTATTTTCTACAAGTCCTGACGATGCACTATCGGTTGCACTAGATTTTGTCGTTAGTGCTTTCTGAGGAACTAACGTGAAGTTAGCCCTCTTTTTTTGTGCTCCTATCATAAAAACTATTGAGGCATTAATATTCGGATTTTGTGGTATAAGAAATATTTACGATTGCACTAAAAGAGATCATTAGGGCTTTTGAATTGGGCGGAAGTTTAACTCAACGAAAAATTCCCAATGTTTCCTTACGTGAGTTTCCTCACTAATAATGAAGCACCACTAACGAAACTATTAGTGTTTTCTGGAAGCACTAACGATGCACTAACGATTGCACTTGGTTTAATCGTTAGTGCTTTCTGGGGGGGCTAACGTGAAGTTGGCCCCCCCCCAAAGTTTTTTGCTTCTAGCGTCCAAACTATTGAAGCACTAATGTTGGGAGTTGGTGTTCTAAGAAGCACTAACGAAGCACTAACGATTACACTAGAAGATATCATTAGCGCTTTTGAATTTGGCGGGAATTTGACCGAATGAAAAATTCCCCATGTATTCCTTATGGGCTTTTCGTGAAATGTAATTGGCCATATCTACACTAATATTGAAGCACTAACGAAACTATTAGTGTTTTCTGGAAGCACTAACGATGCACTAACGATTGCACTTGGTTTAATCGTTAGTGCTTTCTGGGGGGGCTAACGTGAAGTTGGCCCCCCCCCAAAGTTTTTTGCTTCTAGCGTCCAAACTATTGAAGCACTAATGTTGGGAGTTGGTGTTCTAAGAAGCACTAACGAAGCACTAACGATTACACTAGAAGATATCATTAGCGCTTTTGAATTTGGCGGGAATTTGACCGAATGAAAAATTCCCCATGTATTCCTTATGGGCTTTTCGTGACATGTAATTGGCCATATCTACACTAATATTGAAGCACTAACGAAACTATTAGTGTTTTCTGGAAGCACTAACGATGCACTAACGATTGCACTTGGTTTAATCGTTAGTGCTTTCTGGGGCGGGGCTAACGTGAAGTTGCCCCCCCCCCAAAGTTTTTTGCTTCTAGCGTCCAAACTATTGAAGCACTAATGTTGGGAGTTGGTGTTCTAAGAAGCACTAACGAAGCACTAACGATTACACTAGAAGATATCATTAGCGCTTTTGAATTTGGCGGGAATTTGACCGAATGAAAAATTCCCCATGTATTCCTTATGGGCTTTTCGTGAAATGTAATTGGCCATATCTACACTAATATTGAAGCACTAACGAAACTATTAGTGTTTTCTGGAAGCACTAACGATGCACTAACGATTGCACTTGGTTTAATCGTTAGTGCTTTCTGGGGGGGGCTAACGTGAAGTTGGCCCCCCCCAAAGTTTTTTGCTTCTAGCGTCCAAACTATTGAAGCACTAATGTTGGGAGTTGGTGTTCTAAGAAGCACTAACGAAGCACTAACGATTACACTAGAAGATATCATTAGCGCTTTTGAATTTGGCGGGAATTTGACCGAATGAAAAATTCCCCATGTATTCCTTATGGGCTTTTCGTGAAATGTAATTGGCCATATCTACACTAATATTGAAGCACTAACGAAACTTTTAGTGTTTTCTGGAAGCACTAACGATGCACTAACGATTGCACTTGGTTTAATCGTTAGTGCTTTCTGGGGGGGGGCTAACGTGAAGTTGGCCCCCCCCAAAGTTTTTTGCTTCTAGCGTCCAAACTATTGAAGCACTAATGTTGGGAGTTGGTGTTCTAAGAAGCACTAACGAAGCACTAACGATTGCACTAGAAGAGATCATTAGTGCTTCAATGGGGGGGGCCAACTTCTCGGACGTACATGTTATTATCCTCTCGAGAGTGAAAGACAAGGGTTCGGTTCTCAGTAGCTCATGTGGATCGAATCCTACGTTGAGTTGTGGGTGCCCGTACCGTAAAAACTTACAGCAGATAGTGATAGTAAACTCTAATTAACCAACTATTATCTTCTGAGTCGTAACATAAAATCATTCCGTAACGTTTTCTTAACAAATAGAATAATTTGTTGGTTTATTGTTATACATTTAGAAATGGCAAAATCCTAAGTTTTGTGGAAGTGAATGAAGAAATAGTTACATATCTTCTATTATAATTACTGTGTATAAGAATGATTTCTGCGGGGAAAGTGATCAGATCGAATCCATTCTCGAATACTGTTTCGTATTGTGCTTTAAAGTGCCGTCTTATATAGAAATTCCAAACCTGCAAATTGACAGTAAATTCCAAATAATTAACCAGAAAATCAATCTAACACAGTGACGAATATGGCACAGATCATCGCAGGAAAATAAGAGTAATATTGAGTATACATAAGTTAGAATTTGGTTATATCAAGTTGTTTAAAAACTATTGAACATTAGGAAGTAAAAAATTAGAAAGCATAATATTGCCATTTTAAAATAACGTTGAGAGTCGAAATATGCACCAATGTATTCAATGGTTTTCTGCCATTGTTCCTGCAACACCATAATCCCGTCATCATAAAACTTCTGTTGTTTCTAATTTTTTAAAAAAATGTGACACGTAGTATTTATCAGTTTTTGCTTCAAATAACCTTAATATTATTCAGAGAATTCTATGAAGACCTAAACATATAATAGATTGACCGTGCTAGGTCAGAAATACACGCCGGACATATAGAAACCTTCCAGTCGAGTTTTCGCAAATTCTGATGGTTCGTTAAAGATGTATGTGGCTCGGTATTTTCAACATGATATATGGTACGCTCTCTGTTAACCATTTGCAACCGTTTCTTTTCGGCCGATGCACTCGTTCTAATACGCCTAGTCCACAATACAGACCCGGGTCTATCATTCTGCCAGGCGGAAGCACTTGATGATGGAAGATGCCCTTCCATTCCCACCAAACGCACAGCATAACCTTTTTGGGCATCGGTTTCGCATTTGCTACAGACTGTGGAGCTTCTCCTCACTTCCAATACGACCTTTCTTGCATATTATTGTCGTATACTATCCACGTTTCATCATTTGTGAGCAATCGCTTCAGAAATGGGTAGAGTTTGTTATATTCCAGTTAAGATACGTAGATAAAAATTTGATCGAGTAAATGATTTTAAGTGAGATCATGTAACTACAAAATGTTGAGGTTATTTTTGTATACAGCTCTCTCCAAAGAGTTTTACGCTATTTGGCGGTGAATGTTTGGCTAGTTGGTGATATCATAGCTGCCTACTCATCAGTCTTGCTCGACTTTTGCAAAAATACTATTCATTTGGTCTGTGATTAGTCGTATTGCGAGGAGTATTTTAGACATCAACATCTTCAGAACGAAAGGAACTGAACAATTTTTATTTGTTGCTTTTTAATAACATATTTTTCTCATAAACAACATACATTCATTCACTAATGCCAACTTGTGATAAAATGCTTAATACATTTTTTATATAGGTACTACCTAATAATTTAACTATTCGATGTTGTAGGTACTTGAATTTCATAATTAAAATCTCGCTAATAGACGAACATATTTTCTATATAAATTATTATTTAACCTACGTCAATAGGTTGGTTCTACAAGAATTTTTCATGGTTCAGCAAATGTAAACTTAAATAGAATATTCTTGTATATATTAAAAAAAAAGTCCTAGGTTACATTTTGGTGTTCTGATATCAGTGAATTTCCTGTACAAAAGACCCATTATACTTACGGTATGGTCAAATATCTTTCAGCTGAGCACTCAGTGTAGAAAACGTTGAAATATACAAAATTCCATAGCAAATCATTGTGAGAATAAGAAAAAACTTCAGTTGCAGATCCACAAAAGAAGGACTTGTAAATTTTAAACATGCAATAATCCTGTTACTATGTATTACATTCATGTGAGTTTATTTTCACTTATTTATTTATTTATTTATTTTGGTTTTGTTCTTTCGTCTTTTCTAAATAGTTCTTTTTTCTTTTTTTTTTTTTTTTGCAAACCTTTTTACATTTTGTCATGGTCATTTCCTTAGTTTGTTATCGAACGAAGTCATCAATCATAAATATTCTTGAAGTTCCAACCGAAGCTTCAGATTTCCTTCCCCTTCCCATGTTGGTCTGTAGACCGACCTTTCGTTCGACCTACAAGGAGCTTTTACTGTGAACTGAATGTCTATGTTTAAATTATTGCGGTAGCGTTGAAATTAAAGTGAATGTGAAGTTAATACCTGTGTCTGTCTTCGGATATTGTTGTATTCATAATGTACTTATTACAGCGTGGATGAATTTGTGATTTACATCACAGGCAACAAATGAATCTTTTTTTCTTTTTTTTTACAATACCTAACAACTTGCTAGAGTTGAATTGCCGAAGTGAAGCAGTTTGTCTGTTACCTTTTTATCTAGTGCGTGAGGTACCTGGCTCGATCTCCATTCAAGTAAGTTTGTGCTGAAAAAGATCGTGTCCGAGGCTTTTCTCAGGTCCTTTCGTCGAACGAAGCAAACCAAGTCGATTTCAAGATAGATATCATAGATTATGAAGAAAGATATCAGAATATGAAGAAAGATATCAGAGACTATGAAGAAAGATGTCACAGACTATGAAGAAATATGCCACGGACTATGAAGAAAGATATCACAGACTATGAAGAAAGATATCACAGACTATGAAGAAAGATATCAGAATATGAAGAAAGATATCACAGACTATGAAGAAAGATATCACAAACTATGAAGAAATATGTCACAAACTATGAAGAAAGATATCAGAATATGAAGAAAGATATCACAGACTATGAAGAAAGATATCACGGACTATGAAGAAAGATATCACAGACTATGAAGAAAGATATCAGAATATGAAGAAAGATATCACAGACTATGAAGAAAGATATCACAGACTATGAAGAAAGATGCTACAGACTATGAAGAAAGATATCACAAACTATGAAGAAAAATGTCACAGACTATGAAGAAAGATATCACAGACTATGAAGAAAGATATCTCAGAATATGACGCTGACCTCCTTTAAAACGGAAATATTCTAAAACGTTGAGACTCGTGTCCCCTAATTTTTAATGAGGAGTTAATATTATCAGTTTCAACTTCGTAACTTGACGTGCTAGGAACATACTATATTTTTAACATAAATTTTGAACCTCCCTTATCCCCTCCAACGAAAGGAATATAATGAAGACTTAGGCAGAGGTAGATACTAGCAATGTTCGGAAATTCATTTTAAACAGATCAACCGTTTCCCAGGAATGTGATTACAAATAACGAAAACATTGATTTTAAAGTGAAGAAAGAACTTCTAGAAAACCTTCCTTTCCTTGGTAAATGGGATTATTCTTTAAAAAAAAAAATTAAAAAAAAGCGTTGAGACACGCCTGTAGCCTTACTATTAATGATAAGATTTTTTAGCAAGTTGCACCCTCGTAATTTGACACACATGTTAGATATTGTGTTTTTGGTATAAATTTTGAACCAGCTCTACCCCTTAAGATATACTCTTCAATTAAATTAGGTAGTTGCTAACACTATATTCTAAAATTCATTTCAAACTGCTCAGCCATTCTTGCGTGATGTGATAAGCAACATACAACATCGCTTTCAATGTATATAAAAATTTCCCCCTTAAAACGAGTCTTTTCAAAAACGCTGGGATATTTTCCCGTTTAATTTCAAAGGGGAATTTACGTGTCTAGTTGCAAATTCCCAACTCAATTCTTTACCTAAATTATGACACCTCCGCTCCTTCTTTAGAACACATTTTAATCAAAGTAACATAATGAAACTCAGTACGAGATACTTGATAACTATATCCAAAAATTCATTTCTAATGATTCAGCTGTTTTTCTGTGATTCGATCAATTTACCGGTTTCTTTCTTATATACTGGGTGTTCTGGAAGGAAGCCGACAAACTTCGCACACATGTTCCTCACATAAAAAAAAAAAAAGTTTATTTTACACTTTGCTGAGAAGTGGCTAGCTTCAGAGATATAGTTGATTGAGTTTGCTCGTTTATGGTCGTAGTGTAGCCAATCTGAGGCCTAAATTGTCTAAAAGTGCCTGTATTTCCGAATGTAGGAACTTCTCAGCAAAATGCAAAATAAGCTTTTCTTTTATTTTGATAATAGAAACATGTGTGTGAAGTAGGTCGGTTTTCTCCAAGAACACCCTGTATATTTCATATAATAGAAATATTCGTAGTATAAGACTTTAAGTATCTATATAGTACTGACTCTGTGCTTTGCTAAAGATTTTTTTTCTGTAGCTGGAGGCGTCCATTGGGATGATTTGTCTCGAAACTGATTTAAACTAATTATTCAATGTATGATTTTCATATTCTAAGATTTCACGACATTTTATAAGGGTGCATGATAACCAATGTGTCGTGACATACAAGTACCTGTTGGGAACCACTGAATTAGAGAAGAACTTGCGAATCAAATGTTGAAAGCACTGATTAATTAAGCTTATACGCTACAAATCCGCATTTAGCTGATTCGTTGTGAAGGTGAATCTTCAAAATAATTGAGAAATTATTATCCACAAATGTTATGTTTAAAGTTTTTATATTGTATGCTAAATATTCTAGTTTTCATCTTATGTTTAATTGTGTTTATTTTATTACTTTATTTTAGTAGAAAATCACCTATGTGGTTCAGAACTATTTGACTGTGGCAATGGTGAATGCAAAAGTTTGAATGCTCGATGTGATACCTTTCCAGATTGTTCTAACCAACAAGACGAAGATCCTGCCATGTGCAGTACGTATACTTATAATTTGAAATTTTAATTTTAATTAAATAAGTAAAAATCCAGTATTGCCAAATATTATTTTAAAGTAACTAGCATGTTTAAATCTTTTAATCGCTATATATTCTATTCTACTTTATTGTTCTCCACAAGGTGTTCGAGAAGTTCCAGTACCCCTAGGTTTAAGTATCATAGAGAGCAATGTCTGTGTAAAATTACTTTATTTATTTAGTATATATAGCATAGTTGGATACGAACTATGTATTCAGTGGATCTGTATGTGCTCCGTCGTGCTGTACTCAAAGATGTGTGCTTCATCTCCTCTCTAAAATGTTACTCAGTATCTGAGAATCTATCGTTCGAATGGCTTCCTCCACACCATCCCGCAATTTTGCATCTGTCCTGTACCGATGATGACAAACGTATGACTTGATTAAACATATGATTTCTCATAAATAGATGTTTGGTGTTGTAAGATTCATTATTCAAGGGGACAATTTCAGTAGGGATGGAGATGTTGGAGAACCACGCCTCATCCAGCGGCCTAAAAATTGTTCATTAAGGAAATCACTTACCTTAAGAGGAGAATGGGCTGAAGGCCGTCTTGCTGTACCCACAAACGGTACATTGCTTCCTCTTGCAGCAAAGCTATTAAACAAACTTGCAGTAGATAATAATACCCATTTAAATATTTTTAAGAAGAAAAATCGTTCTGAACATGTATTTTGATGTCATCACGACCCATAACGTAACACAAAGCGAGCTTCTTCCAATGATTCCATATAATAAGCATTATCCTTAGACCAGAATACCACATTTCTGCAGTGTGAATTGCAATATATCGCACATCATTCTGAGAATAACACACGTAAGTGGAAAATATCATTTGGAAATTATGTCAACAAAGTACGGCAACAGAAACAAGCTCTTCCTTGTTGTCAGAGAATTCATTCACATATATCGATCTAAATGCTTTCTTATGCATTTTTTTTCATGTGGAGCTCCTTCGTGGGTAAGAGGTTGGCGTGGGAGCCCCGGGTTCGATTTCCGGTGGAGGATCATGTGGTTCTGATTCCACGTTAATCAGTAGGCCCCGTCTCATATAGCCCCGCTGCTGAAGGGGACGTTAAACTCAAAATCAACTCAACTCTTTTTTCATGAGGTAATGCATTGTTGGACGCGGTATATTAAGTTCTGCTACTCTTTTGTGGAACGATATAGTTGGAGACATTGCAATTGGGTAAGAGGCAGTAGCACATGTTTCCTCGGGCATCTCCTTACTTCCACTAACCTGCCTGTCTTTGATATTTCCTCAGGCAAACGCAAGTTTCTCTCAACAAGTAGAGTTGCTTTACGATGTGGGTCCTTGCCATGGGTGCCTAATCCTTCAAGGGTTTGGATGCAACTCTCCCAAATAAACCATTGTTTACCACTAAACTTAATATTCTCCAGCTTGATTGTACCATTTTCAAGGAAACAATATGTCCCCTAACATTCTCATGGATGCAACCTGTGCCCAAAAACCTACCCCTAATCGTTGCTATAGCGATCTCTGAACTTATTCGTTATATGTGTTGTTATTTGTCTTGTGTGTGATTTTCATGCCGTTCTTGGATAATCTTCTAATACGGTACTATTTTTTCTGTAAATGGTCATTACAAAATTGTAAAGCTAAATTGCAAAGAACATTACAATTGGTGCTTTATTCATTTCACAGTTTATTTCTGACAGTGGCTTGCGCACCCCATTACTTGCCCTTCACGGCTCCTCAGGAGAAGGCTACACACCTCCGGTTGGGAACCACTGCTTTCGAGTGAGGCATTTTGACAGTTTGTTAGAAATACATTGTGACATTGTGACTCGTATAAGAACCGAGAGTAAAGTTGATATGTTCTACTGCGTATGCACCAGAGAAATTCCATGACAGATGATGAATAATCCTGATAATAACATTTATGAACGAAAGAACCTATGTCAACAACATATAATTCGTTAAAGTAACGAATACCGTTAACATAAAACATTCCAACTAACATATTCCAACAGGACAAAATAGGTTTAAACTTCAGATAATACACAATACATTTCATCCTGTAACGAGAAGTGTTACTTGAAGCACGTTTGAGATAATTGCAAGGTGTTGCCCTAGCCGAGTGTACTAAGGCGTTCGCCTGTAGAGTATGAGGCTATTAACACGTTAGCTGCCAAGAGTGAATTTTGTTGTCCAACGGCAGAGTGCCAAACGTATTTACTTACATTATTTTCGGTTTGTTCATAGTTTTTTAAAGCATAATGTTAATGCTAGAACATAATCTAAGGCAATGCATTGAATAGACGTGGATGGAAGTTGGTTGTCCATCGGACCTACTCGTGTGTTTTTTGTTTAGGAGCTGGAGGATAAATTACAGTTGAACTGGCAACTCTGTTTGATAGTCATTTGTTCATTATTATAAGAAGAATCTAGCTTTCTGTGAGAAGTGTGGATGTGTTCATGTTGTTTTTAGTGCTAATAAGTAGTTTCTTTCTGCAAGGAAATACGAAGTAATATGCGCAGAATTTGATCTCATTTGTAATAACAGTATAGTCATCTAGACCTTTCTGAAAATTCAGTAAATTGACGGGGACTTCACAATACTGGCATCTTGTCAAAATAAATTAGAGTAACTCATTCAAAAAGCAGCAAGTAGGTCTGATCGACCCTACAGAAACAACATATTCTTCTTAATTGATATTCAGCGCCTCTAGCGACGTTAATAAGTAACATCTAACAACAAAACTTACAGCATAAATATCTTCTATGTTGTGTGTGATAGAAACAATGTAGTTCATAAACACCAGAGGTAACAATTTAAAATACATGTACTCTAACGACAACTCTATTAATTAAAAATTGTGGGTCCGATCGGACCTACGAGGACATTTTGCTAGACCATCCCAATGGCTCCGATCGGACCCATATGGCAGCTAACGTGTTAAAAGTTAGTTTGAGTCCCACTAGAGCAGTAGAGTACAATGTCCTTTTTCAAGTTTTCTCGAAGTTTCTGTTTGTGTACGTTAGAATTCGATTAAATAGGATTTGGAACATAGAAGTACAATATATATATAAGCAACATGTGATATTATTTAAGTTATTTATTGAATATGCTTAAAGTTTTGTGATAAAGATATTATTATTATTATTATTATTATTATTATTATTATTATTATTATTATTATTATTATTATTATAAATTCGAAGTTCAAGACTAACCGATCAAGTACGATATTTACGATAAATGATAATTTATTTGCGAATATACACTCATCCAATACACATTTGCTAGATTTTGATTTTGGAAATGAAGTGTATACAACTGTAAATAGTAAAAGTATTAAAATAGCAGTATATTGGTAAAACTATTTAATTATTAATTAAGGTTAACATGCCTTTCCAGTCAGGTTTACATAGAGAGGACTAACTTTCAAACAGAATCCGAAAAAAGTATTCGAGTGTTAATTTGACCAGAAATCGGTAACTTACATGATAGTATTTATATAATTAGTATTATATCCTTACTATAATTCTCTGTAAGTTATAATTTTGCCATTTCAAAGTGTAGAACGAGAAACAAATGTAATATTGTATTTGTTAACGAAAAAAACTTTTAAACTGTGATGACTTCTGGTGGTGACTTGGGGGAATTTGACACGTTCCCTCTAATTTAGACATTTAACCCTTTGGGGCCATATTTTCTATCGTGCTCAGTGTGGACTACCAGTGTTTTTACAGTAGTCCTTCCCCCGCAAATTGATCATACCCAGGGAGAATCTTCTGAAATCACCACTGCTTATAAATAGTTTTACGTTAGAAATCAGGGAATAATAATGGGATAAACCTACTTAATATGTTGTTCTCAGCTCTGGATTTTAGATTTGCAATTCGTAAACCTTCTTTTCTAATCAAATTCAAATTTGAAAGAAAAACAGTTGCCAAAGAGTTAATCAAGGAAATATTATCAGTCTTTGGATGCAAATACGAAAGCATTTAAAAAGACTGAAGGGCAAGGGGAAAAAAGAAGGAATGTCACAAAACTGCATTTACGAGAAAACGGCTTTTTAATGTTGAAAACCACGTAAAAAGAATAGGGTTAGTTACATCTTTTGCCCCTTTTTACATGGACATTTTTACATCTACGCATGCATGCCATATACAGTCAAATAGTATCAAGAGTCACCAACAGATAGGACAAAGCACCGAAAAACCTCATATGGCATTCCTTGTTTTTTCCCCTTACCCTTCAAGTGACCTCCTACAAGGTTTAAACATTTAAACTTTTGATTGATAGATTTTTGACCCAAACATTTCGACCATTTCGTGAAGTATCACAGATCTTTATTTGACTTTTGTGTTAAGTAGTTTTCTGTTTCACACTCGCTTTTGTTTAGTCCGATACGACTATGAGTTTGCGGTGAATATTTTCACATTACACCCCTTGCAATGTAGAAAAATATTTTTTCGAATAAATTTGAATAGTGAAATGATTGGAGTTGAAGTGGTCGTAAATGTTTTCATAGTTAGGAGTCTGGATATGCACAACTGTGCCTTCCCACTTTGCCTAATTCCCATTTTGCCTAACACTTTATTAGCTTTTCAATTACAGATAAAAATAACATCCGCCATTTAGGTAAAATGCTAATTCCCATTACGCCTAATGATCTTATCAGGAAGGAAATATCCCCTGTATAGAAGTTCTGACAGTGTTTCCATAATTATATATAAATAAATGACAGAAACAAAATAAAGCCACATTTATTTCGAACAACTGTAACATATTTCAAATATATATATATATATATATATATATATATATATATATATATATATATATATAAAGCTTACATCAAAGAAATTACCTGAAGAAATTAATGGAAAGGCTGGCATTCGAAATGAAACAAGCGCTTTTCCAGATGCCTCCGAATATATTCATGTATACTCAGCAAATGCAGTCTGAGCAGATGGTAAATGAGATGGTGCTGTTGTTGAAACTTGGGAATCGTGAGGTGAAGCAAAACCGAAAGTGGAAAAAGAAATGTATAACAGGATCAATGTGTTGAAAGACAGCTTACGAAACGAAGAAATTTCTGTATTTTCTTATAGACTTTCTGTATAGACGTTATACCCTATTATATCCATTGGTGCGATATGTGATTCAGAAGTATAAACAGCGTAGAAGTGAGTGTAATATGTTGTAAATTTGTGATGATGTGTTTTTGACAAAGACTAACTACTGTTATGTCTACTGGTGGACGACTGTGTGTGTATTCACACTGTAAACTCTATACTTACAATAATTCATATTTGAAATATTGGAAATCAGTTCTTTTTTTAACCAAACTTAATTGTTCATTGTGATAAGTTGTTAATATGATTGTAGTAATTTCTCTGATGCAATATTTTTGTATATTTGAAATAATTCATGTTATAGTTATTTGAAATAAATGTGGCTTTTGTATGTAAGTTTCTGTCACATATTTATGTATAAGTTGTCAGATCTATATATTAGATATTTCCTTCCTGACAAGATCGTTAGATGTAATAGGAATTAGGTCAAATGGGAATTGGCATTTCACCTAAAATGGCGGATGTGATTTTAATCTGTGATTAACAGCTGATAAAGCGTTAGGCAAAATGGGAATTAGGCCAAATGAAGAGTAAATCATGCACACCTAATTAATATGGAGATTTATTTTCTTGAAATGTGATACCTATCATTCAAATCATAAGTACATATCCTAAGAAATGTCTAAAGCACAAAACGAACAAAATATTCATGTAAAACAAAATAGAAAGCACATTGTGTTTAATCATAATACGTTGTTCTATTTCAGATTCAAGTTGCTTCCAGTTCAATTAATAAGTAATGCCCTATTTTAGACATAATATTTCATGATTCATGCTAATATCCTCATTAACATAGGCTTGTGACACTATCTTGAATTTCGTTTTGATGAAAACAATCTAACAAAGGAAATTATAATGTTTTTAATATCCCATACACTAGGATCTGAGACGTTAAAATTGTTACTTTGGCTACTGGTATTCTCAGTGGCTTAGAAAATGGCTTTGGGGCCCTTAGCAGCAAAATGCTATTTGGAATATAGTAATATTTGTTTTGAAGACTTTATATGTCGGCAAATACGAAGTTTGAACTTTTAGTTGATGTGAATAACTTCAATCAGTGACATAGAGTAGCTTAAAGACATAGAGTGACATAGTCAAGTAGTGACATAGAGTAAATTAAGAACCATATGCTTTAGCTGAAAGTATGAATGTTGCTTTTTACGGTATTGCACAGTGTAGCAATGTGTTTTTTTGTGTTTCTTCCTGTCTTCTGCATCCGCTTTTGGGACTATTAATTCTGGTTGTAACGTATTCGAGGAATGGAAATTCCAAATAACATCTGCGTGTTCGCATCTGGCAGTGATTCCCGCTTCACACTGTTAAACTTGCGCCATTCCGAAGATAGTTTACGAAAGGCAGCGCCACCTATAAATTAAAATGCTAGGCTTATGTATTTGTCTCCAAAGAAAAGTTTGTCCGCAATCTTTCCGACAATAGATCTCGAAAACCACAAGTGCTGGGAATGTGCCGTTTTCACTAGTCGATTCCAAATTTTGTGTAGATTGTCCAGTTTTAATTGAATATTAAAAAAACATGGCTGTTACTTCTTTACTACATTTTTAGGGACACACTGGAAGTATTGAAATTTAGAAAAAGTAAAGCATCATATCCTACGGTGGTAGCTATTGTCGGACTTTATTTTTTAATATTATTTTTTGTTTATTTTTGTATATAATGTTCGATCAGGGATCATTTCATTCACAAAATATCCTTTTAGACATAAATGTATTGCAGAGCACGATTGTACTTGTATACTTGCAATGCTATATTGTGTATTAATGTTGTAATGTGTAATATGCTTTGGTTTTTAAACCTTACAAACATAAGAGCTAGTTAGAGGCTTCAAGGTGCATCCTCAGACTATTATACTTTTGCCAGCATTGGGAAAATCCGTTTGGGTCTTAATGAATTAGAGACATGAAATTTGGTTAAACTTTTCATTTAAAATTATTAAAGATGCATTTCGGCGGTTTTTAAAAATATTTTAAAGACAGAAATCAGAAAAGAGTGTGTGTTGCAATTGTTAAAATAAGGTGGCCAAATCTCGAAAAACTTTACTGATAATGAGAAATACAATATAATACTGATAATTATTGGTTCCAGGGAAGCAATTAGCAAAAGTGCTAAAAAATTTGAAAGAATTTAATGTGTCTAATGTTATTGTCAAGCGTATTACTATACTAGCTCTGAAATCAAGTATTGAAGTTCTTAATGCACATTTACATTATCCCAACTAGTTTTATTAGTTTACGGATAATGATGATTTTCAAGTTTCCAATGTAGTGTTGAGACGATTTTGTTTATATATAACAGAATTAAAGGCTTTTAGTAAGTTAAGATATTTTTTTAAAAAAAATGGTTAATTGTTCATTACATTTATTTATTGCCTTTTTATACTGGAGATGTTGCCTCCATAATTTTACTATATTACTTGTTGTTATAATGATGTTGTTGCTGTATCTAACATCTGACAAGAGATGTTTCGAAAACTTTATTTCAATTTCAGATAGTGCTTTTTTTTTTACTTTTATTATTTATGTTTTATCTTTCATATTTTGGTCTGTGATATGCTTCATAATGTTTGTTAGCTGCTGACTTGTTTGTATTATTATTTTATTTAGGGCTACACAACTATTAGTATTAAATGGTTGTATGATAAGAGTTGTAGTAAAACTAACAGTCAGAAAGAAGTTAGGAAGCGGGAGAAGGAGAACTGAATCAAGTTATTTATAAACCAATCACTATTCAGATTTCTGTTATGAAGTATTATTGTACTTTACTATTGTTTGTGTATAGATAATGTGTATTAGTCTAAATTTAAGTATTGGTTTTTAAAACTGAATAAAGATGAAAAGGGGTCAAAGTGGTTCCTAAGATGATTAAATTTATACCATCTCTGGGAATACCCCTTGGACCTTTATGTTAAAGATATTATATGTGGTATTCAGATCTTTCAAAGAAAGAAATAAGAAGTGTGAGGCGTAAGGTAGAGGAAATATGAGTGTCTTTGTATCTAGCTGAAGGATAATTAATTTATATGACACTGGATAATGGTGATGATAAACATGAAGGTGCTCTGCTGATTACTATTATTAAGATAAGAATCCTATTAAATTTAAATAGGGATATGTTGTAATTACTTATATAAAAGCCACAAGTATTTATTTCATGTCCAGTATTGTTTTGCAATTAAGCACCATGAAAACAATATATAAATTGCAGACAGTTGTTACCACTTACTTTTAGAACAGGCAACACTTAACAAGCTTCACCGCAAACTCAAATGAAGCACAGTATGCCATTAACCATATTTAGACTTGAGCGTTATTATTTTTGTAATTGTAAGTTAATTGATTTTAAAAAGGTAAATGTAAACAATTTGAACATATAATTATGCACGATTTTAACCCATAGCGACAGCTAGGCGAAGGCTTCGTGGGGACAACTAATATCATCTGCATAGCATAATTTGAAACTCTAATATCATAAATACTTACGCTCCTTTCTTTACTTGTCACGATTAGGGTGTAATAAGTTCTTCAGAATGGAAAGTCACACTACAACAATTTTCAGTCATTTCAATGGTTTAAGGATACATTAACAGGAGCTAAGATAAGATCAAAATTTGACTATTCATTTAAGATCACTTTATTGACATGGATTCAATTCTCTTTGCTATTTGCTCCGAAACGTATGACCTTATATTAGAGAGTATCAAGGTGCAAGACTCACGGGCTTTGATTACCAAACTCTTGCTGTGAATTTAAATAAGCATAGTGGGGTGAATGTGATATTTTAAGCGTTTCAAATAATCTGCGTTTCAGTGTTTTTTCTTTCCTACAAATAGTAGGCATATAGTAAATTGCATTTGCAAAATCCCGAGGAGCTCTTGGTTGTGCGAGGTCCTTCGGTCAAGTTTTAACATTAGATAAACAGTTTTGGTTTACTTTTACTGTAAGATTAACTTAATTTTGCAATGATTTAAAGCCTCATGTTAATTCTCTTTACGCATTGCAAAGCAAATGTTGGAGGCAACATAGTTTCTGGTTACGATTAAAGTATTCACATATGTTACTTTATCACTTATTAAAATATTTTACAAGATATAAGATGAGTAGTCATAAAGTTTGTGATATTACCAAGAAGGTTCCATGTGTAACAACTTTAGTTACTGTGTAGTCCTTCTCCACATAATCAACACTTAAAGTGATAAAAACATTTTGACTTTTTGACTTGTATTAGTGATAGCACGTTTTAAATTTTTTACAAGTCAGCATCTCCAGGATTGACAAAATCAATCCACCTCAGAAATCGCATGCTCGTTCTTCTACAAACATCACCATGAAGTGCGGTACATACTTCAGTTCGAGAAAGAGCAAGTGAGGTATCAGCTTGAGGTAATAGGGAGTGCAGGAGTCTTTTAACTTGATCTCAACTTCAACAAAATGCATTAATAAGTGTCTCGAAAAAAGAAAAGAAAACGAAAAAAAGTAATGAGAATGGATGAAAATAGTGTGCTTAACAATCTGCATAGACTAGGATGAATCATTCACTTCGGGGCACTAGAAAACAAGTTCACTCACCATGACGTTTGAAAAGTTATTTATAAGCGATAATTTGAGCGACGGTGAAATCGAAGATGCAGAAACAGGGTTTCTAAAGCCAGAAAAAAAAATCTTCAAATATTTTTCGTTAGCTTTATTCTCCCTGTGCGAAGAACTGATACTATGCTAGTATTGTTATAAACTAAAATAGTATATTTAAAGCAAATGTGCTTTGTGATCATGTATGTATACCTAAATTTTCGACTTCCTTGCAAAATCGCATGGATTTTATATATAAAAAATATCAAATACATATTTTAACTGTAATAAATTATGAATGTATTGCTATAGTAATTATTTCTTTCTTTTCCTTAATATAGAAAAACTTGGATGTAATCCAGATGAAGATACATTTCAATGTAACAATGGTAGATGTGTTCCCAGAAGAAAACTTTGTACTGGACATGCAGCTTGTTTGGAAGATAAAAGTGACGAAGATCCAGAAATGTGCAGTAAGTGTACATTTATTATTATTATTATTATTATTATTATTATTATTATTATTATTATTATTATTATTATTATTATTATTATTAATAATAATAATAATAATAATAATAATAATAATAATAATAATAATAATAATAATAATAGTTCTTCATTGTGCATGGCTAGCACTATGATCTCTCTGATTTCGTTGGTATGTTGTGTTAAAAGTATGAGACATGGAGTATTGAAACATGTAACACAAAAAGAAAATAACTTACCAGGTGTCAACTTCAAGTGCTACAATTACTCGATATGCATTCCTTTAGTCACGCGGTACATGTTAACACTGTAGTCAAGTCCATCATACACGTCGGAGCATATTTTGGTTAACAATACGCATAACCGCTTGGACCCGATTCTTTAGATTATCAAAGTTAGTTGACAAGGATGGCACATAAATTCTATTTCTGATAAAACTGCAAAGAAGAAAAGTCATGAAAGACTAGATCAAGTAACCGGGAAGGCAATCTAATCACGCGTCTATTGTTGAAAACATGGTCATTCCGTGGATTTCTTATAGAGACATCCAGTTGCTGTAAATTGGGAATACCAATCATGTATTTTCTTTTCAGTTGATGATTCCTTGTGAAATTGTCTGAAGAATGTCATTCGGCTGTGTATACTAATCTTGTTGCATGGAACTCGAAGACGCAATATATACACTCTTCTCCTGTTGCTGCCATTTCATTCGAGTATCCTCTGGTAGTCAAACTGTATAAATCTTACGATATATAATATCAAACTTAATGAGATTTTCTTTGCATGCTGTGTGTTTTAATATTCTGTGTCTTATATTTTTAACACAATGTAAGAACGAGGTCAGGGAGTTCATTTGTGATAGCATACAACTATACAAGCATACTGAAGTATTATCCTATTTGTTATGTATATATAGGTTATACTACATAAGTTAAGTATTTTTTAAATAACGTGGTTCGTCAAGGATCTAATAACATTTTGATAAAACAAAAGAACTTATGAAACAAGTGATTATAAACGTTTTGTTGGACAGGTGGTACAAACTCTATCCTATACATTATGTCCATAAAGTCCTTTGCCACCCCTAAAACTCGGAAACGGTGAAATATATGTCAAAACGAGAAAACACTTTTTCGTCATTTTAAAAGTACCGCTTATTGATGGAAACAGAGTTGCCTCAGAGTCCCTCGGAGGGTCCCAGACGGGGTCCAACTCAAAATTTTTAAAGGGCAAGGGGGTCAAGTAGTATATCCTTTGAAAGCTATTTTCAAAAGAAAGACGATGGAATAAGTTTCGATGTTCTATAGTAAACTTGCACAAAATGGAGTCAGGTCAAAAAGTTAATACAGTTTGCATTGAAAACTCCCTGGCCAGCCCTAGAAATCTGAAATGGCTCAACAGATATCAAAATTGAAAAAACATGTATTTCATCATTTCAAAAGTACCACGGATTTAGGGAAACAAAGTTGCCCCAATGTGCCTTACAGGGTCCCAGACGTGGATCAACGCAAAGTTGTAAATGGCCGTTTGAAAGCAATTGTTAAAAGAAAGAAGATGGAACAAGTCTTGTGGATATACTAACCCTGTGTGAAATGGCGGGGGACTGAAAATGTTAACAGACTTGTAAAGCAAATTGTAGTAATACTAATAATAGTACTACTACTTGTAATAGGAATATTAGTAATAACATCAGTAGTGGTAGTAGGCACACTTCTACTTGAAATAGTATTGTCTCAATTAGTAATGCAGACATGGCATCCAATTAATTAAAAATGTGACTGTTTACATATTTCTCAATTCACCCAATCCCTGTCTTTTGGACACGGTTTGCATAGCCGTTCCAAACTTGTATCATCTTCATTCTTTTACTAATAACTTTCAAACAATATTGTACTTGACCCTTTTTCTATTCGCAAATTTAAGTTGGACCGACCTTGGGAACCTGCCGGGATTCTGGGACAAATATTTGTACATCGAAAAGCTGTACTTGACAAATAAGGAACAATCCTTTTAGCTTCTTGACATCTTATGTTCTACCGTTTTGGATCGTTGGAAGTGACATGGACTTTTCGATGAAGGCCGTGTTAACATTTTCATCCCCCAACCATTACACGTAGGGTTGGTATTGAAACATAAGACCTGTTTCATCTTCCTTCTTTTAACAATATCTTTCAAATGATATACTACTTGATCCCCTTTTCCATTTGAAAATTTTGAGTTGGACCCCGTTTGGTACTCTCCGAGGGACCCAGAATCAACTTTGTTCCTTCTATAAGCGGTACTTTTGAAGTGATGGCATAAATGTTTTTCAGTTTTGATATCTCTTGATCCATTTCAGATTTCTAGGGTGGCCAATGGCTTTTCAATGCAAACTCTATTAACATTTTGACCTGCAGCCACTTTGTACAAGTTTACTTTAGAGTACTGACACTTATACAATCGTCTTTCTTTTGAAAATAGCTTTCAAACCATATACTATCTGACCCCCTTGCCATTTGAAAATTTTGAGTTGGACCCCATCTGGGACTCCCTGAGGGACACTGGAGCAACTTTGGTTCCCTCAATACATGATACTTTTGAAACGATTAAATACGTGTTTTCTCGTTTTGATATATATTCCAACGTTTCCGAGTTTTAGAAGTGGTAAAGTACTTTTTTCACACCCGTATATCCACAAAAGCAGTAAATCTGGGCACTTACAATTAGTACAATACAAGTTTTTTCTTTACTGCTGTTGTATTCGATACTGCCAATCAGTTGTTGGTTCTCATAATCAATTACTTCCATTACAATAGTCTTTGTACTCATATCTCAGTCTTAGCCAGATTCAATATGTTAGATATGTTTGTTGCATTACAAACGGTTACGATTTAAAATGAAAATCCCGCCAAGTATAATACAATTTTTAATGCCAATAACTTTGTTGCAATGAAATACACGACCGCTGCATAGAGTGACATACTTCAATTCAACTTAGTGCATTTTTAGATTCTATACATGATATTGAATTTTTCAAATAGTAAACATAATTACATACTGGGACAGCCAAAATTATAGAACCCATTAACAATATAGGAAACAGTATCATTAGAAAAATATTTTCAGTTATTTCTTGAATTTAAGATTTTCTGACGTTTTTATATCACAATAGGTAACATGTTATGTACAACCTTATCTATATGTGTTAAACATTTTCATACATGTTTTTACTCTTGATCAATATGTCTTCTTTTCTACGCTGTCACTTAACAGTGAATAAATAACTGGAACGGAGTTCAATGTTTTATACAAATTTATCATATTATGGTACGTTAAACAGTTTACAGAATATCTATGTGGATATATAATTTAATATTTGTATACAATAGTTTTATTAGTAGTATACATCCTCCTACTAAACTAATACTTTCTATCACAAGTTTAAAACAAAGACTTGTTTATCTTTTAAACGATTCAATATACAAAAAGAATTTCTAGTCATGACTCCGAAAAGAAATATAATAGTAACCTCAGAAAGCAAATATTTGTTAAACAAGTTAATTATTAGTGATGCACCATAATCTGCCACAATCTATACAAACTATATGATATTAGCAACTGAACCCTAAGTGACGATACTAGTGTCGGCATGTTGAATATAGTCTTGTATACTGAAAATATTGTTTCCGTATTACTTGACTTTAGAACACAACATGTCTGTATTGCAGTGCGGAAGTTCGGAAGAAATAACTGGGGAGTTGCCTGTCCTTCTTACTTCTTCTAATGTCATTACTGCTTGTCACCTATAAATAGACAAGAACAGATGCAGTGGATGTATGTGACTGACAATTAGACGTCGTCTCATCCAGTCTTAGACGTACATGAACACACAAACTTATGCTTATTGTGCCGTCGATGGTAGCTGACAAATATTATTTAAAACATATTTTCTTAACTCTGGAATATATAGGCAAATAAAACATGTATTATGTCACATACTTTAACTTGAATTATCAATGTTCTTTACTTAAGATAAAGGAATACTTCATATCTCAACAACCATAACAACAAAAGTAAAGTCGAGTTCGTATCATCAAAACTTGTTCAAAGATATCTATCTCAAAATCATAAGTAAAGCATAAATAGTTCCGTTAGTAAGACTGGCAGATTCCATCAGTAAGAATCACATACATATTACTTGTCCACTTGTAGGCGATAGCTCATATGTCTTCTTGTCAACGGTCAAGGATAAGAGGCAATCTCGCTAAAAGCGTATAAGCAATGAGTCAATCAAGTTCCGGGTTGATTTTGCAACTAGAGGAAGCAGCTCCTCACAAGAAATGACAATAAGGTCGCAGCCCATATGTCTATCGAGTGATTGAAGTAAGTTTTAGTACGCTCTTTGCCAGCAACCGAGCAGCGGAGTTTAATATTACCAAGAGTTGTGCGGTAATTTGGTCGTGTTTTCAGCATGAACCCTAGTAATATAATCCTATTTTCTGATGCAATTGGGAAAATCAGCCTTCGATATTTACGACACAATGTTTACATATATAAAGTATTGAACAGAACAAACACATCTGTTGACATATACGGTTTCGTGACAGCAAGTTAACAAGATAACTGAACATAACATTGAAACGCACGAAACGATTATAAATGTATGTACTCCGTGAGGAAAAGTCCTCCTGATAACAATTGTCTGATTCTTCAGGAAATCATCAGTATCTTCGACATCAATAAGCCATAACGTGTACTATCCATGAACATTTGGGAAAAAGAATCTTTGCTACAGTTATGTACCACACATTCGGAATACTGAACAGAAAAAGCAGCGAGTGTCAAACTGCGAAGACTACATTCTAACAACCTGCTCATCGGCAAATTCAGATTTCTCAAATTCATTGCCATCAGGAATAGAATGAGAAGTTTTAACTACGCTCCTCTTATCAAACGACAGTCGTTGACATGTACTCGTTCAGGGAAGCTAAACACAACAAAAATTCACAAGCAAAAGTCACAAGTGAAGGCTTTGATGATCATCGTTTTCATCGCGAATTGTCTCACTCACTACGAATTTCTTCTAGGAGGCTAGACCAGTAATGGTGGCTTAGTAATAACCAGTAATA
The DNA here is from genome assembly GCF_964235325.1 of Thermobia domestica. NCBI lineage: Eukaryota > Metazoa > Arthropoda > Insecta > Zygentoma > Lepismatidae > Thermobia > Thermobia domestica. The sequence goes on along the minus strand of NC_137456.1, from coordinate 146,098,959 downwards.
GACCAGTAATGTATTAGATTACTGCGGATGAATTCCCCTAGAGTGCACTAAAGGGCAAACGAAAAAGGAGAATAAATGAAACTACAATTCTTAATCAGAATAGTCACTATATGCAATAACTTTTTTTTTTTTTTGCTATCACATAGTGAATTGCTGGATTTCCTGGCGAAAGAAGTCTGCTATGGAAAGTAGTTCTCAACTGTGCGTTGCAACTCGCGATCATTAGGGAAGTTCCCCACCTACCTTTCCCAAGAAACGATCGAAATGACGTAGAGATTGTAGTCGGGAAGAGAGACATCGCAAGAATAAGGTGGAGGGTTTCATATTGCAATTCACAAAGAATCTGCAATGTCCTTCTAGCATGTATTTGTGTTCATTGTGGTGCAACATGTACAAAGATGCCTTTCAGGTATTTATGAATATTTGTGAGAAAACTTACGATGTATTTCAAAGAGTTCGGCACTGTAACGATCAACAGTGATGATTCCACCTTCAAGGAAAAAACACATAATGGATGAACTCACTATTGATTAATGTATCAGGAAGATCTAGGGGTTTAGAAACTGTTTTGTAATTTCATAAATATCCAATCACTATCCTAATCGTTTACGATTGTCGTAGCAGCTTCATCTGTCAACCACATGTGTTAATTTCGAATGCAGGAAATTCCCTGGATATTGATTCTTGGTGGTCTGCACATCTTCCGATAGAAATATTTGTTTCCCGGTGTCAACTCTTGTGGCACCTATAACGACAATTCTTTCACCGTACTGATTACACGGAGCCGTCAAATGACAGTGATATGGTATATTTCAAACCCGTCTGCAATGAAACGAACACTTTTCTGTAACTTAAATATGGTGTTTTTCGGTGGCCACAGTGTTCGTTTTACAATGCTATGTATCCGGGGCGGAATTTGCAAACTAACAGCGAATGGCGCGTTCATTCGCCACTTACATTTCTTTATCGGCTTATTTTACAAAATAATCAAGTTTGAATTCGTAAAGGAGAATCATTCGTAACTATGTATTCCCCATGGTGCAATTTTATACGATCCTGTTCAATAACACGCTATCCTCTGACTAGCTAAGTACTCTAGCTTGTTTATTGCACGTTCACAAAGTTTGTGATGTTGAATCAGTAAATCCCTCTGTTGTGTTACTGAGATGAGTTTCGCAGTAGTCAACAAAGCGGACATTTCATTTGCAACAACTTACAGGAAATCATGAAGCGACTCTTACAGCAAATGTTACATGTAAGCCCAAAATGAGCTCCAGCAATTGGTATCTTCTACACAACAATTCTTCTTCTTCTTAAATTGTAATATTATCAAACCATTTGGGACCCCAAAAATATGTTGCTGTTATTTTCTATCCAGCGTACTCACCAGATATACAACTCCAGACGACTACTTCTTGTTTCCGAAATTAAAATAAACATCTCAAGGTAATATGTTAAATAATGTGGATGCAGTCAAGATGTGAGTATTTTCAAATATCATTTAATAAGTCTTGTGTCAGAAATTTATAGTCATTTCTATATTGGTATCTATATCTATCTACACCCCCCCATATATATATATATATATATATATATATATATATATATATATATATATATATATATATATATACAGGGTGGTAGATAACTCCACCGACAAACTTTGGGAGGCGATTCCTTATACGAAATCAAAGAAAAAAGTTTAATAAACACGGGCCGAAAAATGCCTTCTTCCAGAGTCATGATCCATTGAAAATTCGAAAAATCATTTTTCAAAACTCCCTAACTTAGAAACGATAGAACCTATCCGAAGCGGCTTAAGGAATTACACAGGAACTGGTATACGCTCTATCTAAATATCCATGTTTCAGAATTCATCGATACCAGCGAAACGAACGCACCATTAGTACTTAAAGGTGTATCCCTATACTTCAACTTCCTTTTCACAGTTCCTTTCACCGATAACGGAAGTTGGTAAAACATGGATATTTAGATAGAGAACATACTAGTTCCTGTGTAATTCCTTAAACTGCTTGGGATAGGTCGTATAGTTTCTAAGTTAGGGAGTTTTGAAAAATGATTTTTCGAATTTTCAATGGATCATAACTCTAAAAGGAAACATTTTTCGGCCCATGATTATTAGAACTTTTTTCTTTCATTTCGTATAAGGAATCGCCTCCCAAAGTTTGTCGATGGAGTTACCTACCACCCTATATATATATATATATATATATATATATATATATATATATATATATATATATATATATATATATATATATATATATATGTGTGTGTGTGTGTGTGTGTGTGTGTGTGTGTGTGTGTGAAGTAATTTTAAGTTATTATTGAATCTCATGCTTATTCATAATTTTAAGGTTCATAAAATACATCTTGTAATATTGTATAAATGCACTAATTACATATATTATTTCCTATCCAGAGAACCTTAAATGCAAACCAGAAGATGTATTGTATTGTTTTGGGAAATGCATTACTCAATCTATGATATGTGATGGTAGAAAGGACTGTTCAGGCGGAATAGATGAAAATGAACAGAAATTTCCACATCTATGTAGTATGTTATTCCTCTTATTTCTCTTTATTTTTTTTTCCGATTCAGAAAATTATAAGTATATTGAGTATCTATGGAGCGCATTTTGCATTGTTTGAGTTACTTAATATTCGAGTTAGAAGAATCAATATCAGCAATAAAAACTCTTTCTAAGTTCTTAACCATGTTAAAGTGATGATACAACTCCTGTTTTGTGAAAAAGTCTCCAGAACATGCTGGTGAATAATATAGTTCGGTTAAAAACTCATAAGGAACGGACATAAACTTGTCATCCGTACATTCGAATCAAACCTAGTGTATTCGATAAACATAACAGAGATATGTTCATGTACAAAATAATAGGAGCCGTGGACAACGGAGTAAGTCCCTGGGGCCCATTAACCTTGTTAATAGAAAGAAAATCGCAGACTTGCATTAAAATAGCAATTGTAGTTAGACTGTTTATTGGAAAGTCATGGTTTATAGTTCATTCTCCTTAGCATAAAACAAGGTTTCCAGAGGTGCTATGTGTTGGGGCGAATAATGTACTTGAACAAGGAAAATTGGGAGAATGGCGGGAAAATTCCCTCCAGAAATCTTTACCATCAACTTTGGACCCCTCTGGAGTGGCTTGGGATAAAAATTCACAATCCAAATGTATCTCTAAAAATACTATAGGGGTTACAAAATGATTATACTAAGTTTTGTATTGATAGAAGAAATAGATATGAATGAAGAGCTCGTATAACAATACACATTTGGTTCGGATGTCTGGATGACATGTTCATATTCTTTCCTTGTCAGTAGCAAAATATGATCACAGAAATAGAAAATTCTCGTAAGAAAACTAACATGAAAGTATTCACTTAAATATATATTGGTTAACTTATTTGTATTGTGACATGCAATCTGAAAATTATACTCAATTTCTTTCTTTGTTTGTTTTCTTTTTTACGCCATGTCATTGTCCCCTCTGTAATATAAACTTTGTAATAAGACTTGGTAGTAGCCTTAATTGAGGACCATTTTCTGGAAACTTGACTTGTGTAAATGAAATTTTTCATTAAAAGCAAAAGTGTTTTTTTTTTTTTTTTTTTTTTTTTAGACAGAGTTAAGTATAACATTCTTGGTTCTCTGTTAATTGATGTTGCATATTGAGACTATCATGTGGACCAATGTTAAGTAAATCTATTGCTATCCTATACTTTATATAAGCGTTTAAATCTTTGTTGTTTTTACAAAATATGCTTTCTACATTAAACTTTCTGACTTACTACTGCTGGTTTTCGAGATTATTTTGTGATTTATGGTGATTTATCATCAAGGAATAATTTTATCTGTAACACAAATATTTTACAAATTATTACTATGTTTTTGTAACAAGAACACTCAGGATTACTTCTATAAAAATTGACAACATATAATCAATACGAAACACTGACATAAACACAACATGAATACTTGGGATTTTGTAACCACTGTGAATAATTTTCTTAGAAAAAAAGAATAAATCAGGGCAACCATAAGCCCTTCAGCAATAGTATTTATGTTTTTGTGTATGTTCATAACTCTATTAATTACCAGAGTCTTCGATAGTAACATAGACGTTATTGGTCCACTGTTCTCGGTAACTCTCAGCAGATTTTCATAGAATTTTCTGAAGTTCTCTGGAACATCAAAGTACTGCATCAGGCTTTTAATGTCTGCACTTTTCTTTTTGCTGGCGTGGTTTATTTGCTGCTTGATAGCAGTTTCATTCAAAGCCTGAAATCCTTTCTTCCCTGGATTCAGAACTTCAACCTTCGTTATCGGTCCTGAGAATGTGTATGTCCTGGGAAAGTGTCACAGCGCCTGCCTTGTTTGCTTTGTTATAATGTTAACTCTAGTGTTGAAAATTTTGAATGGTAGTCTTGTTTTGAGAACTGAATTTGATTTCCCCTTCAGATCATATACATTCCAATTCTGTCATAATATTTTCACAGTTCCATGACTGCTCTTCATGTCATAATATTGACATGGAGGAAGAATTTCTTCTTTTCGTTTATATATATTATTTTTTTCAAATTACTAAAACACTATCTGAAGGCATAAAACTATGCCCTCGAATGGGGAATTAGTGCTGAACTTTAGAAGGTACTCTGGATCTTTCAAAATATCTTGCTACGGTTGGCATCAATATGCTATTTTTATTCTGAGCTACAGAAGAATCGGAAAATAGTGAAAAAAAACAAGTTTGTCTTTACTTCCTTCACTAGCTTCCTCCCAAGCTCTTCCAGATAATCTCGTGAGACTGAAGCTACTTCATTTCCACCTACAGCTGACTGAGTTTCCAACCAAGTATAGGAAGATATCTCTGATTTATCCATAGGTGTCTTCTCATTATGCAGAGGTTATAACAAATTATTTTATGTAGAGATCAAGTTTTGATAAAATGTTGCGTAGTAGAAAGCAAAATTTGTGACAACACTTCGATTTTTGCGTACTATAGAAATCAGAGAAATCAGATTTTGTTCATACAAGCCACATTACGATATAGCCGTCTTTCTTAAATAGGAAAATCGATTTTAAAAAGTGAATTTCGATTTTTCTGCAGAAAACAAGTTTTTAAGAAACGGTCCTCAATTCTACAACGTTCGTAGCCAAAACGCTAGAAGTCATTAGGGCCACCATTCCAAATGCAATGCTGTCCAGCCCAATAGAGACCTAATAAAGCATGAATGTGAATCTTCAAATTGCATGAAGGTCAACCTTCAAATTTTGTGAAGTTGTTGCTCTATTACAAGATGAAGTGAAAACCTAAAATGTTATTGTCAACTAGACCATAAAGATTCCTCCTAATCCAATAAATGTGTAATTTTGAAGAAACTCTGTTGATGAGGGCACACTTATTTTCAACAAAATCTAGTTAGTTTTTCAATTCGTCATCATCATAAGTATCCTGCCATTATTGACAGGTCACTTGCTACAACTGAGAAGCTTCCATACTCCACTTTCTTCCACTAACTTCTTCGTCTTCATACATGATATCTCTGGTTTGATATCGCCCGTTAATTATAGCCTCCTTCACCCCCTCCGCTCTTTCCTGCCACTTATAACGATATTGTGTAATTTTTAATGTCATTACTTGTATTTTTATCATCTTTACTTGTATTTACGGGCAATAGGTGCTATTAAAATATGCACAAGCTATCTAAAAGGAGAAGAAGAAAATATAAGAGGAACTAGAATTAATTTTCTTTTCTGATATTATAATTCATGTTGTATTAACATAGCAATCTGACGATATGTGTTATTGGTCGTCATAGCAACGAGAAATATAAGATATAACAAAGGATCCATCTTGTAGAATCAACACGTATGTTATTTAAAAGGTGTAAATGTTTTCTTCATTACATATTATAATAAAAGGTAGATTTTGGTAAAATAGTAAACTAGATTTTATACATATTCGAACTGTGGGCTATAGTGTAACGCTATAAAATAGACAAAAATAAGTCACATAACAAATTGGTGTTTTTAGCCACGGATTGCCTTACGCACTATACCTTCTAGGAGGTCTCATAATACGGTCCTTAGCCAATGTCCTTCGTTTTCTGTTTGACCCAACTAATTCTCTCCATTCTTCCCCACACCGATATTTTGAAAGCTTTCGATCGTAATTCTTTTTAGCACTTTTGTGTAATGTCCGAGTTTCTGACCCATATATCACGATACTCCACACGAAGCACCTTATGACTTTCTCACAACTCTTTATTCAAGGTGCCACAAAATAGTCCAGTAAAGGCTTCTTTCGCCATTCCTATCCTTGCTTTTATTTCACGCTCGCATCTCATATCAGCACCAAAAATACTAACCAGGTATTGAAAAATGTAGCGTTCCCATCCGCCGTCAAAGTCTGGAAAATTGCCAAGTGTCCAACACATATGGATTAACAAAAGGTCTCAAGATATGTTGATCAATCAGCAACACCCCCAACCAACCACAGAGGGATCTACGCGAACTGATGTCCTTCTTGGTATTCAAAGCAGGAGTAGGCAATAACAGATAATTCAGCATTCAGCAACAAATCAGAAAAATACCACAGATATCAAAGAAACTTAATCTAATAAATAACAACAGACACAATTCAACTTAACAAATGTTTATTAACAATTAATTTACAAATCGGTATCTGATTGTTCAGATATCCAAAAAACAACATTAAATTCGCCGTCGAAAAATACTATGTCGTAGATTCAATTTCTCCAGTTCCAATTTAAATACGTTCAATAATAATTTAAGTTGATAATAAGTCAAATAATCAATTCTCAAAAGTTATAAATAATATTCAAATATTAAGGTATTTATTATATTCGATATTCTATTAAGGAGAGAGGTTGAGATTCATAATGCCTCAGTATTATCAATATCATGCTATTCATAAAATACTTCGAAATAGTCTAAACTCTGGGGGGGATGAATTCTAAATGCAAAATCAATAATAATACTTCTAATATATTCAAAGCTTCAGCAAGGGTAATCATTAATAATGTATCTACGTTGAATACGATAACGCCGTATCTCACTCCGTAATCTTTCTAATTAAATCTCAATCTAATCAATATATTAATCCAAATCTAATTATACTATGAAAGCAATATTTCAGGAAACGAATTATATTTAAGCAATAACAATACTCTCACAAACACAAAAAAATGATATCGGCTCACAGCCAAAAATATTAAATGCTGAATTATCAAAATCTTGGTAACTATAAACGTATGGGTGACGAATCGAACCATAACGAGCAACAATGGATGCGAATTGACAACCAACTAACACAAAACATACACAACGGACAAGCCAAAGAAATAATAAATAGTTCAACACTCACCTCACACTTCATTTGGTTTTATAATTACCTCCTTGTGCATTGGACCTGGGACTGCATGTCGTCTTGCAAGTGAAAAGGGGGAATCGAGAATAATTTGGCCGTTGCTGTACAATCAGAACAAGAAATATTGAAGTTTTGACTATTCTTAGTCAATTTGATGGAAAAATCAACTTTCCAGTCTACATGCAAACTGCTGCACTTTGCAACACTCCCTTGTAAGAAATTACAATTGAGTGGCAAACATTTAATATTCCAAATAATACTTTAATTGGGCCCAACGAGGATATTTCCGGTATAGATACACCTCTTTCTAATCAATTGACCAAATTTCTGCCTCGAGACTTCCCACATCCGCATTCCACCATTTATAAAACGTCGAATCCATGAAAAAGTAAAAGAACTTTCTTGAGACAGTGGGAATAAACCTTATTAGGACAAACTAAAGGTTTAATTGCAATACGCACTTACGTCTCCCCACATTCCCATTTCACCATTCCAAAAATGAATCTATAGTATCTCATAGAATACTAGCATTAAGTGAATTGCATTCAACAAACAACTCTTTGGAATGCTTAAGCAGACTAAAGTGGGATCTTTCAGCCAGTTCATGCACAGGTTACCTACGTTCTCGTTCCACTAAAATAGAGAACTGAAAAATAATATCCAGCAAGGGTTTTCCTTCAACAAGGTAACTCGGCGGTTGACCAGACTTACTCTAATATACTTTCGTATAATATTTATTCACTCGTCCGAAATACGGCTGAAAAGCGAGGAATAAAAAAATAATGAAATTAACTGAAAGAGCGGAAAAGAAAGAAACTCCACTCGAATGGAAAACACTATTGGGCACAAGCAGCACTGAAACCACATTCACAAAGTAACACTCTACTTGTTCCTTTTTCTTTTACTTCACTTCTTTTTTGAAATTTGCACAAAACTAATTCACACCAACGACTCACTATTCTCATTCCTGTAACTTTACACACAACGATGAAATCCAACAAGGACTTTAGTAAGAATCAAAGGATGAATCAAACGTCCCATTAACCGAAGTCCGCTTATACCACATCAATCACTAACAGAATAGCCATTCTCCTTCCCTCGAAAAGCCAAACCAAGACATCTACACGCCTCGGACACTACATAGTTAGTTCGCCGTCACTACGAACGGGCGAACCCACCATAGTTCCTATCGCCACAATCGCGTCATGAGATACACACGTAACGTCCACGGCCTTGAGGCAGTGTGATAGAATACCTCCCCTCTCTCTCCTTAACTACAACTACAGCTGATAAACAGCTCGCAATTTACACATTCTTTCATCATCATTTTTTCTTCTTCTTTTTTTTAAAGTAATCAAGACTGAAAAGATACATATATTTGTAAATTCTCTTTCTAGAGGAAAGCATGATTTACATTGATAAGATGTTTTAAATCCTTTTCTTATTTTGCCCTCTCTCCGCAGCTCATCGTAACGAGATCGTTACAGGCTGGCCACCGATGGAAAAGAAAAATTCTTCCAGGAATTTTTCGTCATGACAGAACAGCGAGGCTACGAAATATACAAACATCATAAGTACAAACATAAATACATACATACAAATACTATATAAACCATAAATTATATACAATATTATATATATACAATTACTCTAATAATAATTTATTATAATACACAATAAATTCAATAATCCATTGTATATTTTTTTTCATCATGGTAATCTACCATAATATATAAATCCAATAATCCATACGTATATATTTTTTTTGTTCATCATGGCCATGATGAAATAACAGTGAAATAAAACTTTATGACACACTAACATAATAACTAGAATCATAACCTCAAATTAATATATATACTTACAAAATCCTATTCATGTCTGACAAACGGTCCAACTACCATAGTTAATTACGTCTGCTTCGATAGACCTTAATCTCAGAAACGTGCGAAGGTCTATAAGAATCTTCAGTATCGTTTTCATCCGACACTAAAACTGTATTCGGAGTGAGAAACCTTCTGATGACAAATCGTCCATACCATTTGTCACTCAGAGACTTAGCTATCTTGTCTTTAATCGACGACTTAACATGCGCCTTCAAAAGTACCTTTTGCCCAACGTCTAGATTAACGGGATTTCTCCTCTGCAGCATTAACTTACGTCTAGATGCCCAGCTTTTCTCCATATTACTTATTGCCTTCTTCCACAGTTCTGCTGCCGACTTACCTCCGAAATCGGTATCGTTGATGCACCATCGATTCTCGAGCGGTGTATTATAAGGACGTCCATAAAAGACCTCGATTGGTGACATCTTCAATCCCGAATGTTCGCTGATGTTTAAGGTAAATTGTAGCTCTGGGATAAGGGATGGCCATAGATGTTGTTTGGTGGAAATATAAGCTCTGAGAGAAGCTTTCATCGTCTTGATAAATATTTTCGCTGCGTTACCACCAGGATGGTACGGACTAAGTCTTATGTGTTTAATACCTAGGCCAAACAAGAACTTCTTAAAATAGTCAGAAACAAATATAGAGGCATTGTCAGTAGACAGGGCCCCGGAAAGCCTAATCTACTAAAAATTTCCATCATTTTGTTGGCCACTACATTAGAACTCAAACTTCGAAGACGTTCAAGCACTACAAATCTGCTTGCATTGTCCACCCCGGTGAGAATATATTTATAACCGCTGGAATTAGGTAACGCTCCAACGATGTGATACATCCAGTGTGCGTTAATCCTTCGGCTGAAGTTAGAAGCTAAGTGTCCCATCTTCTTTTGATTGGATTCTTTTACTTTCTGACATATATCGCAGGTACTGACGAACTTTTTAACATCTTCTTTCATACCGTCCCACGTGAATTTCTTCATCAGCTTGCCCAGCGTCCGGAAAACACCAGCATGGCCACCAACTAGTGCATCTTCGTGATGATACTCCATGAGTACTCGTCTCAAATCCTTAGGGATTACAATCTTGTATGGATTGATAGCTGAATTAGTTCTTTTTAATAACACATTCTTGTTCAGGATATACCCATTAACATCCTGGCCATTTTCCAATTTCTTAATGATATCATCCACTTCTGGATCTTCTCTCTGCAGTTTATCAATGGGCTCATTCACCAATGGTAAATCCCACAGATGCGCTAATTTTATATTTTTCTTGAATGCCGCAATCCAAGTGGGCCGTCTAAAACACTAAACTCAAATGGGTCATACATCCGCGTTAGAAAGTCAGCGATGATTTTCTCCCCTGATTTTATGTGCCGGATCTTAAAGTTGAATTGACAATGTGTATCAACAAAGGGACCATATTTCAGAAGTCTTTTACTGTTGTTAAGGATCCAAGACAAAGCCTTGTTTTCGATCAACACATCGAATTCATTGACAAGGTAGTGCCTATAACGAGAAATGGTTTTAACTAAACTAATGAATTCAATCTCAGATGCTGCGATGTTTATCAGCCTCTGACAATTTCTTACTATAGTAACACACGGGTTGAAGATCTCCGTTCGCACTTCTCTGAGAGACGCAGAACGCTATACTTTTTCCACTCCCGTCGATATGGACTACAAAGCGTTTATTGAGATCTGGAGTTTTCAATACAATATTCTCAATCAAAATACATTTTAAATTCTCCAAGATCTCTTGATGTTCGGGTGTCCAGACAAATTTTACCTTCGGAGATTTAAGAGCACTAAGAGGAGCCATAAGCTCTTGTAACTCTGAGGCAAATTTAGAATAATAACTGAATACACCTAATATCTTTAACAAACCACGCCTGTTACGAGGAGGTGGGATATTCCTAATAGCGGACACTCTACTCGGGTCTATCTCCATCTGGTCTCCCTCAATTATATATCCTAGATAGTTTATCCTCTTATAAAACATAAAACACTTACCAGGTGACACTGTAATATTATAGTCCTTGAACCTTTGTAGAACTTTTTCCACCATTTGCTTATGTTCTTCTACTGAATTACTGGCTACTAAGACGTCATCGAAATACACTTTGACGCCCTTATCAGCAAGATCTCCCAAGACTTTTTCCATAGCCCTCGATAAAATATTACTTCCCGTCTTTATACCAATGGGTACTCTCGTATACTGATAACACCCTTTAGGTGTAACGAGAGTAGTCATGTCACGAGATGCTTTATCGAGGTATATCTGATTGTATGCCCGCTTGAGATCAAATTTGCTGTAGAATTTCTTATCAGCTAATCCAGTTAAACATGCCTCTAAGTTTGGGGATGGATACACATCATTCACTATTAAATTATTGGCCTTGATGTAATTACCAACAATTCGAAACGTATTATTCTTGTTCTTGACAAGAAAACAACTACTACCATAGTTAGAATGGTCCACCTCTTCCAAAATCCCTTCTCGAACAAGATCATTAATTTGTTCATAAAAATATTTTTCCTTATTTTTGGGAACTGGGAAAGGTGTATCCTTAAATGGTCTATTCTCTTTTAAATAGAGTCTACCTACAAACCCTTTAATGCATCCAACCCTTTCCGAAATAACATCAGAATACTTAAGTTTCATCGAGCTGATAAATTCAGAAATCTCAGGGGTTTCGTACTTCCAAGAAGCCTGACCCATGTTGTGATCTTTCACCTGTGCGTTGAAATGGTTAAACACCTATGTGTTATTCTGAGCACCATTTGATGAACCCAAGTAATGGTCAATAGGCTGGAACATTTTATTACGTTGTATAAGTTTATGAAAGTTCTCAGACTGTTAAAAATCCACGTCTGACGCTTCTGATCCACTGCTACACAGATCTGGTGAAGCACACTTATGATTTACATCATCCACCTTATCACTCTTATCTGGATCACTATCACCACAAGGTCCTCCGAACCCATCTTCTAATTTAGAAGATTCGGTGACTTCTTTCCTTCTTTTCTTCTTCGTCGACGTTCACGTCTTTTCTTGCTGTAGTTCTCGGATTGTCCAGATTTCGAAACGTTTCCTGTCGTTGAATCTAAATTGTGAGCAACATTCACATTATCCAAAGGTTGACCACCATCTGCTGTAGGATTACCCCCAGACACAGATTCTAAAGTTCTTCGAACATCATCTTGCGTTTCGGTATTCAAAACCCAATTTGATGATTCATTCTCAGCAAAAGTTCGATGACTATTGGACATTCCACTCGCACCAACTCCATTATTGGAACGCGAAGTTTCAAGATCACAAAATCTCCCAGTAGAATTCATAGGCGTCACTATTCCTGCAGTTGAAGATCCTTGGAAGGACATTTCACTTGCACCACTAAGTCTATCCGAAATTCCAGAAATCCAACAATTCGGATGTCCCATGTTGGAATCCTCATGCACACCAACTTTCATCCCTTTTGAAAGAGTACTTTTTTCAAAGTTCCATTCAGAATTAACTGAACCTAAACTTTCACTACCACAATGACGAGATCTGGATGTACCCTCTACACCATCTGTACTTCCAAATTCTACTGCTGGAAATGTAGTACTTCTAAACGCCGGTCTGAAGTTCTGTACATTAACACTCAATGGTCACGTCCTACATGTCATTCCACTAACACCAATTCGCTCCAACGAACTCCTTGATGTAGTACTAGGATTTCCTGAAGTTCTTGTAGTTGAATTTTCTAATGGTGAAAACTGGAACTCGGACACATCATTCACTCCACCTGATCCACTGGTCGATGATAGCAAGAGACAAGCATCTGCCAAACCAGCCAAAGTATCTTCAATAGGATTCCCTAAGTCCACTTCGGAGTCGATCATAGCTCTAATTTGTACCAATTGGATGTCATCCGGGACTCGAATCTCCAACAGTCTCGATTCAGTATCTTAGGAATCCAGAGTACATTGGATTCCCTCATCATGTAATCCATAGTTGAAGATATCCTCGCAAATGAAAATCGAAACCATACTATCATTGGTTTCAAATTGATTCCATTTCCGATGCTCCTTAGTATCATACGAACTCGACTGGCCATCTCGAGATACTGATTTACATCCCTTGGGATGAAATTCGGGTTGACGAACCGTCTTCTTAAAGTTCAAAAATATACGTCGTTTTCCATTGCGGAGCACTAAAACATTCTTCGAATAATCTATAACGGAGCATGTAGTACGCAAAAACGGAGTTCCGAGTAAACATTTGCATGGTAATTGTTCAACAACCTTGAACCCTACTCTTTCGAAGTGACCCGAAAGATTCAAAGTCAAAATTATTTCTTCGTTCGTAGTAAAATGCAGACCCGAAGGAGCATTTACATGCTTTTCTTGCGTAATCACTATCTTCTTCTCCAAACTGCAGGCGCGAACCAAGTCCATCCGAACTATGTTGAAACTCGAACCGCCATCTATGCATATGTCCGTCACTTGATTATGAACTTTCCCCACAATGAATGAAGCAACTGTTTTGTTCATCTAAGAACGAATTTGCGTTTGACCTAGTCTCTCGTCTCGTCTAGGCTCAGATTTGTAAAAATGACCCTTGGAATTCCGAAAATTCCCTGAGTTTCCATTTAATCTACCCGACCTATTTTCATTAAGGGTGGATCTACCTTTATTTTCTGACAAAGATTCATTTACATTTAAATTATTCTGATATACACCTTTAGACTGATAACTGGATACGAAAGTATTCACCTTTCTTTTATTAGTACCCATCTCCTTATTATAATCAAATTGTTCTCGGAAATTCAACACGTGTCTATCAGCTATATCTAATAACTTCAAACGAGTTGCTGGAATATAGTTATTAAGCATTCGAAACTTTTGATTGGAGTTTATACCACAAATTAAAATATTTACTAATTCCAACTCTGGACCGGAAAAACCTAAGACATTAATGCGATAATAACCGATCTTGCATAATCGTTTATTTGTTCGGACAATTTTTGTCTTCTATAAATAAAATCCGAAACAAATGCATGACGACTAACAGGAGTAACAAAATTATTCAATAATTTCTCTCTTTAATTCTGACAACCTATGTTGTTATTAATTGCAAATAGTATTTCCCTCAATAAGGACCCTGTACATTTGGCAACAATCACAGTTAATATCATACTAAGGGAATAACTTGTCTCTAAGAGAGTATCTTCGATCTTAAGTAACAATTCAAAAACCAAATTACTATCGCTCCCATCAGTCACAACTAAATTCTTGAATCGTAATTCAAGAGATTCACTATTTCTTTTAAATGCATACTTAATCATCAGATTATGTTCGACATCATACAGAACAGGTCGGTTACCATCACTAGAAGGACCAGGTTCTAGGTTATGTGTCTCTTTAGACTTACCAATAGGCTGAAAAACAGGAGAACTCACAGGAGCTTTAGGAGTCGAATTCCGAATTTGAGACACTCTTCGATAATAATTTCTAAGATTTAAATATCTATTGGAACCGTTACATTGGCTATTACCAATAGCATTCTCACTCGAAGAAATTCTATTTTCCAAACCCATTTGCATGGGTTGATTCATCGGAGCTTCAAAAGCAACCTGTCTCATATCCCTCTGTGGTTCTCGAGAACTAGATGCATTTGCTAACCTACTGAAACCATAACTTATTGAATTTGAGTTCTCATTCACTCTTCCAAAATTACTATTATTCCTAAAGAAACCCGCCTATCATATAGGCTTCCTTGCATAGTCGGAGTAAGAGACATACTTATATTTCCAAATTCCGAATGCGTATCTGTTTCCCAATAACCCGTTCTGTCACAATAAAACGTTCTGTCTTCAGGTATATCAATGCTAATATCTTCAGATCGATTATTCATAATTTTCAGTCAAAAATTCAACAAACAATAGGTTAAAAACACAAGAAATGTTACAGGATATTATAAATAAACTTAATATTAAACTATCTACGGACACTACACAAACCAGGAGAACCAGAATGGATTCAATCAAACAAACAACCATTAATATCAATTCCTCAATTTAAAGTATATATACTTTTTTTCAATCGATGGCAGCCTTACAAAAATACTAAACAATTTGCAATTATTGATCAATATCAACCAACACGACCGTTCAAATTAATTGTAATTAGAAATCACCAATATTACAACAACTTTTTTTTTATCAAATCAATTATCATATTCTGAACTAATTGAATACTTCTTACAAAAAAATTTAGGTAACAATAACACCTTTCAAAAAATATTGGAGTAAAGAGGAACCTCTTCGGAACTGCTTTCAAAAATATTTTATTACCCATCTCTAAAAAGGCGGAACTAATTTCCAAAAAAATATTTTTTAACCGTACACTTAAAAACCGGAACTAATTTCAAAAAAAATTTAACCATACACTTAAAAAAAACGAATGGAACTAACTATGTAGCAAATTTTGTAGCGTTCCCATCCGCCGTCAAATTCTGGAAAATTGCCAAGTGTCCAACACACATGGATTAACGAAAGGTCTCAAGATATGTTGATCAATCAGCAACACCCCCAACCAACCACAGAGGGATCTACGCGAACTGATGTCCTTCTTGGTATTCAAAGCAGGAGTAGGCAATAACAGATAATTCAGCATTCAGCAACAAATCAGAAAAATACCACAGATATCAAAGAAACTTAATCTAATAAATAACAACAGACACAATTCAACTTAACAAATGTTTATTAACAATTAATTTACAAATCGGTATCTGATTGTTCAGATATCCAAAAAACAACATTAAATTCGCCGTCGAAAAATACTATGTCGTAGATTCAATTTCTCCAGTTCCAATTTAAATACGTTCAATATTAATTTAAGTTGATAATAAGTCAAATAATCAATTCTCAAAAGTTATAAATAATATTCAAATATTAAGGTATTTATTATATTCGATATTCTATTAAGGAGAGAGGTTGAGATTCATAATGCCTCAGTATTATCAATATCATGCTATTCATAAAATACTTCGAAATAGTCTAAACTCTGGGGGGGATGAATTCTAAATGCAAAATCAATAATAATACTTCTAATATATTCAAAGCTTCAGCAAGGGTAATCATTAATAATGTATCTACGTTGAATACGATAACGCCGTATCTCACTCCGTAATCTTTCTAATTAAATCTCAATCTAATCAATATATTAATCCAAATCTAATTATACTATGAAAGCAATATTTCAGGAAACGAATTATATTTAAGCAATAACAATACTCTCACAAACACAAAAAAATGATATCGGCTCACAGCCAAAAATATTAAATGCTGAATTATCAAAATCTTGGTAACTATAAACGTATGGGTGACGAATCGAACCATAACGAGCAACAATGGATGCGAATTGACAACCAACCAACACAAAACATACACAACGGACAAGCCAAAGAAATAATAAATAGTTCAACACTCACCTCACACTTCATTTGGTTTTATAATTACCTCCTTGTGCATTGGACCTGGGACTGCATGTCGTCTTGCAAGTGAAAAGGGGGAATCGAGAATAATTTGGCCGTTACTGTACAATCAGAACAAGAAATATTGAAGTTTTGACTATTCTTAGTCAATTTGATGGAAAAATCAACTTTCCAGTCTACATGCAAACTGCTGCACTTTGCAACACTCCCTTGTAAGAAATTACAATTGAGTGGCAAACATTTAATATTCCAAATAATACTTTAATTGGGCCCAACGAGGATATTTCCGGTATAGATACACCTCTTTCTAATCAATTGACCAAATTTCTGCCTCGAGACTTCCCACATCCGCATTCCACCATTTATAAAACGTCGAATCCATGAAAAAGTAAAAGAACTTTCTTGAGACAGTGGGAATAAACCTTATTAGGACAAACTAAAGGTTTAATTGCAATACGCACTTACGTCTCCCCACATTCCCATTTCACCATTCCAAAAATGAATCTATAGTATCTCATAGAATACTAGCATTAAGTGAATTGCATTCAACAAACAACTCTTTGGAATGCTTAAGCAGACTAAAGTGGGATCTTTCAGCCAGTTCATGCACAGGTTACCTACGTTCTCGTTCCACTAAAATAGAGAACTGAAAAATAATATCCAGCAAGGGTTTTCCTTCAACAAGGTAACTCGGCGGTTGACCAGACTTACTCTAATATACTTTCGTATAATATTTATTCACTCGTCCGAAATACGGCTGAAAAGCGAGGAATAAAAAAATAATGAAATTAACTGAAAGAGCGGAAAAGAAAGAAACTCCACTCGAATGGAAAACACTATTGGGCACAAGCAGCACTGAAACCACATTCACAAAGTAACACTCTACTTGTTCCTTTTTCTTTTACTTCACTTCTTTTTTGAAATTTGCACAAAACTAATTCACACCAACGACTCACTATTCTCATTCCTGTAACTTTACACACAACGATGAAATCCAACAAGGACTTTAGTAAGAATCAAAGGATGAATCAAACGTCCCATTAACCGAAGTCCGCTTATACCACATCAATCGCTAACAGAATAGCCATTCTCCTTCCCTCGAAAAGCCAAACCAAGACATCTACACGCCTCGGACACTACATAGTTAGTTCGCCGTCACTACGAACGGGCGAACCCACCATAGTTCCTGGCGCCATAATCGCGTCATGAGATACACACGTAACGTCCACGGCCTTGAGGCAGTGTGATAGAATACCTCCCCTCTCTCTCCTTAACTACAACTACAGCTGATAAACAGCTCGCAATTTACACATTCTCTCATCATCATTTTTTTCTTCTTCTTTTTTTTAAGGTAATCAAGACTGAAAAGATACATATATTTGTAAATTCTCTTTCTAGAGGAAAGCATGATTTACATTGATAAGATGTTTTAAATCCTTTTCTTCTTATTTTGCCCTCTCTCCACAGCTCATCGTAACGAGGTCGTTACAAAAATAGTCATCTGTTCTATTTTCTCCCCTCCTGCTTCTATATTTGACACCGACCTTTCGTTAGAATCACTATGGCTTTTGTCTTTCTAACACGTATTTTCATCACATATTCTTCACAGCCCTTCCTCAAATTTTCCAACATTTTATTGATTTTCCCTTTAGATTCTGCAGCAAGCGCCATATCATCTGCATACCGTATACACCTAATAATTTCACCTCCTACTGAAATGTCGTTTTCATTTTGTAGACTCTTTTTCATTATCTCTTCTAGATAGACATTAAATAATGATAATGTAGGCAAGAGAGAGCATCCTTATCGAATTATGGATTTTTTCAGTTAGAAACCCATAAAAGTATACTACATGGTTGAATTGCTTGTCCAGGCAGATCAAGCAGAGTATTATAAAATACAAACAAAGGTTGTTTGAAGCATAAACACTTGAAAGACTGGTGAAAATTTGCTTACTAAGTTTTGTAAATCTCTAGGTAGCATAACCTAGATGCTAAAATATGCTACTTTAATCAGTCTCTAAAAGTAGTACCTGGTCCAATACGGACTAGCCCAAATATTTGAAGGGCTAAGATTACAGAGAAAAGTTGCATGGTTTATTTATCTTACCTTCTTAAAATGCTGTTAAATAATCATTACGGTTCGCAAAGTAGTCCGATGTCCCGAGAAAATGACAAACAAAATGAATTATATTTGTCTTCTTTTTAAGAAAGAAAGCAACTTGTGTCCTGTTTTTTGCTCCTAGTTATGTAGAATACTAGTAATTTCTTTAATACTAGCCTCGGAATTTGCTCTATAAAATTTAGTCTCTAAATTTGCTCACTCTACTATACATTAAGTACATCTTTGATAAAAAATAGAAGAATTTAGAAAGGAAAAGCAAAATATAAACGCAATGATTCAGGTTGTATTATTACTTATTTATATCGGTCGTTGATATACCATATATGATCCAAATACACTTAAATTCTGCCTAAGTATATCTACATTTTTAAGTATTGATGCAATTAAAAAAGTTACGCTACTCGTACTTAACTAAATCAATTATCAAAATCTGGAAATACGCAGAATATAAAATACTATACAACTAATTATAAGTGATTTATATTAACCCTTTAATTTGATTTTGGTTTCAGAGCCAAGTACCTGCACAGCTTATGGAGATCCTCATTATAGAACATTTGATGGCAATTTGATTAACTTTCAAGGAGTGTGTAGATATGTTTTGGCACAACCTCAATCGAACGAATTCAGCATAGAAGTCATGGTATGATAGTTATGTAAATAAATAGTTATTTAATGATGTAATATATTCTGCTGTTTTCAAAAATTACAAAACAAGCAACAGACATGAATACGTCATCCGGACATTTAAATCAAACCTAGTCCATTCGATAAACATAACAAAGATACGTTCACGCCAAAACATTAGGTGCTATGGAAAGCAATTAAGTCCCTGGGGCCCATTGACTCTGTTAATATAAAGAAAATCGTAGACTCGCAGTGAAATAGCTATCGCAGCAACTTCATTGAAAAATTATGCTTTATAGTTCATTCTCTTCAGTATGAAAGAAACTTTCCACAGGTGCTGTGTATTGGGACTTATAACGTACTTTAACATGGGAAACTTGGAGAATGTCGGGAAAATTCCCTCCAGAAATTCCTCCTATCAACTTTGAACCCCTTTGGAATGGTCCTGGGTAAAAGCACATAATCCAAATGTATCTAAAAAAAAAACTAGTGTAGGGAATAAGAATTGTGGGTACAAAGTTTTGTATTGCTAGACAGAATAAGTATGAGGGGAAATTGTGTACTGGTATACAAGCTGTTCCCTCATATGTATTCCGTATGCCACATGAAATACCAAGAAGTAATCTTGTAATTAAAAATCATTACGGTTGAACTACGTCAAAAAGTTCAATATAAAACGACTATTGCGTTTGAACGGACCTGCGTGTTCGGCCTACTGAAAGCGGCCTCTTGCACGACAAAACTGCTTTGCGCAAAATGTATATCAATTCAACAGTGATGTGTGTGTTCAAGCAATGAACAAAATCGAACTCTACGTAGCGTTGAACAACTGGTGTACTGCAAAATATTAGCTAATTACTGAATGACAAATAACATTATATTCACACAGCAGTGACAAATCGTACAAGATCTAAAATTTTAACTCGACCTTGGAATGTGACAACAAATGTCAACTTGATTGAGTCAATAGTTTATGTTGATTAAGCGCAGGCTGGCGAAACATATGCCAATGTGTCACCTTGCATTTCTAATACCACAAACTACATGAACCACAATGGCCCATAAACACCGTCATCGTTATGCTGAATGATAAACAGTCAGGGATTTAAATAAATTCCATCTTAGCTTATCCTACAAATATGTATGTATACGCATCGAAACCTTTTGGAATAAGCACAATCTTCAAACGTGCCCTGACCAGTGTCATTGTAGCTAACAGCGGAGGTGTGAGGCTAGGTTTGCTATTTGGTATAGCACACAATGGGTGATATCAATAAAAATAAGTAACTACTCCTGAGAAGTCCTGCTCGAGAATCGGAGTAACTACACCTGGAGTAATCTCCTCCCTCAATTTCGTATCAATAAAACAAGCCACTACTCAGGTCTAGTCTGCTCCAGATTTATGAACGTTTACTCGCGCTTCCTCTGCACGTAGCACTGAGTCGTATCAATAAAAGAAGTGATTACCAATTTCTCCCATTCATCGCGCAGTCATTTCGTTGTTTTTAACCTATGGCGTGTATCTTAAAAGCCATGAAACGGGCAAGTAGCAACGATAGCTTCAATCAAAGTGCATTTGTGGATATTCTAAAAGAGTTTCCAGTGGTACTTTCAAAGTCACAGCTACCAGGAAGTAAACGAAGGAAAGACGAAACTTTGAAGGTAATTACAGTGAAATGCAACGAAATATCAAATACATCTACGACTGAGACACAAATTCAAAAGAGAATCTTTAATATTCCAGCGAGAATAAAACAAAAATAAAAAAGAAAAAAATAAAATAAAAAAACGGGAAAGAAGAAAGTAATATTGAAACCATGGGAATGAACCTATTTGACCTGACGGATGTTGATTGGAATCTAGCAATATCAAGATTAACACGACAAGCGCATATTACGTGTTGTCCAAGGTCTTTGTAGATTGTTTGGCTTTAAGAACGAAATCAGACACTTGGCTCCTTTGTTTTCTTTTTAATAAAGTCCAGCCACCCACGTCATAAATCACGTCCATCTGATTGCGTTTTCCACACCATACGTGTCCCCTTTCGCCTTGACATAAACAAAATACATTCTCATGTATACACCCTTTCTATCAACGTTGAGTTGAGTTGATTATTAGTTTAACGTCCTTTTCAGTAGCGTGCCTATATGAGACAGAACCCACTGATTAACGTGAAATACAAACCACATGAGCTCCTGCCGGGAATCGAACGCGGGTCTCCTATGCCAAAGGCATGTACGCTAACCGCTTAGCCACGAAATAGTTCTTCCTATTAACGTATTACTCTCCAAAATACTAGGTTTCTTTAATGCCACTTGTGTATAGTCAAGTGCTCCGATAGCACCCGGAAATGTATATTGTTCTTGCCACTCTGCCTTTGCTGTTTGTATATTACGCACACTTCCGGAAACAATCCATTTTCAGGTGGTCATAGACAGTACTTTGAGCCACACCAGAATCCCCTGACATTCGACCTTGAATTCCGGATCACTCACGTAACGCAAGAAAACCAAGGGCACCGATTTCTCTGTAAATTAGTGGGGGGGGAGGGAATTCAGATGTAGAAGGTATATATATCAGGATTTTAAGACAAATTGCACTCTAATTATGCCAAATATTGTATATTCATAAATACAATAGGGGGCCCACATGAGCTTTTGGGGGCCCGGATCCCCTGGCCCCCACAGGATCGGCGCCCTTGAAGAAAACCCGCATCTTTTCATCATTACGTAGTCCACCACCCCGAATTTCGGTTGATTCTCCTTAAAAAATGTTGTGCTAATCACTACATTTTCTTTCATAAACTTATAATGCTTTTTGTAATCTCCATTTCCAACATTTCTATGCAGTTTATAAGTTTTTCTACGTAGTAAAACAATCATATACTCTGTCATATTTCGCACGGAGTCACCTATTTAGCTTGCTCCACAAATTTGGAGAAGTTACTAGCATCACAGAGGAATCTTTGATTTTTATTGATATCAAACGCGTAGTAGTTACTCGGCTCGAGAACAAAGGTGTGGTTACTTCAAAAGGGCGGGGCTTCTCCGAGGTCAGCCGAGACAACTAGTGCTCAGTTCTCTTTTTATTGATACCAATGCGAGTAACTACTTCAAAATTGGGCGTAATGAGTAACTTCTCCGTTTTATTGATATCACCCAATCCTGGCTGTTCTTCATTGAAGGCAACACTACCAGTCTGCTATTCTAAGAAAGTCCTGCAGGCGGAAATCATAACCTTTCTCCAGAGTAGGCTATTTTGGGTACCATATTTCAGAAATATATCAAGAAAGGTGGAGTTGAGTTGAGTTGATTTTAGTTTAGCGTCCCGTTCAGCAGCGAGGCTATGTGAGACGTGGACCTACTGATTAACGTGGAATCCGAACCACGTGAGCTCCCGCCGGGAATCGAAAAGAAAGGTGGAGTTCTAATGTAGGAACGATGGCAACCATAGCTTCCCAGACAGGAACGTCCATCTGAATGTCGCTTATCAAACACACTGTATGTGGGATATGGTTGCTGGACAACTTATTCGTCAGGTTCTCAAAACGTTTTCTTGTCTTGTGGACTTACAAGTAAACAGTTTGGCATGAAATTTCTTAGGAACTCATCTAACAGCTGTTTGATTTGACGATGATGTTCATTCATTGTACCACATGGAAGCATCACATCATAATAATTTATCAAGATTAGAATTACTGTATCATTTATATCCAATTCTCATATGTATGACATAGGAACTGGCTTTTATTGTCACAGGTAGGAGAAATAGAACAGGCTGAACAGAGAGGGAGAGTTAGCGAGGTAGGCGGAATGGACTAAAACAAGTTTGGCAGTGTTCATGAGTCCACGAGTAGTACACGTACAAAAACATCGACTACGCCTTGTTTTCCTGTCACAGTTTTCTGCTATCAACGATAGATTTGCTTTTTTCTGCTACCCCTGCTTGACGAGACCACTGACAACCCCAGCAACAAAGTATGGCGTCATGGTGTAAACAGTTGGAAATTGCTGCGTTATACAGGTAGTCATGTCACGTACCAGTGATATAGCCCTTCACTATGATCAAGCGGATGGGCGTGCGGGGTTTAGTGCACGTGGTCACACATTGGGTTCTCAATGCTAGAGCATTCAAATTTGAGCTCATCATGGTAGTTCGGATTTTGCCTTAAACTGTAGGCTCAACTTTCACATAAATGAAGAAGAACACTAAACTTAAAAATAAGTAAGAACCTATGATATGCAAATTCCATTCCACTCACACAAGTGTATTCTTCGTACTACAGCTATTAGAAATCTGTTTATAAGATAAGTACGTATTCTGGTACAAAGATAACATTACAGGGTTTAGTATGAAGATGTGAATTGTGCGTATGCTCCTGTGATATCAAGTTTATAAGTTACCACAACTACGCAGTAATAAGAGTGAGGAAGTAAGTCATATATATTCTATTGTTAATTTCATTTTATTTGTAAACCGTAGTTTCGCAGTTTCATTGGAAAAAAAATACTTTAACGTAATGTTATTGTGTTGAGTAGAGAAAGTTACTAACTGTGTACAAAAAGTCTGAAGATGCAAGAAAATTTTATTTTATACAAACTGGAAAGGTTATCATTGTCACAAATCCAAAATATGGTAAGCAATAGAGTCCTTTTTTTAACAAATAAACATTCAGAGACACTCTGCGTAGAAATGACATATGGCCAGCCAAATACTCACATGATAATCAAAGTTCTGTCTCAATTTATGTCAATTCATTTGCTTGAGATTATTTTATTTCAGATCTTATTATACACCGTATATACACTTTTTGTTCGAAACTGTTTCCCGGTTATGTGTACACGACTCCAAAAGTGCATTGCCACATGGAATTCTCTTTCTCCTGCCAAAGTAGGCAACCCCAAAAAGCTCGGACATTTCGTAGGTTAAGAATACGAAAGGCGTTGGACCAAACCTCAATTTTGTTACAGATATATCAGTGTGAAAAACTGCAAATAAGATAATAAAATAAATTGTTTAGAATGACGAATTTATTATTGTGAGGGAAATGGATGAAATAAAAAGTTAAAAAATTATCTTACTTAAGCAGTTCAAAAGAGATGAATGGTAAGAAATAGATATCAGAGGAAAGCAACTTCTTTCCTTTTTCAAAAAAAAAAAAAAAAACTCGTGAAAAAGAAAATAGGTTACATAATGTGAAGGTTTAATATAAACGTCTAACAGCACAAGAACAAACATCTACAGGAAACGGAAAGAGAGACAAACACAGACTAAGGGACACCATTAGCGTCGTAGATTTGCGGGCCTTCC
Organism: Thermobia domestica; assembly: GCF_964235325.1. Taxonomy (NCBI): domain Eukaryota; kingdom Metazoa; phylum Arthropoda; class Insecta; order Zygentoma; family Lepismatidae; genus Thermobia; species Thermobia domestica. The sequence goes on along the minus strand of NC_137456.1, from coordinate 146,074,099 downwards.
ATGCAAGACAAAAAGATGGGACCCTACTTGTAAATCCAATTATAATAATAATAATAATAATAATAATAATAATACAATAATAATATTTAAAACTCGTTTCCTTTCCAAATCTCTGATTCTACCTAAGAGCATGTCTGCATATAGCGGTTATGTGTGCAGTTTTTGTCAATGAGCGGTCTCAAAGGCTAAATGGGATGGATATCTCCGAGAGAGAGGAACAAAAAAAAACTTTCTTATGATATATTCTAGGTCAAAGCTCGCAGCATTTGATTTTGACTGGTGCATTTTTCTTTCTTTTTTTTCGGGAAGAGAAAAGTTTTGGAGCGTAAGAAATTACAGTATATAATGCAAATTTGCAAGTGGATTTATTTACATTGCTATTTGTGATAATAAAGAAATTGTCATTGGAAGACACTACTGTAAAAACTAAGTTTTGTTTCGACAATCATCGCAAGTCTTATGGGCTCCCTATGCCTCGCTTTGCCCCAAAATTGATATCGAAAATTTAAGATATGGATATATCGGTGTTCATATATTTGCGATATCGAATATTCATATATGTCAATATCAATATCGACAATATCGATATATCGCATACTCCTTGACCCGAGAAATGATGCTTCAAATATACTGAAATCAATAACCAAAATCTAAATATGTTCTTGCATTCCATACCCAATGTTGAGGGGGAAGGTTGTGAACACGAACAAACATTTTAAGCCAAAAAAATGGTAAAATAAAAATAGTTATACTTCCCCCTTAATAGAAAACTATTACTGTAATTTATCTTTTACCTCTGCTTCTGATTGTCATGAGAAATCAGCAACAGTACACATACTTCACATAGTATAGCAATATACTCTATAACTTTTCACAACTAAGCAAATCAGAAGATGAAATTCTTGTGATAATAAAGTGGAATTTTTACAAAATAATCATAATTTATTCAAAGTTTCTGTCAGTAATTTTGACACAGACTTAGAAGTAGAAGATTAATAGAACTAGAAATGAGAGATTTAATTTCCTTTTTCCTCTCACACTAAGAGACGTCTGCATTTTGCAGAGATCGTCATTTTTTAATATATAAGTCCCCTATCCCGGGTTAGTTCTGGCTAAACTTTATAAAGTTCCGATCCAGAAATCCAATAGTAATATAGAAAAACTTTTTCTTTGAAAAACAGAACTATCCGAACTATTCGAATAAATACGTAAAGAATGCTTGAAAAATTCATTAAGTAACTTTCAAAATGAATAACAAACTTGCTTATCAAATTAAGTACTCGATTTCCAGTGAAACTGAAAAGTTGCCAGACACAGTAGGATCATGCCGAAAGTTCCCAGACACATCTTGTCTTTCAGTGTGGTTCGGTTGCAATTTCGGTAGTGTTCATTAAACTTACTGATCTGAAATACATTATAATAAACCTAGTAGGTAGTGGAGATCATACCTTCCATTCCAGACTACTAATGCTAACTGAAAAAACAGAAAAAAGAAAAAATATAGAAAATAGACAGAAGGAAAAATTGAATGAGTCCTATTTTACTGCTAAATTTCTATCAGAAAGAGCCTACATTAAAAGTGCGAATTGTATCATAATGAAAAGTTACAAATGGTTACAAGGGAAATTGGATGTTGGTTCTTTAGAGACGTAGCAAATCTTGCATATTTCGCATTTCATACGTGGATAAAACAAATTGAAGAACTGTAGGATGGAAAAACGAATCTTGTGTCAAATTAATATAAATAAAATCTCTCTTGAATTAACCCAAAAGTGGGCCATTTTCTAGTCACTTCTCAATATTTGTCTGTTCCGAACATCCACTCTCGATTCACCCTATTGCAGATATAACGTTGTAATTCGCAATGATAGAATGAACACGCTAGATCTGAAACGGGTCATCGCAGTGACACGGTGATTCGATTGGAACTCTGTAACCCACAGGAAAAAAAGAGACTTTACTTATTACCTTGACATAGAGTGTGTATTTGTGTGTAAGAGAGAGAGGGAAGAAAAAGACGCAAGACATGATAAGGAAACGTCAAGAAAGATGGATAGAGAGCGAGAAAGAGAGACGTATATAAATATGACAATTACTTATCATTACTCTGTAAGATGAAGACTGCACACATTGTTTATTCGGATTCTCGCCTTGTAAATTCTCCAACCAACGTTGGTAGCAAATTTTTATAAAAAAATATATGCCTGATGGGGATTCGAACGCAGACTTTCCGTTTGTAAGTCTAGGACGGTACCAACACACCAACGGTTACTCTACCCGAAACATATTTAACAAAAAGTATAGTGTTTCTTTCTAAGAACAATAACATGAAAACTGGATACTACAGACCAATTAAGTGTTACGAATTTTCCCAGTAGCCCCCATAGTTATTATTCGCCCTTTTCAAACCAATATTGTAAATCGTCTCGATCATGATACAGGTGTTTGCTTCCACATTCTTACGGATTGCTCTTTTAGTATCAGAAGTCAGTCTTCGATTCTTCACGATCACATTCTAAAAAGAAACCCCTTTGTCTAGACCAGGACTCAAAGCCACGTTCTGAATCTATATTACTCGTGAGGCCAGGACGTTACCGTTACCCTACCCTGTCACAAGAAGCCGTAACTCAAATCTTACTAAGTTCAGTTCTGGTTTTTGAAACGAATCGGCTTCTTTCTGTAAGGTTATTTACACCAAGGTGCACGCCGAAATTCATTTATTCGACGACCTGGAGACAAATTAGTGCCCACTAATAAATATATTTATAATAAAATACAATCCAGGAAAAATTACAGAAATAATAAATACTGTGCATTAATTACGCCATGCAAGTTCAAAATTACACTGATAATAATAATAATAATAATAATAATGATAAATGTTCAGCTTTATTGTATAATTAATAATAACAATATGCGGAGTCAATCTAACGAACATTCTTTGAAGATTAGGCAGTTGTTCCATTTACTCTTCCGTTTCCAGAAAATCTACGCACACGGTGTTTATCCACCATAAATCCGTATGACATTACCAGTACAGCACATGTCATTGTCGAATAACTCAAGCTTATGCGCAGCGTTACTAAAATATTTTCTTACGTTTTGTGCACGTATACATAGGTTCAAGTCCGCTGGGGACTATAGAACACAGTGGTTCCTAACGTACTTTAGCCAGAGGTGTAAGTCCCTTCGTTAGGAGGGCGGCTATTCGTTTTACTCTTTCATACTAATTATTATTGATAATGTTTATTATCGGTAATTGCTTTTGTTTTTAGATATTATTATTATTTTCTTTATTTTAAAAATATATTGAAATAAATGCTACCATAATTACTGTTGTTTTGAATAAACGCAATTTTCAATTGATAAAGAACAAATAATTAACGTTCCGACGTAGCTGCAAAAAAGTAAAAAAAAACAAAGGTGGAAGTATTTGGGTTCGAACGCATACTCATGGACATCAAAAATATTAGAGCCAGTTGCCGGAAACCGCTTGGGCATGATGATTACGCTTAGTAACACTCACTGTATTAAAGTTCTACAGTGCCCCTATTGTGAGCATGCGTTCGAACCCCGAAACTTCCACATTTTTCTTTTTTAATTTTTACAGGTACATCGTAACGTTAAATGTTTGTTCTTCATCAATTGTAACTGGCGTTTACATTCAAAATAGCATTAATTATGATTGTATTTATTTGGATATAATTTTGAAATAAAGAAAAGAATAAAAGCAATACGCAAGGACAAAAATTACCGGTACTAACCATTATCAATAATAATTACTACGAAAGACTAAAACGAACAACTGAGCTTCTAACGATGAAACTTACAATTTTGGTTAAAGTATGTTAAGGTCCACTGTGTTCTATAGCTCCCAATGGTCTTGAACCCATGCCCACGTGCATGGGCGTCGGAACCTGGGGGCAAGGGGGCAGCCGCCCCCTGAAATTTTCATAGAGAACAAGAGACTCGTTTTGCCCCTCCACTTTCACACTGTCAAAACATCACATAAAAGTGGTTAGATGAGCTAAATTTTGTTTTTGTATGGTAATGTGAAAAAAATCTCTATTCCAGATTCATCTTTCTCTTTGAGACATGAGAAAAGGGCCTTTTTTCACCCCATATTAGACAGAAAGATTTAGGAAAAAGAATTGAAAATTATCTTTCTTTCCATTGGTGTACATTTTCAAAACACTAAATTCTTTAAGAACTGTTGTTTAAGTACTCGTAAGTCTGCAATATGAAACAAGTCGTTGAGCGAGATTTTAAAGTTTAAAAAAGATAATAGTATAAATGCGTAAGAGAACATTTAAATATATTTTCTATAAATTTAAATTATTCTTACGAACAATATGCAGAGTGCAGTATGTTTTATAATGAGGAAAATGTATTCCTTGTGAGCACTAACGAATGACAGTATTTAGGACGTTCTTGCTTGAAGAGGGGACAGGGTAGGGACACGTTCACAAACGTCAGCAAGGTCCCTTCCGACAGAGATGTATGCGGGGGTGAGCCCTGGGGGTCCTGACCTCCGCCGAAATCCCGACTAATCTGTATATTGAACTAAAAGAAAGAAGAGGGTGGGAATCAGAAATTGCCATTGCATACGTATATACAGTACAGATGGTTTTAAAAGAATATCGTAACATTTATTAATTATTCAGTATAGTATACTTATTCGTAGTTGAGTTAGTGCACCAATTGCGTTGGTGTAATAATACTTTTTGCTTTGGTGTTCCTCTTTCATGAATTTTGTTTTCTCCATGTTTGTGTGCCTTTTTTTAATGCAAATACAGTATAATGTTTTGAAGCACAGAGTGTCCTATATCTAACAATCAATTTATTTTCTTCATATTACCACGGGGGTAAAATTGGATCTAAGAAGGTATGGGGCGGTAGGTAGCGGCATGACGTCACGATGTCACCTGCCTATGTTTGCCCATTTTAACTTTTTAGGAACTGGGTGAATACCGTACATATTTTGCAGGTAAGTAGATTGCGTCTCCTCGCGCTCCCCCTCACTTTTACCCCTGAAAAGATACACAAATCAACAACATTTATTTTAAAAACAAATGCGACAGCTCTTCTAAATTTTAAAACAGGATATGAACATTTTCTTTATATTTAATTTCTTGGATTTAAAATCAAAATATAGGTATTTCTCTAAATAGCTTTCTGTTTGCTGTTAACCCAATGATTTGTGATTATAGAATATTGTAAGCATTATTATTATTAGTTTATCAGCCCCATAAAGTCATTAACGAGCAACCGTGCTGCAGTGATATCGTTACGGCTCCGCATTCGGGAGGTCCGGGGTTCGATCCACGAGGCCAGCCATCGTGACAGGTTATTTCACGGTTTCCATCAGGCAAATGCTGGGATGGTACGTCCTTTAGGGTCCGTGACTTCCTCTTCTAATTACTTCTTCCTTTCCTTTCTCTGTTCCTTTTTCCGGGTTGGGTGCTTTCCCAGGGGCGTCATCCCTTAGACACATGAAAAGCTGATATAGCCAAACTTGCTTAAGGATTCATAAAAATTAAAATCCTATCCCATCCACAAAGTCGATGGTCTAATTACTAGTTGGTGAACCTTTGCAACAACAATTGCAATAATTTCACAATTATTATTTATAGAGTTGAAATTTTGGTTCAGGTGATATTTGTGTTTGAATTATTTTATCATTGTTTTACCAGCACAACAGAAACCAAAACGAACACTGCTTAAATTCTCGGAAGGAGCACTCAGTTTACACATTAACAATCGCTTGAATCTCCTAACTATCCTAATAAACTAACGTTTACTTAGGCTACGTAGGAGAGAGTGCTGAAATCTGTAAATAAGTCTGACATTGAAATAAAGGACTTTACTTTGCGTTCTAAATCGTTTGTTGTTTATGTAGGGATGCTATGAAATGCATACGTTATACATGTGTTCCTTACTTTATTTCTTGCTTCATGTCTAACCGAAAAAGAACCCTTTTTGACACATGGTTAACATCAACAAAGAAAGTATCGAAAAATACAAGTCTTCCGGATGTTTATGAAAAACAATTCACCAACAATCAGAGCCAGCAATACAGAAAGTTCACAACAAAATACATTTTAGAATTCTCTGCAATGTGCCTGACTTAAGTACCGGATTCCACGAGCACCTCCAAGCAGCAAATTGAGCAAAGCGTCAGACAGAAAGGAACAAATTTCCCCAACACTCCCACACAGTACTTGCCTAAGGAACCCGATGAAAGACCTTGTGTAACCGATCAAGGAAAAAAGTTCAAAATTCCTGTTTTAGAAAATAAAACTCAACCGACTAAGGATTTCAATTTTTCACGAACTGCATGCCTATATTGTCGCGAGGAATGGTTTCATACATTCCCTGGATACATTATGATACAGTCAGAAATTATGTTTTGTGTTTTGATTGTATAAGGCATATCATTTGACAGGTAAAAGGCTGATACAAGGAGCTGAATTGTTTTTTCTCGTCATAGGGTTCGAGAACGGGAAAAAGGCCACAGAAAAATTCAGAGCACATTAGAAAAGCGGACTCCAGTGTCCGAATAATGTCCGAACACAGTTAAAAATATGTATATAAAATTCTAACCAGTTGAGAATGTTCCAAGAAAACTGGAAGAACGAACTTAAAAATAATGGAGAGATGGAACGGGAAGGATAACTATCATTGTTCCTAGATGTAAAAGTAAATCTTTTCATCCGCACCTTCTTCTCTTTCTCGCAAAAGTTAGCAGAATATCATGTCTCTATGACGTACAGTTTTCGAGATATAGCTGCTTAAATATCTAGAAATCCGAACTTTTTTGGCCAATATCTGGGGAACGATGCCCAGTTGACCACTAGACAGTTAATCAATGGCCAACTGATATTATTTGGTACTAAAATGGTCACCATCCTCTTACTCATTCATCAACACCAATATGATATCTGTGTGACTTACGATTCCCTAGATTAGGTTCCTTAAATCTCCCGAAATCGGAAATATCTCCCGAAATCGGCCGATATCACGGAAAAGAGTAAGTCATAGAGAGATGATATTGATGTTAGTCAAATCCTAATAGAACGTTAAACATTTTCGTACCAATATTAATTGATGCCGACTATCCAACTGGCCACTGACCAAACTAGTGGCCAGTTGGCCACTGGCCACCGGTTACTATTTGGCTCAAAAATATTTACCATCCTCTTAGGCATTCATCAACATCAATATCTTCTCTCTACAATTTATGGTTCCCGATCTATGGCTCCTTAAATATCTAGAAATTGGACATTTTTGGCCAATACATTGGAAACGGTAAAGCATAAAGAGATGATATTGGTTTTAATCAATACCTAAGAGTATGGTAAATATTTCGGTACCGACAATAATTGGTGGAAACTGGCCAACTGGTCATTCGCCAAACCATTGTCCAGTTAGACAGTGGCTACCGGTTATTCTTTGGTAGCAAACTATTTACTTTCCTCTTAGGTATTGATCAACATCTATATCATTTCTCTGCAACTTATTTTTCTCGAGCTATGGATTATTAAATATCTAGAAATTGCCCATTTTTTGGCCAATATCACGGGAACGGTAACTCATAGAGAGATGATATTGGTGTTAATCAATACCTAAGAGAATGGTAAACATTTTGGTATCGATATTAACTGGTGCCCACTGGGCAAGCCGGCGGCAGGTTGGACATTGGCCACCAGTTACTATTTGGTACCAAACTACTTACCATCCTCTTAGATATTGATTACTCATATTATCTCTCTATGAATTACGGTTCCCGAGATATGCCTCCTTAAGTCTCTGAAAGTCGGTCACTTTTTGACAAATATTTCGGGAATGGTAAAAGTGACGCAAGAAATTTAATCACTTTCTCTGATAGTTTTTGATGCTCTATCGAATGCAGGGATCAAAATTTAAAAAAAATCACAAATAACAGATAGACGGACAGACAAACAGACGGACATAGAGAATTCAGTAACGAACTTTTTAAGTCAACTATGCTATTGGTGTTCCTTAGTCTGATATCAATTTCTTACCATTCATCTCTTTTGAACTGCTTAAGTAAGATAATTTTTTTAACTTTTTGTTTCATCCATTTCCCTCACAATAATAAATTCGTCATTCTAAACAATTTATTTTATTATCTTATTTGCAGTTTTCCACACTGATATATTTCTAACAAAATTGAGATTTGGTCCAGCGCCTTTCGTATTCTTAACCAACCCAACTTCCGAGCTTTGTGGGTTGTCTACTATTGCAGGAAAAGGAGAGTTGCAGGCGGTAATGCACTTTTGAAGTCCTGTATACAACATTAAGAATTGAGAATATTTAGATAAACCCTAATTAAGGTAGAAGAGGAATGTCCAGATTAAAACAAGACATATTGGCCTTTCGTCTTAGTGTCTTACCAATTTTTTGTTCTGTGTTATCTCTTGAGTAAAATTATGTTGGTAAAAAAATCGCTATAACCTAAGGAAAGACAGGTTACATAATATTAGCGTTAATACACGACAACATTTATACAGACACATCTGCATTCTGAGAGTACGAAAAAGGGAAAAAACTCCTTCCACATACATTTTCCGAAATTTACTCATTTGCCCGCATTTTCTAAATTTAAGTATACTGCCTTCCTAATGTGGTCTATTATATTGGTAACAGCGTTCAATGAAGAATGTAAGTTTTGGTTTTCTTGACAAGACAATAGGTTTCGTAGTGTGTCGTTTCGGCTTATCTTTTCATTCCTTCCCTAGGCCTATCTGTGCTTCCGGTTCTTTTCGCTGAGCTTTGTTATGCCAATGTTTTCTGAACATATTGTCGTTTACATATTTCACTGTTTATTATTTTTGTGCTTATTATATGCTTTCAGTCAGGTACGGAAAGACAGTAGAGTTCAAATACTTAATAACTATGTAACGAATTAGCCAAGTAAAAAATGTGCCGCATTTTGGACTTCAGAAAACGATAAACCAGCCCAATACTTGTTCCGGTACCTTGTGTACAATTGTCTGAAGCTTTCAGTGAAGCTTTCTTCCTTTACCTTGTAGCGATAAAGCTTACTTATTACTTTATTTTATAATATTTACTTCCTTTACATTGTAGCGACAAAGTTTACTTATTACTCTTATTACTTTATTATATTTTATTTAATTCCTTTTTACTGATTTGGCTTTCCTCAGCAAATGTTATTGGTTGAGTTCAAGCATTACTTTGGAGACACTTTGGAGGACAACCACAGTGTGCGTGAGTTTACTCAGAATTCTCCCGTTTCTTACAACTTTCTTCATTCCACTGTTTCATTCATTCCTCATCATCACCGTCTTCTTTAGCCTACACGACATAACTGTGGTACATAAAATTGAAAGACTTTATTTCATTTTATTTCAGAAGATATACTCAACTTTTTTCTTTTGTCCTACCACATGTGTTTGGTGCCCTTCCATTTAGTGGGACCCTAATTCCTAGAAAACATACCTCCAAAACCATGGGCCTATATCCGTTGTTTACAGTTTCAATCTTAAAAGTGTCAATATGTCTGTTTAGATAGTCCAAAAAAGTCATATTTATCAAACATAAATGATTTTCTTTGTTGTTGTAAATTAAGTTATTGCTATGTTTGTTATCAACCCCAATAATCTTAGAATTACCAAACCTGTTTTTGATACGACCAGTGGCGTATTTAGGGGAGATTCCGGGCTTAGGTCCCCACCCGAAATATTATTTACTATTTTAAAGTAAATGACGTATCTTACAGAATTTCCATATTTTCAGCAAAAAATGTAGCAAATCACCCCCGAAACAAAATTGTAAATACGCCATTGGCTACGACTAATAGACCAAGAAGAGGGTAGGGAAAGCAAATTTACCCACACTTTCATTCGAGTGACTCTTACACTGAAACCATTGAATTTAAGTTAACATTTGAAACAAAACTCAAAACAGAATCCTTTGAAATTGTCCTACTTTATATTTATTGTAAGTGGCTACATACGTGACATTGTTTATATTATTCCAGCACGGATACGTATTGTTAACATCTGAACTTCGGTTTTATTTTGAAGATGTAAGTATGTATATACACTTCCGCTTTTAGAATAAAATATATTATACTCTTGTAGGCCTCGGTGTTTAAATAAGATACCAAAATAACACTTAAGAAATATAGGCATTGAAATAAAAACAAAGATGAGATATTGCTAATACCAACAAGCTGTCAAATCTACCGTTGCAAATGAATTACTTTTTTAAAATTAAAATAAAACAGATTATAAATAATATAAAACTAATAAAAGTGAGCATTACATAGACGAATCAGGAGCTCTTAAGACACTTTGTCCTACAAAACAAAAAAAAAAAAGTTGAAAAACTTAAACGTGCTGGCAAAATTGATCTCCCCAATGGTATTTCTAAGGTTAGATCACACAAAATGTAGTTACATTTCATAATTCTAAAAGAAGTTAATTTGGAATACTGAAAATAATAGAAGCAATGTTAATTTGTATTTATTTCAGAACAAAAATAGAGATACCACTCGAGTTTCTTGGACGAAAACCGTATGGGCTATTTTTGGAGAGACTGAGGTGAAACTAGACCAAGGAGGGAAAGTGTTAGTGAACGGTGCCGAAGTACAGTTACCGTACAACATGAATAATATATACATTGAAAGGAGTGGAGGCACGGTTATCGTGAAGTCCTTAGACTTAGGTGTTACGGTAAGTAGAAGCAACAGGTATTCTGCGTTGTGATTACTAAAGACCGGATGTTAGAAATCAGATATGGCCAATTAATTGAAAACTTCGTGTTAATTCTCAGCTTAGTATCCCTTTTTCGTACAACTATCTTGAAAGTGGATATTTACCTAAAATATAATCTGATTGCAAACATTGCACACAAAGCCTATCTGGCAAGTAATGTCACAAAGTATTAAAAATATTTACATAATAATAAGAAAAATATTACTTCTAAATTAACATTCTTTAAAATATTGTCCTCCTGCATTGATACATGTTTTCCAGCAGAATTTCCCATCTACGAAGCTATCCTAGAAGGCTTGTTCAGGTAATACAGTCACCCACATAAGTAGCTGGAGCCCTGACTGTTATAATTCCATTACTTGAGTTCCAGGTACTTACATGGGTGACTGTACATTTAAAACCATATCACAAGCTGTTTTTACATAGTAAATTGTCCTGTAACGGTGTTCTGTCAGAGAGGATTTTAAACGAAGAAACAGAAAGAAGTCCGCGGGAGCCAAGTCGGGACTGCAGAATGGTTGGAGCAGCGTCGCCACATTAGATTTGCCCAGTTAGCTGGTTACGACGAAGGCACAGTCGGCTAGCGTGTTGTCATGATGAAGTTTCCAATTGCCTACCACATCTGGTCTGATGCACCGGATCCTTACTATCAGTCTCTTGAGGAATTTTACGTAAACATTAGAGTTAACAGTTGTTCTGGGACGTACAAACTCACGGCGGACGGTTACTCTGATATCAGAAAACACAATGAGCATGGTCTTCATCTCTGATTTGCTCATTATGTCTTTCTTGGGACATGGAGACGCCGATATTTGTCTCTCTGCACTTTGCCTCTTTGTTTCGGGGTTGTACTGGAATATCCGCTTTCCATCACCCGTTTTAACATTGTCCAAAAAGTGAGGACCATATTCTCATATTTCCAAAATGTCTTGGCAAAATTCCACTCAGCAAGGTTTTCGGTCGTCGGTCACAATCTCGTGTACTATAATTTTTGGAATATTTAACATGTCAGCCTATAGACGAACACTCATTTGACAGTCTGTTAGAAAACTTCATTCACATGAGACATATTTTCATAGTTTGAGGAGATTGGCGGGCTTCCAGCGCAAGCTTCATCGTCGAACTCTTGCCTGCCTTCCAAAAATTCCTTCTGCCATCTGTAGACTTACTTTTGTTATAAACACTAATCCTTGAAGGCCTTTTGAATCACTGGAAAAGTTTTCAGTACAGACTTGATTTTACGCAAAACTTGATCGTATATCTTTGTTTCAATGAGCGCTCTATCGCAACTTGCACAAAAGACGAAAAAGAGGTTTACGAAATCGCCGTCCTTCACTTCCGAGCAGTGGCTTAGGGAAGGGAGCAGAGGGGCCGCCCCCCAAAGATGTCCGACAATGTATTTTGGTACTTTGATGTTTGTATTTTTTTATATACCGTATTTTTATGTATATATATTTTTTGTTTGTAGTTTTTCTGTATGTACCTATAACAGCACTTGCTCCCCCCCAAACACACATCCTGGCTACGCTACTGCTTCCGAGAGCTTGGAAACAACTGCCAAAGGCAGTGTTGCCACAGTGCTAGCTTTAGAGTAGGCTGAAAAAAGTACCAAATCGAAACAAAAAGGGCTGAATTCATTATTTTAAACCAGTGTAGTACATGGCTCTATAAGACGAAACCAAAGTTCTATAACACCCCATCCCCTTCCAAGAGTGCAAATCAAGGAAGTGCACTTTTAAAAAACATCAAAATAGAAGGATCCTGAACAACCGTGGAAATAGATGAAACTTTTCTTGCACGTAGGAAGTGTAACAGAGGCCGCAAATTAAAAGGGAAAACCGTTATCTTCGGTATGTAGTGTAAGGAAACCAAACGCCTCTACTTCAAAGTGTCCAGTAAACCAAAACGGTATTATGGCCATATATGATAAAAATATATGTAAAACAATGGACAAATCAATTATCTCCGAGTTTGTGTGTAAACAGTACGTTATAATAAAATATTAAAATATATGTTATTGCATCATATAAATTATTGATTTCACCACACGCTGCTGTTCTTCGGAATATTCTATACTTGATTCAACGTGTGTGAGCGTGTGCTTATTTATTTTATTTTCTCATTTAATTTTTTTAAAAAATATTTCAAGCTAAAATTTCCACCACAATGCATCTTTCTCACCTTCTTCATGCGCGTCGCGGATGCGCCCATCTAGTATTATTTGTTACCCGGTGTAGTTCGAATTACGAATTTTCCACACAAAGTTCGTAGATAATATATTATCTCGATGGTTCGTAGCGTTACGCGGTGCAACGTCATAGAATGAATGTTTTGCAGCATTTTTTTAAGAGTCCAATACACAGTATGAGTAACGTGAGATGCACGGAAAGTTTTACTGACACTTTTCAAAATGCGACAAGTATTTGTTAAATGGTGCTGAATTGGGTAGAACCGTACCAACTTTTTCACAAAAGGGGCTGAAAATTTTAGCGTGGTACCAAGGAGCCGATGAATGACAAAAAGGGCTGAATTTGGTACAATCGTACCAAGTGTGGCAACACAGGACAAAGCACTCGCTCTGTAGTTGACTTACACCAAAATCGATCTCAGCGGACAGAGTGAGCTCAATGTACAATCGCTTTACAATAATACCGTATGTAGGTCACTATCTTTCGGACAGACCTTGTGTATACTGGGACACATAAGAAAATGAATAAAACTCCTAATTAAAGTGGAATCTCAGTTACTCTCCATATTTCTTTATTGTTATCAGTGTAACAAAGTTACAACGCAACGCATATATCAAGTAATTTTGTTATTTCTAGCGTCGACAAAAGTTCGAAGTCTCACAAGTTTTATATTATTGGTTCCTAATAGTCAATTTACTAAGTAAAGGAAGCATATGTTCACATGTATTGTTTTAAATAAACTTTTCCTTCTTAATGGATGTATTCCTTCGAGTTTCTTCTTCGGAAAATTAAACAAAACTTCCAACTCTTTCTACCATTAAAATAGAAGGTTACCATAAATGATTCATAGGGTTACAAACAACTGTGTATTTAGACAAAAACAATTACACACAAAAATGTTGATACTTAAAATGATACATAAACTTGCCAAGTTTTTGGTAGGGGAAAGGACGGTAGAATGATCCCCTTAAGACAAATTGACTTCTGGATCTCACGTCAAATCATCAAGACTGTGGCCGTTGTGTCAGTGCGATTAGTCATTAGTTCTCTTAGGGTCATAATATATATCTTTGAACATTTACAATCAACTTATTGGATATTAATTCTGAATCTATGGCAATATGATCATTTTTCCTTAGTGGTTAGATAAAATGATCTAGTCTTCGAAAATACGTAATAGGGAAAATCTGGTAAATCTTCAACAATGTAGGCCCTATATATTTGTAAAGTGAAGTAGAATTATGTAATTTGATAACTGAATAAATTAAAATATAATTGTTACATCAAAAGTCTAACTTGACAGCCATAATTTGAATCAAAATATTGAAGATGTTCTTGACAGCTGCATAGTTTAAATTAAAATAACATACTAAGAACTTTGAACTATTACTAGAATTTATATCTATCTTACATAATTGGACTTGCGTGAACAGACCTACATAAAATTTATGTGCCTACAACTCTCGGACGTCAATCCTTCACTTGTTGTTTTTAAAACGAGCCCTAAACAACAGGTATTAATCGAAGGTACAATGATCTAGTAAGCCTTACAATATCGTTTCCATTATCGTAAATAACGTTCCTGCCTGACATTTCATGGAAAAGACTAATTGATTTATTGTTCAGTGAAGATCATAAAGCACTGACTTACCAACAATTAGTGAATCATCTACGTAATAATGTACTCCTTCGTTCGTAAACAGTACAAATTGTGTAATCCTTTGCAAACTGCATACTACATTCCCACAATTTTGAAATACTACAGTACAGTAAAAGCTCGTGTTTCAACTTTCGCTGTGCGACTAGAAGAACCTTTGATATTTAACGTGGCAAACAAGCGATGAGCGATGTGACAAATAGTGCAACCAGTTTCCACCATAAGGGTAGATGATCATTTTACCTACCTTTTCTCTGTACTGGTACTACAGATATTCAATATATGCATCGATAGGCATGCGGCACACACCAAAACGGTAATCCAGTTCATTCCATACGTTCAATAGCATGTTTCGGTCAATGTTTGTCCAGTAGAATTGGTGTGTTCGGGGTCTTTCAGTGTCATTGGGAGTAGGGTTAGATAAACTGTGTCCTTGACATGCCTCCACAGAAAGATGTCTCAAACCTGGGGAGGGAGTTGTCACCAGAGAAACATCATGCAGACCACCACTCATAATCGAGCGATGTAAGTTTTCGCGTTGTCGCCATTTTGTAAACTGATTTGGCAGAAACGATATCTAGCATATAATCACATGCCACGTACCACCATCTAAACTTGGTGAGTCTATGTATCATCCATATTTGTAGGTCTTATTTTTATTAACACAAAATATTAGGTAACTCAGTGAATTATTTATGCTGTGTATCCTTGCATTTATAAGTGAGCACAAAACATAAACGCTCTAAGCTCCACATGTGGCACGTTTCTTTGGAACCCAGCAGAAGCAAATTATGCCGGAAATACTGGCAAAAATACGCCACCTTTGAACTATTCATCAAGCACCGTTTCTTCCTTTCATTTAACCTTTTCAGGATCGATAGGGTTTTTCAAGACACTAGAAACCTTTACATTGGTGCCCCTAGTACCCCTTCTAATTGTCACAGGGACATGAACATGGAGCCTTGTAAAGCTTGTGGGACAAATTCCAACTAGCTAACTTTTGTTTCCCGCGTTCTAAACCTGAATAATAATAATAATAATAATAATAATAATAATAATAATAATAATAATAATAATAATAATAATAATAATAATAATAATAATAATAATTTTTAAAAATATAGATTTTTGTTTTGGGAAATTTTGTGACAGGCTAGCAACATTGTACTTGTAGTACACAGGAAAAAAATATTTTCACGTGTAGGCCATACATTGAGTACAATCATGTAAAAACGAAAGGCGAGAGTTCAATACCAAGTGAGAAAAAGTTTCCGAACGTGTTTTCTAAGAAAATCATCATCTATATATTTTTCGAAATATTTTGGTCTTCCGTGATGTTGGCAGCTTTAGAGACGCCCCAAATTGTCATAGAGATATCAGTCATACCTTGTTGGAAAGCTAATAAGACACAAATTCCAACGAGGCAAGTTTTGTACCTCTCGTGCGTACAACAAATAACAGTGTTGCTAGAGCCCCACAAACTTCGAAAATGTGTATTTTTCCCGACTTTTTGACTTTCTTCTTCTTCTGCCACGAGTTCGACATGGGAGGCACAACAGTTACCTTGTTGGAATCTGTGTCCCATAAGCTTTTCATGTCTCTGTGATACTTAGGGGGCGTCGCTGTGCTGCCAACGTCAGGGTAGATGACAATATATACGTTAGTGTAGATGACAATATGTACGTCAGGATAGATGACAATATACACGTCAGGGTAGATGACAATATACTGCATATGACAATATATACGTCAGGGTAGATGGCAATATATATGACAATATGACACTATATACAGGATGATTCTCGCAGGTACGATGTGTTGAATTTTTTTCGCCCTTACTATTGTATCTTCGCCTTTTAATTTTTATATGATTGTTCCGAATGTCTGGCGTACATATGACACTATTTTTAAGGCGTACGAAAATAACAGTGTTGCCAGCGTCCCACAATTTTCAAGAATTGTGTTTCTTTTATAAAAAATATACACTGATAAAAGGATAAATTCAATACCCCTCCCATTCACCCCTCGTAAGGTCAATGGCCATACACAGGGTATTAATAATTAGTATGTTCATTTATCTTTATTGGTGCTACCTTTTATGCTTGTACCTACTTTGGGGAAGAGTTTCTGCCCTGAAAGTGCTGGGAAAAGAGGGGGACAAAAGCATCCAACTTTTGTCCCTACCATTCCTCTGCGGGACCCTGATGTGGACGTAATGAACACCATTTACAAGCTGCATTCCTCCTAAAGAAATAGACACCTAAATCATCTTTCTACGTTAATTAGGAGCCCAGCTACGGACGTTTGAACTGCTGGCTCAGTCCTTGAGCCGTTGGTCCTGAAAAGGTTAAGTTATGTATTTGCCTCTCCTTTTTTTTCCACTATCGCAGTGGAAAATGACACAGTGGCAGTTTGTGGGATCACATTGATAAAATGTACAACTTATTCGATACACGGTAAGGTAAAAGAAGTAGCAATGTCTCATTGTAGATCGGTACTTTATAGTGTACGTAATGAGAATTGAAGTTTGAATTTGTTGAGGGCTGGACAGTGCATTCTCCCTTTTCCAACATTTCCTACTTAGAAACTTTAGTGTTGATACGACAACTGATTTTGTTATATTTAAGATTTATTAATGGTGTGGTATTTTCTTAATTAATACTAAAACCAGAAATGACAGTAAATTTCTATCACTTTCGGTTTTAGAAGAAAGATTAGAGTTTATTTTTAGGACACATAACTGATTGCAGCAAGCATTTCTTACTATTACCATTTTCAATCTATAGAAATCAGAATATTAAAACCGGAAGTGGTTGCATTTTCCACTTTCGATGGATGACTCAATCCATCAAGGAACTCGATTCTTACCTGTCGACTCTGTATATCCTGGGCAAGACTGATGGTGGTCCGTACTGTAGTTCGTGAGATTTTGTCTCTCTCGTACGGGCACACAGATAAAAGAAGTAAATATATGAAGATGTTTCTGGTAGATCATGTTTCTGCGAGATCAGATTCCTTTAAAATTTACGGATAGGAAGATGTTTCTGGTAGGTCAAACGTCTTTAAATTTTACGGATACGAAGATGTTTCTGGTAGATCAAACTTCTTTAAATTTTACAGATACGTAGATGTTTTTGGTAATGCAAACTTCTTTGAATTTTACGGATACGACGATGTTTCCGGTATATCAAACTTCTTTAAATTTTACGAATACGAAGATGTTTCTGGTAGATCAAACTTCTTTAAAGTTTACGGATACGAAGATGTTTTTGGTGGAGCAAACTTCTTTAAATTTTACGGATACGACGATGTTTCTGGTATATCAAACTTCTTTAAATTTTACGGATACGAAGATGTTTTTGGTGGAGCAAACTTCTTTAAATTTTACGGATACGAAGATGTTTTTGGTAGATCAAACTTCTTTAAATTTTACGGATACGAAGATGTTTTTGGTAGAGCAAACTTCTTTGAATTTTACGGATACGACGATGTTTCTGGTATATCAAACTTCTTTAAATTTTACGAATACGAAGATGTTTCTGGTATATCAAACTTCTTTAAATTTTACAGATACGTAGATGTTTTTGGTAATGCAAACTTCTTTGAATTTTACGGATACGACGATGTTTCCGGTATATCAAACTTCTTTAAATTTTACGAATACGAAGATGTTTCTGGTAGATCAAACTTCTTTAAAGTTTACGGATACGAAGATGTTTTTGGTGGAGCAAACTTCTTTAAATTTTACGGATACGACGATGTTTCTGGTATATCAAACTTCTTTAAATTTTACGGATACGAAGATGTTTTTGGTGGAGCAAACTTCTTTAAATTTTACGGATACGAAGATGTTTTTGGTAGATCAAACTTCTTTAAATTTTACGGATACGAAGATGTTTTTGGTAGAGCAAACTTCTTTGAATTTTACGGATACGACGATGTTTCTGGTATATCAAACTTCTTTAAATTTTACGAATACGAAGATGTTTCTGGTAGATCAAACTTCTTTAAATTTTACCTGTAGGAAGATGTTTCTGGTAGAGCAAACTTCTTTGAATTTTACGGATACGACGATGTTTCTGGTATATCAAACTTCTTTAAATTTTACAAATATGAAGATATTGCTGGTACACCAAACTTCTTTAAATTTTACGGATACGAAGATGTTTCCGGTATATCAAACTTCTTTAAATTTTACGGATACGAAGATGTTTCTCGTATTACAAACTTCTTTGAATTTTACGGATACGACGATGTTTCTGGTATATCAAACTTCTTTAAATTTTACAAATATGAAGATATTGCTGGTACACCAAACTTCTTTAAATTTTACGGATACGAAGATGTTTCCGGTATATCAAACTTCTTTAAATTTTACGGATACGAAGATGTTTCTGGTACACCAAACTTCTTTAAATTTTACAGATACGAAGATGTTTCTGGTAGCCCAAACTTCTTTAAATTTTACGGATACGAAGATGTTTCTGATAGATCAAACTTCTTTAAATTTTACGGATACAAAGATGTTTCTATTAGGTCAAACATCTTTAAATTTTATGTAATTTCCTAATTTGTATATGTAAGGATTTATTCTTTACCTTTAGTTTATAACGATTAAGTTGTAATTTTCAGCGATGTTACTTCTCTAACGTCCTTTGTAATAAGGTTAGTATTTTTATATCGTTCCCTTGGAAACAACAAATTCTTACAAACATAAAATCTCTACAATAAATATGAAATGTTAATTTTTTTTCCACATACAATATTAAAAATGTAAATTGTAATGAATTGAATTTATTAACATTACTGAAACAAATGCATTGGTCTTCAATTTCTTGTAATAAAAAAATAAACAAATCAATTGAATGTATTTCTCTTAGGTAAAATGGAATGGTAAAAGTAGGGTTGATGTTGAAGTACCAGGATTTTATAAATACCAAATGCAGGGCTTGTGTGGAAACTTCAATGGCAACAAGGACGATGACAGACAAATTACAAACGGAACAATTGTAAAATCAGATGCCGACTTTGGAAACGATTGGAAGGTAAGAATATACAATGTTCTCTCTATATACTTTCAATCCCTTATTTGTGTAACTTCTTACATAGTCTCACACAATCAACTCAAAAGTACTTGTTATAACCGACTGGCGAAAAAGACACACTGCGTACTCAGTTCCTCAGATTTGTCTCAGCGCCATCTTGGTCCTTCTAACTTTACTCATATCAATATTAGCATATGCATGCTATTCAATAACGGACGAGGTAATCATAGGCAGATTCAGGCCTGGAGGACGAAGGATTACTCACGAATTTCCCCAGCGGCACAAGCACTGTAAAATACACAGATAATCGACTGGAAGTACAAAGCATAAAGGAACTCAGCTGATGTAAATAAGAAAAAAAAATCATTCAAGAACAAAGGTACTGCACTGAACTTGTAGGATAGACGGTGAATTCAACTTAGATTTATATAATTTTGTTTGTAACTTTTAGTTGGTAAAATGTTTCAAAATTTAACAAAACACTAAATTCAAACATTTTCGATCATTAACGTTTTATTGCTAAAGTAACGAAATATATGCTTCAGCAAATAATATCCTAACTAGCAAAACAAACCAGTTACTTACTAACAGCTCTCTCTTATAACGTTAAATTTCCAACAGTAATCTCTATCCAAATTAAATTATACGTGAATGTGATTTTTCTTCATAAGTATGAAAAAACTAAGAATTTCCTTCAAATATAATTATTTCTTCTCAACAATACCAAAAATATACACGTAAACTTAACAAAATAACTAAAATTAACAAATATAAAATTTGATTCAAACATACCTTGAATACAAAGTTATTCAAGTCATAACAAGCAATCAGTATCTGTAACCACTACTATTACTATTACTCAATGGAAAAAAGAGTGGTTAAATAAAGTAGCAGAAAATTTCATATATATATATATATATATATATATATATATATATATATATGTGTGTGTGTGTGTGTGTGTGTGTGTGTAAGATACATATGGGATCAATTCAAGCCATAGTAG
This sequence comes from Thermobia domestica, assembly GCF_964235325.1. Lineage (NCBI taxonomy): Eukaryota > Metazoa > Arthropoda > Insecta > Zygentoma > Lepismatidae > Thermobia > Thermobia domestica. Next base: position 146,053,439 of record NC_137456.1, on the reverse strand, counting down.
CCTACTATTTACGCTACTAAAACCTAAATAAAAGAATCATATGCAACGAACAATAATTTCACTTTTAATACAATTTATATTATTTACTTTATGATCAATTTCAATTCAACGAATTTAAAAATGAGTTTAGAAGAACGAACAAAAATAAAATCCACAAAGAAAAAAACTTACATCTCCTTCACTTTTACACAATCTTCTACAGATAATCAGCTTGCTATCAGTAATGTATTATTTGTGTCCCTAAACGGAAGGTCTGCAAACTAAGTAAAGGCTGGAGGGCCATCAGAGGGCAAGAGATAACAGCAACCAAAGCAAGAATAAGAATATAAATGCTATCTACTTTCCGAGCTCATCGACAACTGCGCTTATTAAAAAAAAGAAAACTAAAATAAACATTTATCTGAACTGATTCGAGCCAATAGTACTTGATTACAGGACAACTTGCTCATAGCATAAAAGTCGCTAGATTTGTAAGTATGTCGCTAAATCGTCATTCAAAAATCACCAAACAAGTCGCTAATCGGAAAAAAATATTTTTTGTCGCTATCCGGAAGTCGAATCCTCTAGATTTAGCGACTTTTCCCCCAAATTGGCAAAAATGAGCTGACGTAACAGCTAAAGTCATTTCTCGGCTTACTCTCTCAAACTATAGTTAAAATGTTGAGAGAGGTGCTGCCATTTACGGATTCTCCTAGAACTAATTTGAAAGGAAATTAGCTTTCTTTTGGATTTACAAAACATCTTTCGTGTGTGTTAATTTGTACAATTATCAAAATATTATATAATATTATAATCACGTATATATATATATATATATATATATATATATATATATATATATATATATATATATATATATATATATATATATATATATGTGTGTGTGTGTGTGTGTGTGTGTGTGTGTGTGAGTGTGTATGTGGAGAGAGAGAGAAGCAACCATGATTAATCCCCGCCTGGGCCCTTTATGTCCCACTGTATAGGGGTCCTAATTAGCTTCCACAAGAATCAGGGTACGCAGAAGATGACATAGAAAAAATAAGTTTAGAAAATGTATCTCAGGAAACCCTCGCCTCCTGACAACGGAAACGAAAATGGAAAATGACCTTCATACGTGTATATCCTCTTGTTCTAGTCAGCACGTACAGTAGTACATTTATAAGTTGGCCATCACTGTCATAGAGTAAGATATCACTGCTGACATGGTATGTTCTTTCGTTATAAAATTTATGAAAATAAAAATATATACCAATGTTTATTCTGTACCATGAGTTTAGTTTCTAAAGACGGTTTACCCGCTTGCTCAAAATGGAGTATCTTCTTTGAAATTTGTTCGCCGCTTTTCATTGAAGCATTGGAAACACACAAACTGTTGAAACAAATGTGCGAGTTGTATAATGTCATTGGTAGCAAGTTCTTGTGTTAAGCAGTACATTTTTTTTTTTTTTAATGTTGAACGTATATGCACTGAGGTTAACGGAGACGGTTATAAAGGCATGGATGACTGCGCATTCTAATAAGGTATTTTGCTAGAAAATTTTAATCGTAGCAATATAAAATTGATCTCTATCTTTTCAAATAAATAAATAAATAAATAATAATAATAATAATAATAATAATAATAATAATAATAATAATAATAATAGTAATAATAATAATATGATAATAATAATAGAGTGGACCAGAATTCTGCAGTTGAGCGAATTTAAAAGGAGATGCGCTATCAGATCAAGCGGGTAAACGTCTTTGAAAGCTAAGTTTATTCACGATAAGTTCCGTTTGTTTTACGTAGTTTTACCCTCTGCTTCCTCTGCCTTTACGTTTAAATAACGTATTATTAGAGACAGACCTGACTGCCTCTTTTGCTCTTGTTCTTTCTCTCTACGTACTGTTTTATCGTAGCTCTCTCTCCTCACTCCACATACGTTAGGTATTGAAACACGCCCTAGTACCAGAGACAACTTAAAAATAGCTTGCTGTAAGCTTGCATTGGGCTTGATTGGAAAGCCTGCAAGGATGCCGCAAGCTGGCTTCTAGTAACGAAGTTACATGGGAGCAACCTTAAATTCAGTGTTCCATTCAAGCTTGCCGCAAGCGTAAAACACTTACGGCAAGCCAATAGCCAATGAATAGCCAGTGATACTATGATACTCTGCGAAGGGTCTAAAGCATCGCTTCCAAGTATAACAAAAGGCAGATTGTATGAAAGCACGCGTTGAAAGAGCAAGCGTGGAAAGCCGAAAGCCAAGCACTCACGCGCCAACTGACTCAAAGTTTTCTTGCTGTTTGCGTGTATTTCTTTCATCACAAATTTTATAACAAAGTAACAAACTAGGTCAGCAACGATTTGTTACTTTAAAGCAAAAGGTGATAGATTTATAAACATACTGAAGTCGAAGATAAAATAAGATCGTTGGAGAACCCTTTTCCATTTTCGTTGCCCCTACTCCTCAGGCGAAAGTTTGTTGAACAAATGTCATACATATTCTAAAATGTAACATCTTTGTTTTATTATTATTGTTATTTCTTATTATTACTATTGTATATTAAATTTATACAATAACATTCGTGTGACGCGTGCAGTGCAAAAGGGAACCAAGTTCACTTTTGGTCAATTTGGACATATTCCATTTTTAAGAGTTCTACCTGATGTCCGTTTCAGATCTTAAAGATTGTTAAGACAACTCTCATAATGTAAGAAAGGTGTTTCCATGTAGTTAACCGTACTGCACAAATTTTATCTATCTTTCTCTCACAACGTTTGTAAAATTGAAATTATTTCCTTGTGCTCTGAATATTCCATATGTCTATATTAGCATTCTTAGAAGAAAATTAAGAATAAGGAGAATGATACAAATTGTGGTTTATGCAATTGTCCCCTCCATCTACATATTTAATTTCTTTGTAAAATCTGATGTTATGTTGTTCATTTCAGACACCTCATGGCCAGCCTCCCCATTGTACGAATGCAAATGAAGTGGAAGCATGCAACGACGCTAATTCAGCCGCACGTAAAGAAGCTGAACGTAAATGTTCTATCTTGAAGGTAAATACATTATTTAATGACTTTGAATGTTGTAATTTTGTAAAGATATATCATCCACCTAACTTACCGTCTAAATATTTTTAGATTTTAGATTGACACATTTCTTAAATTTAATGTTGAATTCACATATATACCTCATTGTTGGCACTCTATATCCGTTGATTAGTTTTAAAATTTGAGGGCTTGTTGGAATTAAGTGAGCGAAAGCATCTTATGTATTTCAATTTAAAGTACTCTAAGTTTACAATTTCCCAGGATAATTCTGAGATTTGCGTAAATTTAAGACGTAAACTTTGTATTCGATCTCTGGGAGTTGTAATGCCTGAAGTTTTATATACGAGGATTGTGAATATTATTGTTTCATAAATTAACGCTACGCTATAAATAGCTAAAATTATGACTTATTTTATGTTATAGATAATATTTCCATAGTCTACAATGCCTACGTAAAATCTAGACTGGGGGTAAAATCTTATCATTTCCTGAAATATGTACGTTTGGAAAAATAATTTTCTTCAATATTAGCAGAAATACCTGCTCTTCACACAGGAACAATCAAGTTTAATCAATGTAAAACTGGAAATTTGAATTCGTGTTATTGTTCAGTTAAAAATCTCTTGGCATCGCGACTTCTGTCGAAGAATTCGAAGTTTAAAATATATAAAACAATAATCATGCATGTTGTTCTGTATGGTTGTGAAATGTGGTAGTTTACTCTGAGGGAAAAATTTAGACTGAAAGTGTTTGAGAACAAGATCATGAGAAGAATATTCGGTCAAGAGAAACGGGAATGTGGACTACATAATTTATATCGTTTATGAAATTTTAGGATCACCAAATCTAGGGGGCTCAGGTGGGCAGGCCAGGTAACCAGATTGGAAGACAATAGAAACGCTTTCGAAGATTTAATTGAAAGTACTATCGGTAAATGATCATTAAGAAGACCTAGGCGCAGATGGGAGGACAATGTTAGGATGGATTTCGCAGAAATAGGAATACAAAGTAGAAGCTGGATGCAATTCGCTAAGAGTAGAAGTCAGTGGAGATATTTTGCGAACGCAAGATTGAACCTTCGAGCTCCATAGGCCATAGAGTTAATGCATTAAAACCTGAAATACATTAGAATAGTTCTGTTTATCCCCACTTATGTGAGCTACTCTTGTAAATGCTAAAAGATTCTCTAACTAATTCTCTAATTTTCTAATTTTTTAATTAACGGATTACACACCTCTAAGTTAAGCGAATCCTCAAATTGGGGATTTTCCGAATAAAGAATCGGAAATTTTAGCATTATGAGAATTGTCCAATTTCCCTCTCTTGGAGCAGTTTTTTTTTTTTTTTTTTTTTTTTTTTTTTTTTTTTTTTTGCCACTCAAGGTTCAGGACTTTTAACCAGGTTTATGTATATATATCGAGTTTCAATTCTGTAGTTTCAGAAATTCGATAGATACTCTATTTTGTCAATAAATAAATTAATAAATAGCTTTTAATTCTTAAATGACCTTCCTTATTACTATATATATAATCTCTGTATGACATAATACATAATACATAATTGAGCTTTCCTTGCAGCGAATGATACAACCAATTCGTCTTAAGATCGACCATATAAGTCTTGATTATCTTCATCGCAAGTTTAATTTACTCTACGAACTATTAACAAAGTTTAGTAAGATTCTTAGGGAGTCAATGTCTGTACTTGACTAATTGTTTCACGTAGTCCTATATGAGCTAACAAGAGATCTTTTGAGTACCCTGGGTAGTCATTCGATCAATGCAAGATAAAACTGTTGACATTTTCTAGTTTTGGCCAATAGAAAACAAACATTTGTTGATATATTTTAGCTGTGTCCTCTGGCGTGTAATCTAATAATATCTGAGCACGATGTTGTTAGTGTACAAAGAGGAAAACATTCGTAGTTCTACCACAGGAAGCCCATATTATCTTCTAAAGAGAGACAATGCAATGCAACGTGTTCACAATTTACTTATTTATATGTTACTAAAATGGCTCAATTTCGAAGTGTAATACTGGGTTCATATGAATAGTACAGATTAATATTTAATGTTAGAATGTTTAAATATTTCATTCACCCATAGTTATATTTGTGCTCTTAAGCAATGCCAGGACTTTTAAGGGGAAAACTCAAGTATATATTCTTCTTACTGGAAAAAGTTATGAAATTAACCAACGCGGAGTCCCTAAGACGGAGAATAACCACGAAGCCCAGTATGAAGTCCCTACGACCTCCCTCATGACACAATTATTAATTTGATGAGGTATATGCATAATGACCAGTAGAAGTTGAAACACTACCTTTACATGTACTCCAAAAGAAATATCAAATGTAAGTCATAAGTCATACTTTATTTACCATCCTGGTTGCTCTGATCGTTAATAACTGAACAATTTAACTCACTTTATAATGTAAAAATAATCTATCAGTGAAAGAAGTACATAAATTAGAAGACATATTTCGAGTACAGGAATACAACTTGTTGAAGTACCCATTCTTGGGAGTTTAATAATAGATTTACAGAAAATATTTGAAATAAATATCTGGGGCTGAGAGGTAAACTATGCTAAATCACTTTTTGGCCGAAATGGCGTTATCATATTTTTCTTTACTTACATTAGCACGAGGGACACTAGAACGTTTTTTGATGTGGACAACTGGAATGCAAGAAGTGAAGAATTTTTTCGTCAATTAGCAATCGACGCAATTCAACAAAATATTGTCTTGAAAACACTTTTTCGCTTCTTCTGTGAAATTAATGTCTCATGATTTATACTTCTTTACCTCTCAACCCCAGATATTTCAACTCCCTTTCCACCCTTACAGTACTATTTCAATGGAAATTATAAAATTCTACATCGATCCAAATGATAACTATGTTCTGAAATTCATTTATACAAAGGATACGTCATTATTCTTTGTATTATTCTACGTCAAGAAACAAAACAAAGAGACCTGATTTTCTGAAATTTTGAACATGACTACTATCTAAAGCATAAGGATTTTAGGCTTTCAGTGACAAATATAGAAACGTTTAATGCTAATTTAATAGAATAATTAGGTAATTCAGTACTTATAGTTGTGCACCAGAGTAATTTTCTAAATAAAAAGGAAAAATTAAAAAGCCAAAGCTTACAAAGTCGAGTTTGTAATTGATAAATAAAGGGACATTTAGTTGATCATCCAAATTAAACTGTAGTAGTACGATGAGGTGATTCTAAGTGTGCGCGTTCATAGAAGAAATAACATTTTACAGTGGAAGTATTTGCAAAGAACTCCCTTGGAATATGTTGAGTATGAACAATCAAAGAAAACTTTGAAAATAATTATACGCTATTCCAATAAAATATAGTATATTGATTTACTGATTCATGACTTCCGTTTAATATCACCTCTGAGCGTTGAAGTTACATAAAGATTGATCTAGACTTGAATTACTATTCAGGCATACGTCCTATTCTTTGTCAGTAACTGTATCATGGACCATGCGCATAGGAAGCACAAATGTTTGACACTTGACGCAGAAATATACACCAAAAGAAATATAAAGGCAGAAGGAATATCCCCGACTATCGATAAGAAAAAAAGAGATGAAAATGATATTGTCAATTTTTCTTAGTCCAAAATATGATGGTTAAGTCTAAGTGTTAACAAATCAATATCAACTTACTTGCCCGCTTTACAAGATTACAAATTTATCAAGTTTTGTCAGATGAACAGAGATATACGAACATCAAAGGCATCTGGTATGATCGATTGGTTTAAAGATGTGGTAAGAAGTTGGTAATGTGGGAAAAACATGGAAGCTAGAGAGAGAGAGAGAGGAGAGAGACAGAAAGAGAGTATGGAAGACTTAAAATATCGAAATAGTATGATGTAAAGCCATGAATAGAGTCATTACGTTTTGGAGAGTGTAGATTAAGTAAAAAAAAAAAAAATGACCTTATAAAGAAAAATAAAACGTGTGTTACTTGAACATGGGAATGCCATACTGTGAAAGTCAACGAACAAAATCACAGAATGTATCAGGGAGGGAATAACATGCCCTGTCATTTTCAGAACATAAATGCAAGGATGAAAAAGGTAATTAGGTTAGTATGAGGATTTTAAATTCTAAATATTGTAAGCACACAAACAAATTACAATAGTAAGAGATAACTTTGTTTCTACATATCCAGTACAATATGAAAACAGAAACATTCTACCAGATTTGAACGATATCTTACGTGTTAGACAAATGCACTCTAAACTTCAATGAGTTGGGGAATATAGTGATATACAAAGAAAGTGAATATTGAAATACGCAGCACAGCGCTCTGACTGATAACCTTCCACCAACCGTAAAAACGTTGGGAAAAGAGAAATCTGGCGAAATGATTCTTTCCCGACTCAACTAGAGATATTAATCGCGTGCATGCATTTGTATAGAAGATATGCATATATTTGGTATAAGATTTGTATATATTTGGTAAAACACTACAAAGGTGAGTGTAACAAAATGGAGTGTTATTCTTGAAATTGGCAAATAAATTCGTTTAAAGATAAAAGTAGATAAAACTAACTAGGAAGTGTCACGCAGTGGCTCCGCTGAGATCCGAACAAGACAATTGTGTTTGCATTTGACTATATGAATCCCAAAGTTATACGTGCCACCGGGCGGAATATCGTGAGTTACAACATATTTTGTAATGTAAGAACTACAGAAAATTATCTAGCAGAATAGTTTGAACCGAGTTATTTGTTCGGAAACGGTTGGGTAAGTGTAAAACTCGTATCCGTATCCAACACGTATCCCATCATTTTCAACTTTTTGGGTTAAAAAACCTTATCCCAGGGTCCCCAACAGAGTCCCAGACGAGGTTCAACTCAAAATGTTCAAATAGCAAGGGGGTTAAATGGCACATCATTTGAAAGCTGTTGTAAAATGAAAGAAAATGCAGCAAGTGTCGACTCTCTACAACAACCCTGTGCAAAATGGCGACGGGTCAAAAAAGTGTAAACAAAAACTTAGTTGAGAAGTCCAGGGTCATTCTATAAATCGGAAACGGTGAGACAAATGTGAAAACAGGAAAGAAAGTGTGGTATTATTTTCAAAGTACAAGTGAAAAGTCTTGTCCCAGGGTCCTCACATGGTCCCAAGTGTGGTGTCTCGACTTTCTACGACAACCCTATCCAAAATTGCGGCAAGTCAAAATGTAAACAAAAGCTTAGTTGAAAATCTATGGCCACCTTGAATCCAAGATGGCCGCTTAAAACCTATATCGAAAAGGTAAGCATACCAAACTGCTGAACCTAGGAAAACCAAATTTGGCGCTAATGTTGGTTAGTAGGTGACGAAAATATGCGAAATGTTGAAAAACGTGACATCATGAGTACAAAATGCTGCACTATGTATCGAACGCATGTTCAGCTCACACCAATGGTGTTGGAGAAGCAAAATGTGGTATTTACGTTTATGGTTAATAGTAAATACCACAAAATATCAAAGATATCTGTATAATCTGTAATCCAATATGGCTGCCAGTGTAAAAAATGAGTTTATATATTGAAATACTGTGACCAAACCAACAAAGTTTGACGCAGCCGATGAACTGAAATGACTTACACATGGTTTGGTACTACTCGCCAATCTTGCAAATGATTTTTTTTTTTTTTTTTTTTTTTTTTGTATATTTGGTATTGCTTGAGGTATTGCGATCAAACCAACGAATGACATACAAATGTAACCATCACGAATACGTTACAATAGAGCCCCCAAGCTACTGGTGCAGCAAGTCCTTATTGCATGAACTACGTATGACAAAATTAGAAAAATACCCGAAGGGATTCAACTTTTGTTTATCAGTATGAGTAGGAAGTCAGAGTTGTGAGTTCATCGCATAGTCGTTATATTCAAGTAAATGTGTCGAGAGAACCGTGACGAACGTGCATTAAGAACAAAACATATACCGAACGTGCTCTTACCGAATAAAATAATAGTTGAAGCGAATCGAAATTCAATTGTTCTTTAGTCTCCCTATTGTTTCTAAATACATAATAGAGAAAAATAGAGATTTAGATTTGTAATGTTATGAATGAGATAGGTTTTAAGCGGCCATCTTGGATTCAAGGTGGCTATAGTTTTTCAATTAAGCTTTTGTTTACATTTTGACCCGCCGCAATTTTGGCCAGGGTTGTCGTAGAAAGTCGAGACTTGCTCCATCTACTTTCATTTAGCAAGATCTTGCAAACGATCAGCTACTTAACCCCTCTTGCCATTTGAAACTTTTTAGTTGGACCCCACCTGGGACCCTGTGGGAACCCAGGAACAAGACGTTTTAACTTAAATTGTTCTACTTTGAAACTAATGTCACACTCTCTTTCCTATTTTCACATTTGTCTCACCGTTTCCGATTTATAGGGGTGACCATGGAGTTTTCAATTAAGTTTTTGTTTACATTTTGACCCACCACTTTGCACAGTGTTGTCGTAGAGAGTCAAGACTTGCTACATTTTCTTTAATTTTATAACAGCTTTCAAATGATGTGCTACTTAACCCCCCTTGCCATTTAAAGTTTTGAGTTAGACTCCATCTGGGACCCTGGGGCAAACTTTTTTTATACGAAAAATGTGTCCTTGAAAATGATGGGATACGTATTGTCCAAGTTTTCCATTTACCCAACCGTTTCCAAACAAATGACTCGGTTCAAACTATTCTGCCAGCTTTGTAGCTTTTAAGTACAAAATTTGTTGTAACTCATGACATTCCGCCCGGTGGCACGTATAACTTTGGGTTTCGTCTAGTTATAACATATCAAACGCAAACACAATTGTCTCGTTTGGATCTCAGCGGAGCCATTGCGTGACCCTTCCTTGTAAGTACGTTACGACACGTCGATATGGCGTTCCATTCTCAATAATAACAACGAAGATTAACTAACCCTTTGTAAGTAAATTTAAATACTGAGGCGTAAAAGTAACAAATTAAACCCAAGTCGACGGGAAGACAGAAATCGTGCCAAGTGCAAAACATTTATATTTGAATATTAAATTTTCGCGCTTCATTGTCGATGAAAAATCTGTTACATTATAACTTACTATTAATGAAATACGTTTTTATTTATTTATATTTTATGTTTTGTACGTAAGTAAACTACAAAATAATTATTTATTATTATTATTATTATTATTATTATTATTATTATTATTATTATTATTATTATTATTATTATTATTATTAATATTATTATTTTGATATTCGCTAGGGCATTCTTTTCCAACCATGTAATCTGGTATTACCAGTGGACAACTATATGGATGCATGCGTGTATGACATGTGTGTATGCAAACCGAGCGATAGATGCCTATGCGATTCGATAGCAACGTATGCACAAAATTGCCAAAATGAAGGAGTTGTACTACCATGGACATATAATTCCCTTTGCGGTATGTACAAATGTAAAATCATTAATATGTTTGTTCCTAATAGTAAAAAATCTGATGTGTTGGAAGCATTAGGATAAATAATATTTGCTGTATCTTTAGGTTACAACTGTTGGAAATATGTTACTGTAGTTTTGATTTAACCTCTTTTTCACATTAAGTACGTAGTAGGGAACACCGGGGCACATTTGCCAACTTTTTTAATTGCACGTATGGTATTTTATCGGAAACCTATTTAGAGGTGAACAGGATATCATTTTCTTCCTTATATCTTTATGAACGAAGTGGAACAGGTATTTTTCCACAAAATGAATATTGAGTTTCACTACCAATGGTTAAGTGTGTTCATGTGACGTTGGAAAATGTGCCCCGTATGCGGGGCAAGTTGGCCAACCTACTAAAACTATACAGGAGCAAGTGTTCCAACTAATTCACATGCTACAACACAGGTAGTAAATCGTTGCTTTTACTGAAAATGTACCTTTTGTTTATTGCTTAGACAGTATAGAGAAGTGAGATTATGGTAGGACTAATCAACAATATAACAAAAGTCATCATTGTCTGAATCACAATAAACGCGAACAAAAAATACAACATTTCCCTTTGTACAGTTTTCGTGTGCCCAGTTGTTGCATTTTGTGTACCTGACCCACTTCTTTGCCTGAGAGTTGGAGAAAGGTTCAATAAATGCATAAACAATCTTCATCATCTTCATCACTCGAATTAAAGTTTTTTACACAATAGACTATATATTTAATGGCAAGAATGTATTCAGCATTGTTTTGGGGGGGAGGGAGAGGGCCATAGCCGCTTCGATATTTCGAGGGGGTTGTTCGGACGTTATTTTTGCAACAAAAAAAATGTCAGCAGAGAATAACATTAGCTTTTTTTACGTTACCCCTTGCTGCGTGCCTGGTCACGGGCTACGTATTGTGTACCATACTTTGTTATTTCGGAGATTTCTTTACACAGTAGGCCCTACATGCATTTGTTATAGTCCTACTAAAATTAGAGAGACTGACTGAGACCGGAAAAATATTGGAAAACGTGCCCCGTATGTTGGAAAACCTGCCCCATCGCCATTTTTGAACTTCAACATAACCTTGACGAGTAATGGTGTATATTATTTGCAAAACAAACAAATCATTACGGAAAGGAAGAACACCATCTTTAGTACACGCAATGTCAAAGCAGTACGTTTAACACTAGTACATTTATTTTAAGTTTTAATGCAGACCTGATACTTTACTCATTTTCGAAAAAATGATTTCACAAGGTCTCCTGCCTATGTCAACACAGCTACTCAACTGAAACTTGCGTAGATGCCGTGCCAAGCATTGCTGCTTCTGCCAGTCCACCCGCAGGAGCGATCTACCAGATTCTTTCAGAACCTAAGGCAGTTGGAAAACGTGCCCCTATAGAAAACGTGCCCCGGTCTTGTCTACTTAAGGCGCGTCTTCATTCACGTCTGTTCAATGCTTCCAATCTTTAATTAACATAGTATCCGCGGTGTTATAGAACACACCTACAGATACCAACATATGTTCTAGTAATGATTAGGGAAAACAATTTCTTAGCTTGTGCAGACTGCAAATACTGGATCTGTGAATTTTGTCGGCATAAATACCTTCACTATCATAAACAGTATTGTCTCCGGGAAAAACTGTCCCAGTGTAGATGTAGTTTGTACTGATCTTTTTTCTTCTTGAGAAGTTCGCTCATACGTAACTTATTTTACAAAGATGAAGTCCAGTGCATAAGCTTTATTTGTATTTCCACATACAATCTTCTACCTAAAGCATTCTCTCCCAACATAATTACACATTTCTTAAGTGACGTAACAAGAATATCCAAATCAACAAAACTAGTAATTAGTAGCATACATCTTGTCTTAAGCTGACTATTTCTATATCCTTGTTATTATGCAAAATTTTACTTTTTTAAAACTATTATTTGACAGTAACTAAACAATACATACTTGAAACCTTCAAACAAAAAAACTTAAAAAACTGTTTAAATTATCAACCTATATTTTCATATGATAGCGACCGTTCTTTTGAAGTTGAAGTTTCGCAGTTCTTTAGGAAAATCCAGGAAGTAATAAATACTGCTCCAATTTAATATAAGTGATTCGAAACAAGGATAAAGCAGCAGGAAATAGCAATAATAAATTTACAAAACTTACGAAACATGTGACAAATGTAAGTGGCTCCATCGGAGCACAGCTCTCTTTTTGATTTCAACACAACAAAAATCAACGAATTTCAATAAATAGAAAGAAGACACAAATTTTACCAATAATATTAATTACACTTTGATATTCTACACTCTGTTGCAATATTCGTCTTCCTCTTTGATACATAAGAGAAATTTTAAAGTCACTCTCTCAAGGTTAACACACTTTCCATATTTCCGAAACATTAATTTCTAAAATATTTTATTTTACACGTAAGGCTATACAATATCTTCTTATCGATTTTTGGTGGAACCTCAAGTGGTTCGGGTCATACGTTAAGCTGTAAGTTCATGTCTTATATAACCTCGCTACTCAAAGGGGCGCTAATTTGAAAATGAAATCAAATTATTTATCCTAGAAGATTTCACCATACTCCTTGCAGCTATCAATTTCTTTGTCATGGCTAGTCTTGATGATTTTATAAGATTTAAGTTTTACACTTAACCTAGGTCGATCTTTGTTGTTATGGAAAGTAAGTTCATCTTCAATTTCAGATAGGACTACAAAATCCAAATTCAAACTTTTCGTTTTAGGCCAACTTATCGAATGTGGTGTTCTTTTGTGAAGCAAAACTGACTCAATAGTAAAGCGTTCACGCTTGATACGACAGGTAACTGGTTAGATCTAAGGTCAAGCGAGTTTATGATGAACAATTCTACCGTCTTATATGATGAGCAATTGTCATTGTACCGTCTTATATACTCATTCAGTTTCAGTAATCATCCATCGCGTTTTGCCTAAAGAAGATGAATATGAATGCTTAGTAAGAAATTTCATTTCGTTTGATTCCACCATTGCCGTTGGACATTTATGTAAAGAGGGTTACAAATAATTGATTGAAAATCTAATTTCTAGTAAGAGGGCTAATTACTTAAAAGTTCATTCAAAATTGATAGCTGCAAGTACTGGTATTGTTAATACTTTCATCGAAGAATAATGCGTTCAGAATATATATATCTCTAGCTGATTATAGCTACACAATGCTACATTGTATGTTCATTTTCATTACTATTCGGACTCCAATAGTACGTTTTGTGTATTCTCGTTAATGAATGGTTAATACGCATGATTTCTGTGTGAGTGGCCAATAGTTGGCTTCCCGGTAGGGATACCTGCCTCGCATATAAGCCCTAACAATAGTGAAGATCTGTCTTTAAATAGCAGACCTCATATCCTCAATACTGATTTTAAAAGTGTAATAGATTCGAATCATTGCAATCCCATTTTATAGCACACTAACTAAAATGCTTGTTCTTCGGTCGGGAATAATAAGGGTTTTGCAAAATATATAAAACTTAAGAAACTGTTGAAATAAATAAATAACGAACAGCAAGATCTTCTGTAATAACCACATCAACATCAGTGAAGTAGCTAACAAATCAATAGTTTTATCGTCTCCTGTTATGTAAAACTGCATAACACATAAATCAAGTGAGTTACATATATGCAAGGCGTTCCCCATACCATAAACGTTGCCAACACCTAGTGGCCTCCTTGAAGGTAGATATAGATCATCGATATGGCGACGTGTCGAAGGATTGCCGATGGTGTGCCACTGGCTACAGGGTTTCGTCGAGTCGAAATAGATATCTAGAATAGGGGTGTTGAAGTTACCACCGCGTAGTAGCGAGGACTTCATATTGGTCCACGCTCCTTTGATTCGTTTCTGAAAATCGCGAATGGACCAACACGAACTATCGCCAGTCATGTGCATGTGGTTATTATTATTTTTTTTCTGACGGATTGTTCCTAAAGTGAGCTTCGAGGATCAATAGTAACCCCTATTACTAAATCATGAAATGAAAGATATTGAGATGAGTACGTATAATTGTATGAATTCAAATGGTAACTGACGCCGATCATTAGAAAGTGAATATGGGAGAACTATGAAATAAAGTAAATAGACGTGCGTCATTTTATTACACAATCACCAGAAGAACACATTTTCTCTAATTCCAAACGGTTATCGTCGAATATGTACGGTTAAAGAGCACTTCGATCGGCCAAATTGAAAAGCACTCAACGACTTATCCCTCTACAAGCAAGGTTTCGCTCATCGCTTCTATGGCAAAGTTGGAAGAAAACGTGCCTAGTAATCATAAGGTTGGTGGTTCGTGCCCACCCCGCCGTACTTTTTAAGTGTTTATTTTTTAAGATTCGCCTCGATGTAAAGAAATCACGCATATAGGCAATTTAACATGTTTTTGAGGAATAACTTTGTGGTTCATTGGCGTTTCGTCGCGTCTCTGACGCTGGTGGTATAATTTTCAAAACGGAAGTGGGCCAATGCGGATTGTAACTGCAGTCACCAAGTTTTGGCGAGATGTCGCTAGTCGTCCATCGGTGGTCCACCAACGATTACGACATGGGATTTTTAAATCAACCAGAAGCGTACATAAATTTTGAGGCCTAAACAAGCAAAAATAGAAAAAGTGGCTTCCTACGCGGTTATATCTTGTGAATATCTATCCATATACAAAATTTGGTGACTGTAGGTGACTTCTTTGTATGGGAAAATGTGATGACCACACACACACACATATATACGTATTATTGTATTATTATTGAATATTACGTTCATTACTCAACGAAAAATTAGTCCATTGTGCAGATTGAGAATTTTTTTATTCAAACATTTAATGTGTTTTTTTTTTATTTAATTTTTAAAATTTATTATTTTCCTTTCAGATATCGAATGTCCCGCTGGAACCGGCCTAGAGTTTCAAGAATGCGGATCTCCAATGCCAATAACCTGCAGCAATAGGGATGCACCAAATCTGGCTGAAACTGACCAGTGTCTCAACTCATGTATACCATCGTGTCAGTGTCCTGATGGACAAGTACTCAACAAAGGACAATGTATCGATCCTACTTATTGTCCTTAATCGGCAATGAAAGATGCTCTTATGAAAGTATTATGGTTTCATAAATGAGTCAACTAGTTTCGTTCGTTTTATAATTATTGTGAAACAAGTACGATTAGTCTGCTATTTCAATTTTATGAATATTTGCATAATGCCCTATCAGTGCTATGAAGATTTAGTGTTTTATGTAAAAGAAATGTATTTTCTATTATTTTTTTTAAATATGTACTTTAAAATGTGAATAAAATGCTAAATTAAAATTTGATAGTTTTAATTTAAGTCCTATTTGATAGCTGAACCAGTAGTTCAGAGGCTGGTAAGTCCAACGCAATACACTGATTTTATTTATATGTTTATTATTTAGATCAAGGTGGCCAGACGTCCCATTTTAGCCGGGACAGTCCCTTATTTTCAACCGTTGTCCCGTTTTTTCTGATTCTCAAACGGGACGCCTAATTGTCCCGTTTTTAAGCAAAAATGACCCAGGTATCAAGTAATTATTATTCAAAATATAAATGGTCAATGCAAATTCTACACTCTTCCGTACCGACACTCATAGGGAAGGTTAAGCCGTGCCTAGAACTTCTGAATGTTCAAATGGGAATTGAGCGTTCTGTGGTTCAAGTGGAAATTGACTTGGAATTCTGAGTGTTCAAGTAGTTAAAAGTATTGTTGGTTTGTACTTAAGTTAGAAACGCTGTGTTATCTTTCTTACTTGTGTATTTTCTAAATTGAAAACACTGCTGAGTTTCAAAATGCAATGTGGAAGTCACTCCCCCTCGACCGTCGCCGATTCGTATGCGTCCCGTTTTTGAAAGTAAAAGTTCTGGTCATCTTGATTTAGATAACAGTGTTAGTTTCTGCGTATATTTAGAAACAACTTTTTGCAAGTATCATATGACCAAATGATTAACTTTTGGAAATTATCAGCCTTGTAGTGTCAACAATTTCTTAGTGATTTTTTATGTGCGTATATTAAAAGAAACTCTTATAGTTTACTACATCAAAACATGACAACAATATATTTTTAATTGTAGTCACAAACAACGTATTTACGGAACTAATACCAAAATTATATTGTTTTTCCTCTACATTTTTCTTTAGAAATTTGGAAACGGCAGTAATTTATATACGTATATATATCGCATTTGGAAAGCAAGCTCCAAACCCGACATGCGTATTGTCATGCACATTATGACAAAAATCAAGTACTAAAAATAAATCCCTTGAAACATATTGCATATCCTATAATGAAACCTTTTAAGTTTATACGTTTCTGTGAATAATTGCCCTACCGTGTTCAGTGTTCAGGCTTACCATGCCTACCATAGAAACGTTTATCCTCAGATTTGAAGTATCACAGAGAGCAATGTCAATATAACTACATTGTATACACGACTCCAAAAGTGCATTACCACCTGCAATTCTCCGTTTCCTGCAATAGCAGGCAACCCAAAAAGCTCAGCGCTTGGGTTGGTTGCACATTCGAAAGGCGTTGGACCAAACCTCAATTTTGTTACAAATATATCAGTGTGGCAAACTGCAAATAAGAGAATAAAATAAACTGTTAAGACTTACCATTTTATTATCGTGATGGCAATGGATGACATAAAAGTTACAAAATCATCTTACCTAAGCAGTTCAAACAAGGTGAATGGTAAGAAACACACATAAGAGGAAAGCAGTTTCTTTCCTTTTCCAAAAGAAAATCTCGTAAAAAAGAAAAAGATTATATAATGTAAAGGTTTAATATAAAAGCCTAACACCCCAAAACAAACATCCACACGACACAGAAAGAGAGAGAAACACAGAATAGGGAACACCAATGGCTTAGCTGACTACCGGGCCTCTCATACAAGATAAAGAGATGGGACCTTAGTTGTAAACCTAATTGTTATAATAATAATAATAATAATAATAATAATAATAATAACAATAATAATAATAATAACAATTATTATTATTATTATTATTATTATTATTATTATTATTATTATTATTATTATTATTATTATTATTATTATTATTATTATTATTAAAAATCGTCTACTTTCCCAATCTCTGACCTACCTAAGAGCATGTCTGTATATAGCGGTCATGTGAGTACCTTTTGTCAATGAGTGGCCCTAAAGGTAAAAGGGATGCAAATATCTGAGAGAGAGAACAAAAAACTTTCTTATGATAAATTCTAGGGGAAAGTTCGAGGAATTGCTTTTGACGGGCGTTTTCTTGTTTTTCGGGGACAGAAAATTGTATCGGCTAAGAAATTACAGTATATAATATTGCAAATTTGCAAGTGCACTTATTTACAATGCAATTTGAGGTAATAAAGAAATTGAGGACTTCGGGACAAACGACTTGTCAAGTCCAAAAAGTGAAACTATAAAGGAGATAGCTTCACAAGGATTTCTATTCATCTGATTTTCTTCAAACTTGGCACATATATACTAGACCGAAAATAAATGCACACATGTTTTTTTTATTTCTTTCGGAGAACAGGTTAAAGGAGGCAAAGGGTCCCTTTTAAAAAAGGGTACCTTTGATTTAAAAGGACCAAATTAAAGAAACGATACTCTGCCGATGCAAAGATGACTTCAAAGTACAAAATACGGGTTTTGAAGTTTTTTACAGAGAAGTTTTGCAGAGGCAATGCTCCTTCGAAATGAGAAAGGACCCCGAACAATCTTTATGGAAATTGGATTTCGGTGGAATTGCTTGGGACCGTGTTATGTTGTAGATATTATGTTCCTGAGAAAATGTCTCAATGGACACAACCAAAAATCGTTGGCCGTTTGGCCACCATGAGGCCACTTTCTTACAAAAAAGCCGAAGAAAACGACATTCGAGATTTTGGACAAAAATACTAAAACCGTGATGTTGTAGATATTGTGATTCCGAAAAGGTCCTAATGGCCATAACCACCAAACACTGATATTTGGCCACTACAGGGCTACTTTTTTTAAAACAGCCAAACATAGTGATCTTCTGGATTGCAATGAAAATCAGTAAAACTGTGATGTGTTGTAGATGTTGTGATCCTGAGAAAAAGTCTCAATAAGCACAACCACCAATCACTGACCGTTTGGCCACTACGAGGCCACTGTTTTGAAAGTAACCGAAGATGGCGATGTTCTTGATTTCGGTAAAAATGACTAAAACTGTGATATGTTGTAGATATTGAGATTCTGAGAAAAGTTCTTAATGGGCACAAACACTAATCAATGACCGTTTGGCCACAACGAGGCCACTTTCTTGAAAGTAACTGAAGATGGCCATGTTCTGGATTTCGGTAAAATCACTGAAACTGTGATATTTTGTAGATATTGTGATTCTGAGAAAAGGTCTTAATGAGCACAACCACGAATCACTGATCGTTTGGCCACCACGAGGCCACAATTTTGAAAGTAACCGAAGATAGCCACTTTCTGGATTTCGGTAAAAAGACTGAAACTGTGATATGTTGTAGATGTGGTAATTCTGAGAAAAGGTCTTAATGGGCACAAACACTAATCAATGACCGTTTGGCCACAACGAGGCAACTTTCTTGAAAGTAACCGAAGATGGCCATGTTCTGGATTTCGGTAAAATCACTGAAACTGTGATATTTTGTAGATATTGTGATTCTGAGAAAAGGTCTAATCACTGATCTTTTGGCCACCACGAGGCCACTATTTTGAAAGTAACCGAAGATGGCGATGTTCTTGATTTCGGTAAAAATGACTAAAACTGTGATATGTTGTAGATATTGTGATTCTGAGAAAATGTCCTAATAGGCACAACCAATAATTACTGACCGTTAGGCCACTTTTTTGAAAGTAACGGAACATGGTGATGTTCTGGATTTCGGTAAAAATGACTGAAACTGTGATATGTTGTAGATGTGGTGATTCTAAGAAAAGGTCTTAATAGGCACAGCCATTAGTCACTGACCTTTGGCCACAACCAGGCCACTTTCTTGAAAGTAACCGAAAATATTGATGGCCTGGATTTCGGTAAAATTGACTGAAATTGCGATATGTTGTAACCATTGTGATTGTAAGAAAAAGTCTTAATGGGCACAGCCAATAATCACTGGCCGTTTGGACACTACGAGGGCACTTTTTTGAAAGTAACGGAACATGGTAATGTTCTGGATTTCGGTAAAAATGACTGAAACTGTGATATGTTGTAGATGTGGTGATTCTAAGAAAAAGTCTTAATAGGCACAACCATTAATCATTGACCTTTGGCCACTACAGGGCGACTTTTTTGAATGTAACGGAACATGGTGATGTTCTGGATTTCGGTAAAAATGATTTAAACTGTGATATGTTGTAGATGTGGTGATTCTAAGAAAAGGTCTTAATAGGAACAGCCATTAGTCACTGACCTTTGGCCACAACCAGGCCACTTGCTTGAAAGTAACCGAAAATATTGATGGCCTGGATTTCGGTAAAATTGACTGAAATTGCGATATGTTGCAACCATTGTGATTGTAAGAAAAAGTCTTAATGGGCACAGCCAATAATCACTGGCCGTTTGGACACTACGAGGGCACGTTTTTGAAAGTAACGGAACATGGTAATGTTCTGGATTTCGGTAAAAACGACTGAAACTGTGATATGTTGTAGATGTGGTGATTCTGAGAAAATGTCCTAATGGGCACAACCAATAATTACTGAGCGTTTGGCCAGTACAGGGCTATAGTGATGTTCTGGATTTCGGTAAAAATAACTGGAACTGTGATATGTTGTAGAGCTTGAGATTCTGAGAAAATGTCCTAATGGGCACAACCATTAAATACTGAGCGTTTGGCCATTACCGGGCCCCTTTGTTGAAAGAAAGGGAACATGGTGATGTTCTGGATTTAGGTAAAAATGACTGAAACTTTGATATGTTAT
Source organism: Thermobia domestica (assembly GCF_964235325.1). NCBI lineage: Eukaryota > Metazoa > Arthropoda > Insecta > Zygentoma > Lepismatidae > Thermobia > Thermobia domestica. The sequence continues at coordinate 146,032,975 of NC_137456.1, read as the reverse complement.
AGATCTTGTGATTCCACGAAAAGGTCTCCATGGGCACACAAACTAATCACTGACCTTTGGCCACAACCAGGCCACTTTCTTGAAAGTAACCGAAATGGTGATGTTCTGGATTTCGGTAAAAATGACTGAAACTGTGATATGTTGTAGATCTTGTGATTCTGAGAAAAGGACACAACCACTAATCACTGACCGTTTGGCCACTACAGGGCCAGTTTTTGGAAAGTAATCCAAAATATTGATTTTCTGGATTTCATTAAAAATGACTGAAACTGTGATATGTTGTAGATATTGTGATTCTGAGAAAATGTTCTAATGGTCACAACCAATAATTACTGACCATTTGGCCACTACCGGGCCACTTTCTTGAAATAACGGAACATAGTGATGTTCTGGATTTCGATGGAAATGACTGAAACTGTGATATGTTGTAGATCTTCTGATTCCGAGAGAAGGTATCAATGGTCACACATACTACTCAGTTTCCGTTTGGCCATTGCAGGCCACTATATTGAAAGTAACCGAAAATGTTGATGTCCTGGATTTCGATAAAAATGACTAAAACTGTGATATGTTGTAGATTGCTGATTCTGAGGGAAGGTTCTAATAGGCACAACCAATAATCGCTGACCATTGGCCAGAAGCAGGCCGCTTTCTTGAAAGAACCGAAAATATTGATGGCCTGGATTTTGGTAAAAATGACTGAAACTGTGATACGTTGTAGATATTGTGATTCTGAGAAAAAGTCTTAATGGGTACAGCCAATAATCACTGGCCGTTTGGACACTACAAGACCACATTTTTGAAAGTAAGCTAAAATGGTGATGTTCTGGAATTAAGTAAAATGACTAAAACTGTGAGATGTTGTAGATATTGTGATTATGAGAAAATGTCCTAATGGGAACAACCAAAAAATTACTGACCATTTAGCCACAACCAGGCTAATTGAAAGTAACCAAAGATGGTGACATTCTAGATTTCGGTAAAAATGACTGAAACTGTGATATGTTGTAGATATTGTGATTCTGAGAAAAGGATTTAATAGGCACAACCACTACTCACTGACCGTTTGACCACTACAGGGCCAATTTTGGAAAGTAATCGAAAATGTTGATTTTCTGGATTTCGGTAAAAATGACTGAAACTGTGATATGTTGTAGATATTGTGATCCTGAGAAAAGGATTTAATAGGCACAACCACTAATCACTGATCGTTTCGATACTACAGGGCCACTTTTTTTTAAAAGTAACGGAACATGGTAATGTTCTGGATTTCTTAAAAAAATAACTGAAACTGTGATATGTTGTAGATCTTGAGATTCCGAGAAAAGGTCTCAATGGGCACACCCACTAATCACTGACAGTTTGGCCACAACCAGGCCACTTTCTTGAAAGTAAGCGAGGATAGTGATGTTCTGGATTTCGGTAAAAAATGACTGAAACTGTGATATGTTGTAGATCTTGTTATTCTGAGAAAATGGTACATCACCTAATCAGTAACCGTTTGGCCACTACAGGGCCACTTTTTGCATAGTAATCGAAAATGTTGATGTTCTGGATTTCGGTAAAAATGACTGGAACTGTGATATGTTGTAGATCTTGTGATTCCGAGAAAAGGTCTGAATGGGCATACTCACTAATCACTGACAGTTTGGCCATTACAGGGCCACTTTTTTAAAGTAACGGAACATGGTGATGTTCTGGATTTAGGTACAAATGACTGAAAAGTGATATGTTTTAGATCTTGTAATGTCTCCATGGGCACACAAACTAATCACTGACCTTTGGCCACAACCAGGCCACTTTCTTGAAAGTAATCGAAGATGATGTGCTGGATTTCGAAAAAACAAAACTGTGATATGTTGTAGATCTTGTGATTCTGAGAAAAGGGCACAACTACTAATCACTCAACGTTTGGCCACTAGAGGGCCACTTTTTGGAAAGTAATCGAATATGTTGATTTTCTGGATTTCGCTAGAAATGACTGAAACTGTGATATGTTGTAGATATTGTGATTCTGAGAAAATGTCCTAATGGGCACAACTAATAATTACTGCCCGTTTGGCCACTACCGGGCCACTTTCTTGAAAGTAACGGAACATGGTGATGTTCTGGATTTCGACAGAAGTGACTGAAACTGTGATATGTTGTAAATCTTGTGATTCCGATAAAAGGACTTAATAGGCACACACACTAATCAATTTCCGTTTGGCCATTACAGGCCACTTTCTTGAAAGTAACCGAAAATGTTGATGTCCTGGATTTCAGTAAAAATGACTGAAACTGTAATATGTTGTAGATATTGTGATTCTGAGAGAAAGTCTTAATGGGCACAGCCAATAATCACTGGCCGTTTGGACACTACGAGATGACTTTTTGGATAGTTATCGAAAATATTGATGTTCTGGATTTCGGTAAAATGACTGAAACTGTGATATGTTGTAGATATTGTGATTCTGAGAAAATGTTCTAATGGGTACAACCAATAATTACTGACCGTTTGGCCACAACCAGGCCACTTGAAAGTAACCAATGATGGTGATATTCTGGATTTCGGTAAAAATGACTGAAACTGTGATATGTTGTAGATATTGTGATTCTGAGAAAAGAATTTAATAGGCACAACCACTACTCACTGACCGTTTCGCCACTACAGGGCCAATTTTGGAAAGTAATCGAAAATGTTGATGTTCTGGATTTCGGTAAAAATGACTGAAATAATGGAGTGTCAGTGGGTCAATTGGATTAAGATTTTTAAGTGGGTTGTGGGTCAACAGGATATGACACTGCAACTCAGAACCCACCGTGACCCACTTTGACCAAACACTCCGTTCTGACCCACGCTGACCCACCGAACTACTATGACTCACCAACCCATTCTGCTCAGTGCATTGTAAACAGCTTCTTCTGAGCACTGGTGAATTTGTCTACGTTTTACTTTCAAGGCCTTCTTTTTTCTTCTTTTTCATTTGTTTCTATTGAAGAAAGAACTTCAGGCACTCTTGCAGAACTTTAGGAAATTGATCATATTTGCAATTGTAATAATAGCAATAGGACTTACTTCTTGACTTTTCAGACACAGCCTAAGAGTTTTTAGAGGAGCTAACTACTTGTTTTATTTTGAATCACCTATAATGTATGAATTATTATATAAAAATGTAATATAACTATGTATGTGTGATCATCAACATCAAAGTCAACTGAAATGACATTTGGCATATACATAGTTAGGCCCTAATCTCAATATCATTTTTTAAAACTCCCTTTTGTTGGGGGGGGGCACTTTCTATATATAGGATTGATTTCTAAAAATAATCGAAAACGATCGATATTAGTTGACTGCCTAATATTGATATTAGGCAGTCCTTGATATGAACCACCGTGACTGCCATGATATAAATTTAACTTCAACTGCTTCTTCAATGTTGTTCTTCTTTTTAGTTTTTACTTTCTATGGTTAGAGTCGAGGATGAAAAAAAAATGCTGTTCAGAAAATGCTGTTTACAATGCAGTGAGCAGAGTGGGTCATGGTGGGTGATGGGTCGCAGTGGGTCACGGCAGGTGGTGGGTCACATGCTGTTGACCCACGCCCCACTCAGAAAACTCGACCCACTGACCCACTCACCCACTCCAACTCTGGTTAACGTTTCGGCGTCTGGAGTAAGCAAGTTCTGCCAGAGGAACTTTTTTCTTTCAAAATATATTTTTATATGTTCATATTTATTATTATTATTAATTACTTTCTTGTATTTTTTCCTACATTATCTTAGATTAGTGACCGCGGTTTAGGATAGATTATGTAAAGTCAAATACGGTTATGTATGTTTACATTTTCGTTTCTTTCTTTCAAAATTCACTCCTATCTGTTCACGTAGTCCAAACGTAGGCATACACCTCTGTATTGATCAACTATAACATTCTAGTGTACGAGTTTATTTGCTTCGGCTCTTCTGAGCTTAAGATGTAAGTAAAAACATATTAAGAACAAATTATAAAGAAACTAAGTTTACCTGATGGATAAAAATAAGAAATGATATAAAATGCAATGAGCTGATCAGTACGGTACTGTATACGTACTTTTGGTCCACCCTGTATATTATTAATAATTTATTTCTTGCATTTAATAATAACTAGCTGAAAATAACCACTTTTCGCATGTGTCAGATAAAATATCTATGTAAACAAACTGAACAACGAAACGAAAATATATCGGTAATTTTCTACTACTTTTACATATCGCGGGAAACGCCCCTTGAGACCTCCTGGTTCAAAATTTAAAAAGAACGCATCTGGCTCCCAAGCGATGGGAGCTGTATTTAGAATTCAACGCCTTTGTAAGAATCACCATTCATCTCAGCGACCGTGAAAACTAAGGATTTGATACTAATATAGGTCATTTTGGATTATTTTTACGTGTTTCTGTACATCTCCCCCCTCCCGGTGACCCTGGCCCGCACGCGATGGTAGCTGATTTTGAAAGTCATCGCTAATTGAAGTGTCACCATTGATCTCAGTGACCGTGAAAACTATGAATTCGACACAAATATCGGCAATTTCCTAATATTATTACATGTCTCGGTAAACGTCCCCCTCCCCTGAGACCCCTGGTTCGATTTTTTAAAAATAAAAACCACTTGGTCCTGGTCTGGGGCCTGGACAAAAGTATCCGTTATTAAAATTTAGTAACTTTTTGTCAACTCGTCTGATCCCCAGGCCGCACACAGACAGACACACAAGCAAACTCGAACAGATAGAACAAACAGCGTTCTTTCGCATAGAATGTTGTTGCTTCCACCCAGCCTAAGTGCCGGAGGGCTTCTTTTATACGTAAACACGTCTATTGAATCTGCCTCTTCTATCGAAGTAATGGGTCGCGTGTAGTGCTAGTATTAGCTATTTTGTTGTTATTGACCTTGAAGAACTAACAAATGGTTTCACATCAAGTCACAAGTCGCTTTGGTCCGTGAAGTTGATATACAGTAGAAATGACCTATGCCTTACTCACCCGTTGTGAAATAGAAATATTATGTTGGTTTTAACTGAACACCCACAAATCTGTTATAGCAAGAGGCCTTTCTACAACTACTTCCAATCTAGATTAAATTTCACGGCTAACTTTTTGAATCATACACAAGAGTATCATTGATATGCTAGTGTTAATAATATTTATGGAACCAAAGACAGGTTTTAAACTACCAAATTGTGCTGTGTATAAAGTCGGAAATCTTATAGAGTGATTTAATCCGTGTGTCTGTTGACAGATACCAAAGCAAAGACAGAAAGTGATATAGAGACAGGGGCGGATCCAAGGGGGGCGATCGGGGCGATCTCCCCCCCAGAAGAGGAAACTTCCTTATTTTTTATATATAAATAAAATCCATCCCAGAGTTTGGAACCCTTAAAAGTAGCATTATGACAACCCACCGCCCCCCCCCAGAAGTCGGTCCTGGATCCGCCTCTGTATAGAGAAATGGTTTTCTGCTATTGATTCTTCATCCAATGAATAGAATAGGTTCCATCTCATCCGTTAACTTTACATTGAACCCAGAAGTGGTTCAATTTAGCAATTTCCGGTTCTAACATTCAACCCATAGATGAAAACGGTAACATACATGAATTTTTTTTTTTTTTTGTAAACGATTGCGCGTGTATAGGCAACATATCATGGTCATTCACAATCTCTACCAAAATTGAAAATGGTTTAAATTTATTATTACTTCCGGTTTCAACAACAGTTTCAACTTTCATCGTCATAGCATAAAACGGTAACATAGCGAGAACTGATTTTTGAAAACGAGTTACCATCTAGAGTCAACATCATGGGTACACAAAATATTCTACCGAAATTATAAATGGTTGAAATTTACTATTACTTCCGGTTTCAATTTCCAATTTCCGCCTAATAGAAATAGTAAATGCTTCAAGATGTGGTCTTTTGCAATTAATTCAGTATCCAAAGAATATATTTTATTTCCTCCGTTAACCTTCTACTCAAACCGGAATTGCTTCAAATTAGCCATTTTCGATTTCAACGTTTGTCGATATATAAAGATAATGATAACGGATAGTGAGAAGTGGTTTCTGCAAACGAGTTAGAGTCTGAAGACAAATATCTACAATACTAAATTCGGCTGTAGTTAGAATTTATAATAACTTCTGGTTTTAATAACGGTTTCAACGTTTATCGCTATAGAATGAAAACGGCAGCAGATAGCTAGAAACAGTTTTAAGCAAACGATTCAGCCTCTCAACAAACATATCGTTACTATCCATATAACTCTACTAAAACTGGAAATTGTTCAAATTTACTAGTACTTCCTGTTCCAATACTGATTTCCGTAGAGCAAAAATGGTAAAAGATATTAAAAAGTGGCTTTTTGCAATCGATTCATCGTCTCAAGAATAGCCTCCTCCATCTCCGTGGCAGCTTTGATCAAAGCAGAATTTGTTAAAATTAGCCATATTATGTTTGAACGTTCCTCACCATAGAGCAAAAACAGTAACAGGTAGAACATTTTTGTCCAGACGATTTACCGTCTCTAGGCAACATACCATAATTATTGTCAACACCCTACCGGAACAGGAAGTGGTTCAAATTGACTATTACTTCCTATTTCAATTCTTTTTTCCATAGATCAAAACAATAGGAGATATCAGGATACGGCTTTTTTTTTTACGATCAACAGGAAGTGGTTCCAATTAACTATCATTTCCTATTTCAATTCTTGTTTCCAGGAATCAAAACAATAGGAGATATCAAGATACGGCTTTTTTAAATATATCAGAGTCGTAAGGAAATGTTCCTCCAAGAATTCAGCATCCCAAGAATACTTTCCACCAATCCCTATTCAAAAAAGAAGTAGCTGAAGTTAGCCAAGCTCGGTTTCAACGTGTATTGCTACATTTTTAATCTATGACTAAGAGTTTCAACTTGTTGCATATATTAGAGGAGTTACCAGTACCAATACCAAACTAAAAGAAGTGAGTATCGTTTTACAGTATGAAACGAAGATTTCCAAACAATATGAATTCAATAGTGAAACTTGAAGTAGTGTTATCATCTGTCACAAAAGAAAATGTACGTTTTTCGCGGGAGAGTATGCTTCTATCACCTCTCGATTTAATTAAATGTTTTAAAGGACCAATCCCTAACCATAAATCGATAAATGTATTACCTCTCGTTTTGCAGCTCAGACAAGATACGATAGAAATATCGTAAACCTTAATAGAAAGACAAAACAGCTACGTTCTTTTACAAGCTTGAAACTTACGAATATTAGCAGTATATATTTACAGAGTAGGGAGTTTCTGCTACGTTATTCCGTAGTCATTGGATCCGTACAGAACTACCACCCAACAGTGTTGGGCAAATTTCAATTGAATTAACAATTAACAATTAATCTGTAAATTTGATTGTTAATTGCAATTAACAATTGAAATAAGTAATGGTTAATTGTTAATTGCAGTTGGCCATTAATAAAGGAGAATCAATTGCAATTGATCAATCGATTGAAAGTAATTGCAGTGGAAAGTAATTGCAATTGAATTCTGTAATTCAATTGCAATTGAAATTAATTGGCAATTGATTCAATTGCAATTGATTTCCACAGCAATTACTTTCAATTGATTGATCAATTGCAATTGATTTTCACTGATTAATTTTAAACACTGTAGTTCAGAGAGCGCGTGGGGCAATGAAAACTAAAACCAATTGACTCAGAACCCGTCGTGACCCACGACCCACCGTGACCCACTGTGACCCACCACCCACCATAAACCACTCTTACTCACTGTGACCCACAGACCCACCAAAACCCATTGTCATCAACTCTGACCCATGATTCGCGCCCTCTTCTCTACTCAATAAAGAGTTTAAACTTGTAATAAAACAAGCCTATAAAATTATCACTTATCGAAGTTTGAACTTCTACGATCAATCGCTCAAGCACCGCACTAATACAATAACGGCGGATCTGACCTTTCTAATATAAATAAAATAGAGTTTGTTCGTGTGTCTGTCTGTCTATCTTTGTGCAGCCTGTGGACGAGACGAGTGGACCGAAACGTTTCAAAATTTGGTCAGGGGTAGCTTGGTCTAGGCCCCAGACCAAGACGAAGATTTTTTTTTAAATTTCTTACTAGGGGGTCTCCAGGGGACGTTTATCGGGACCGGCCTGGGGACCAGAAAAGTCGACCGAGAGTTACCAAATTTTGGTCAAAGATAGCTTGGTCCAGGTCCCACACCAAGGCAAAGCGTTTTCAACAAAATTCGAACCAGGGGGTCTCAGGGGGGCGTTTACCGGGACATGTAAAAGTAGAACGATATCAGTGTCGATTTCATAGTTTTCGCGGTCGCTGAGATCAATGGTGAAACTCCGATCGCATTAACCTCCAAATTCACTGTATTCGGCTGCGGGCCGTGGGTCAACGGGGGGGGGTGATACCGAAACGTAAAAGTAATTCAAAATGACCGATATTAGTGTCAAATCCATAGTTTTCGCAGTTGCTGATATCAATAGCGACACTACCATTAGCGATGACTTTCAAATTCATCCACCGTTGTATGCGGGCCTTGGGACACCAGAGGGGGGAATTCCGAACCTTGTAAAAATAATCGAAAATGACCAATATTAATGTCAAATCCATAGTTTTCGGGATAGCTGAGCTCAATGGTGAAACTCAAGACCGCGTTTACTTTCATATTTAGCCCCCATCAGCTAAGAAAGGGGGGCATTAGAAAGGGGGGCATCACGAGACATGTAAAAATAATCCACAATGACCGATGTCAAATCCGTAGTTTTCGCGGTGGCTGAGATCAATGGTGATACTTTCATTAGCGATGATTTTCAAATTTAGCCACCATTGTATGCTGGCCGGGAGTCACCGGGGGTGGGGAATTGCGAGACATGTAAAAATAATGGAAAGTGACCGATATTAGTGTCAAATCCATAGTTTTCGCTGTCGCTGAGATGAATGGTGATACTTCCACAGGCGATAATTTCCAAATACAGCCCCCATCGGTTGTGGGCCAGAGGCATTGTTTTTTCAAAATTGGAACCAGAGGATTATAGGGACTAGGGACTTTTACCGGCATATGTAAAAAGTAGTAGAAAATGGCAGATGTTAGTGTTACATTCATAGTTTTCGCGGTATTGGTTGGGGGTTGGTGGGGGCCAGAGGAGATTTTTTCACAATACGAACCAAGGGGGTCTTGAGGGAGGTTCACCGGGACATGTAAAAGTAGTCGATTTGTGTCGAATCCATATTTATTGGGGTTGCTCAGACGTATAGTGACACCCCCCGATAGTGTTTACGTTCGAATTCAGCCCCCATCGGCCTTCCCAGTGAAAACACATGTACGTTGTTGGATATATATTCACACAAATATATCCAATTTTAGAAATGTTTCTTAATTGTTCTCCCGTTGTTCAGTTTGTTTACATTGATATTTTATCTGATCCGTGCGAAGAACGGGCATAACAGTTAGTACGAAATGGTAAAGTTTTTGTTATGGAACAAATTACAATGAATTCAATTATATAGATAATAATTATAATTATTTCCTTGTTGAATTATATATACTTTCCAGTGGAAAACTGAATAAAACTTAAAAGTCCCAAATCAACGTAAAGTAGACCAACGTAAAGGAAAAATGTATAAAATTTTCAATATAATTAAGCTTACAAACTTAAATGGAAATTTAGCTTAATTACATGGAAAATTTTTGTGTCGTTTTGTGCGCCTATTTCCTCGTTTTCTGCGTAACCGGAAATGGGTGAATGTTATCCTACAAATATGGCGGAACAAGTTAATGCTGTTCCGTCAGGAACGATTTCGAGGTCGTTTCCTTCACATCGTCTTGTGCATGTTTTCTACCGTTTTGTAAGCCTATTTCCACGTTTTGTGAGTCAATGGTAGGGGGTCAAAATGGGCATTGATTGTGGGAAGAAAAATGATCCACTCTCCCACCAGTATCGAATTTCAAGGTCGCTTTTTTGCATTGTTTAGTGCATGTTTTTACCGTTTCTGCGCATATTTTCACGTTTTGTAGGCCAACGAAAGTGGGTCAAAGACGACCTACAAATATGGCAGAAAAAGACATTTTCATTCCACTTTCAAGGTTCATTTTGACCCTCTCCCACTGATGCACAAAGCGACACAAATCATGCATAAAAATGTGAAGGAAACGACCTCGATATTCGATGGTGACGGAACAGCATTAAGTTATTCCGCTATACTTGTAGGCCATTTTGACCCATTTTCGTTGTCGCACTAAAGTGGAAATAGGAGCACAAAACAGTACAAAGCAGGCACTATACGATGCGAAAGAAACGACCTCCAAATTCGATAGTGGCGGAACAATGGCTCTATTTCCTCACACACTGATAGACCATTTTGACGCATTACTGGTGATGCTCAAAACGTGGAAGTAGGCGAACAGAACGGTACAAAATACACACTAAACGATGCGAAAAAAACAACCTCGAAATTCGATAGTGGCGGAACAGTGAGCCATTTAACTCCCACTTTAAAGCCCCGTTTAACTCACCTCGGGTGATGCACAAGACGAGAAATAGGTGCAGAAAACTTTAAAAAAAAGGCACTAAACGATGCGAAAGTAACGATCTAGAAATTCGATAGTGTCGGAACAGTGGGTTATTTTCGTCACACCTTGGAGGCTCACACTTCTGGTGACGAACAAAACGTGGGCACAAAACGTAACAAAACAGGCACTAGTCAATGCGAAAGGAAGGACCTCGAAATTCGGTAGTGGCGGAGGAGTGAGTTCTTTTTCGTCACACTTTGGAGGCCCATTTTGACACACTTCTGGTGACACACAAAACGTACAAAACAGGCACTAAACGATGCGAAAGAACCGACCCCGAAATTCGATAGTGGCGGAACAGTGAGTCATTTAACTCCCACTTTAAAGGCCTGTTTAACTCACTTCCGGTGACGCACAAGACGAGGAAGTAGGTACAGAAAACTTTTTTTTTTAAAAAAAATAGGCACTAAACGATGCGAAAGAAACGACCTAGAAATTCGATAGTGTCGGAGTAATGGGTCATTTTGGTCACACTTTGGAGGCCCATTTTGACACACTTCTGGTGATGCGCAAAACGTGGAAATGAGGGCACGAAACTGCAGGAATCATTCACTAGTCGATGCGAAAGGAAGGACCACGAAATTTGGTAGTGGCGGAGCAGTGGGTCATTTTCGTCCCACATTCGAGGCCCATTTTGACCGTCTTCCAGTGACGCACAAAACGTCGAAATACGCGCACAAAAGGGTACGCGATGTAAAATTAACAACCTCGAAATTCGATAGTGGCGGAACAGTGGGTCATTTTCGTCCCATCTTGGAAGCCCATTTTGACCCACTTCTGGTGACGCACAAAACGTGGAAATGGGGGCATGAAACAGCACGAAAATTCAGTAGTCGATGCGAAAGGAAGGACCTCATAATTCGGTAGTGGAGGAGCAGTGGGCCATTTTCGTCCCACCTTCGAGGCCCATTTTGACCGTCTTCCAGTGACGCACAAAACGTCGGAATAGGCGCACAAATGGGTACGCGATGTGAAATTAACGACCTCGAAATTCGATAGTAGCGGAACTCTTGGTCATTTTCGTCCCATCTTGGAAGCCCATTTTGACCCACTTCCCATGGCGCACAAAACGGAAGTAGACGTACAAAACGGCACAAAACGATGTGAAGGAAACGACCTCGAAATTCATTGGTAGCGGAAGAGCAATAATTTGTTCCGCCATATTAGTAGGCCCATTTTGACCCACTTCCGGTGATGCACAAAATGTGGGAATAGGCGCACAAAGCGACACAAAAGATGCAAAACAAAGTACCTCGAAATTCGTTGGTGGTGGAACAAGTTAATGACGCCGTGAGCACCAATATAAATATATGCTGTAGTTCTTACCAGTGGGCGCGGTGGGTCAGTGGTAGAGCGTTCACATCCGGTGCTTGAGGTCCCTGATTCGATACCAGCTCGCGCAGTTTGGACTTTGTGGTGGACAAACACCGTGCTCGAGAATTTTCTCGGGGTTCTCCCGTTTCCTCCCACTTTCTTCATTTCATTCATTTCCCATCATCACCGTCTCCTTTAGCCTAACCGGCATAATCGTGGGACGTAAAACTAAAGATTTCATAACATTTTTTGTAGTTCTTACCATCAAGGCTGAGAACTGCACGGTCCAATTTTTTAGCCAAAGTAGAAGCCCAACCGGAATAGTGATGTAAACCGGCCCGGCTCGGTTCAGCTGAGTGTACAGCTTGAGCTGGCTTGGTTTACCCATCGACTGGGCTCAATTGAGCCAATGGCTTGAACCGGCTTGGTAAAGACGAGTTATCGACTCGGCTCGATTGGAGCCAATGCCTCGAACCAGCTCCGTTGAAACGAGTCCATAGGCTGGGTTCGAGTCAGCTTAACTGAGCCAATGGCTCGAACCGGCTCGGTTGGGGTAAGCAATCAGCTCGGTTCGGTTCGGCTCGTGTGAGCCATCGGATCGAGCTGGCTCGGTTGGATGAGCTGTTGGCTCGGCTCACTTCTCGGTTCGGCTCGATAAGTGAATGAGCTGTGAGCGAGCCGCTTGAGTCGTTGACAACCCTAAACCCGGGTCGAGCAGTTTTAAATATGTTTGGCTGGAATCCCATAACTTCTAAGAATTTTTTGCTCGAGCCCGAATACTTGCTCCTCCTGAACTCAAACCAAGAACCCGTGACCGATGTCCTTGCCTCCTGAAGATTTCTTGACTACCGAGATCGACAGTCAACTAATTTTTAGTGTTCCGATACAAACCGCCTATATTCCATGTTTATACAGGTACACGGTGTTGTAATAATAATTAGTTATAGTAGTAGTAGTAGTATCATTGATAATTACGAGGGCTAGTCAAGAAAGACTTGGACTGATTTTTTTCTAGGCAATTTATTATTACTCAGCAACAGGCACATGATCCTTTTCAAAGTAGTCCCAACCCATTTGAATGCACTTTTTCATTCGAGTCTTCCAGTCCTCAAACACGTGTCGCAGGCCATTCTTTGAGAGGTCCTTCAAAACCGCCTCCAATGCCTTCAGAACCTCGGAATTATCGGAGAAGCGGCGTCCACGCAGTCTGGATTTTAGGGCAGGGAATAGAAAAAAGTCGCACGGTGCGGTAGGCGTCTCCACCATCCTTAAACCTTTGCAACAGCTCCCTGCAAGTCTCCACTCGAACGGCCTTCTGCTCTGGTGTCAGGAGTCGCGGAATCCATCGCGCACACACTCGGCTCATGTGGAGGTGGTCATGCAAAATTTTGAAGGCACTGCCATGAGATATGCGTAGTGCCGCTGCCAGATCATCGATACTGATGCGGCTATCTTCTCTAATAATGACTGCTGCCGTGTTAATATTCACCTCAGTAACAGCTGACGCTGATACACCTGGTCCACCAGCTTTCGTGATTGTCATTCGGCCCTCTTTAAACTCTTTGAACCACCAGAACACGGAACTTCGTGGCAGAGCGTCATCTTTGTAGGCTGCTCTCAACATTCCTACAGTTTCTGTTGCACTTTTCCCCAGGCGATAGCAGAACCGTATAGCTGCAAATTGTTCATCTCGTAATGACTCTATTTCTTCTACAGGCGACTTCTAGAGGCGGCGCAGAACATCACCTGCAATAAAAAGTCGTGGTTACCAAACATGCAATGATTCCTTAACAACATTTTATATATATGCACAGCAAGACCCACCCTACTTGTATGCCAAACTATGAAGCTCCAGCGTTAACAGAACTGCCTGGAAAAAAATCAGTCCAAGTCTTTCTTGACTTGCCCTCGTATATTGTCTATGTAGGATACTTGAAGATAGTAGTACTTGGAACTACACAAAGGATTTAGCTCGAATTGGCTCGACTCGACTGGAAACTCGATCCAAATTCGAGTCGAGTTGGGGGAAATTTTTCGAGCCGAGATATCGAGTCGAACTCAAATATGTCTGCTTCGAGTCGAGTCGAGTTTTAAAGAAAACTCGCTCGAACTCGCTTGTGCTCATTCCTATTCTATGCATGACGGGCATATAGAGTTCTTTCGAGGGGGATAGAAAAATAAACATAATATATTTAAAAAATACTTAGTTTCACGGCTTTCTTCCCAGGGGGGAAAGGGATGGTAGGTATCCAGCATTTCTTATAAGCACCTTATTTGAAATATGTAAAACAGTAACAAGTGGACAATACAATATACACACATCTTCTTATCTTCACTTTTAATTGCTGATTTCAATTGCAATTAACAATTACAATTAACAATTACAAGTTTCAATTGTCAATTGCAATTAACAATTGAATGTTTCAATTGCACCCTTTGCAATTGACAATTAACAATTAAAAGTTTCAATTGCCTGGAGACCAATTAACAATTAACAATTGACGAAAATTTAATTGCAAATTTTATGATTGAATTCAATTGCAATTGAAATTAATTGTCAATTACAAATTGAAATCAATTGCAATTGAAATCAATTGCAATTGATTTTCAGAGCAATTACTTTCAATTGATTGATCAATTGCAATTGATTTCAATTGATTTTGCCCAACACTGCCACCCAGATGCTATGTGAGCTTTGTGGTGGACAAATATCATGTGCGTGGGAGTTTTCGGGGTGGTCCCGCATCCTCCCACTGTTTTCATTCTACTAATTCATCCCATCATCATCCATACAGCCTGAGCCGTAGTTACCTGAAAAACGTATGACAAAGTCAAGTATTTGACCTACTAAGTAGAATTTGGTACGCTACCTTTAGACCACGGAGGCCAAAACCGTGAACTGGCGTGCTCATAAGATCAGTGCAATTTGTAGTTATGTTCAATTAGCAAGCCAAATACCAAATGATGTTACATGTTCCTGTATTCTTTATATCATAGTATGATACTACAAATAAAACAAAATATTATGATAAAATAAATCACCAAGACGCCAGGGCGGATTAGGTGTTCCTGGAACGGTGGCTCAGTGATTGTGCGTTCACCACTGGTGGATGGGGTCCCTGGTTTGATCCCAGGTCTCGCCAAATGAAATTTGTGGTGGACAAACACCGTGTGTGGGGTTTCTCGACGTTCTCCCGTTTCCTCCCACTTTATTAATTCCACCATTTCATTTCATTTATTCCACCATCATCACCGTCTCCTTTAGCCTAGCCGGCATAACTGTGGGACGTAAAACTCAAAGATTTCATTTTGTATTGTTTTGTTTTCGTATTACTAGTAATAGCAGTAGTGGTATTCGCTGTCGTATTAGTATAGTAATAAGTAGTAGCAGTAGTTGTAATAGTAACAGTAGTAGCAGTGGCGGCAATAGTGGAATTAGCACTAGCATTCGTAATCGCAATAGTAATAATAGTATTAGCAGTAGTAGTTGTAGTATTAGTATCACATACGGTGTAGAAGTTTAACATATCTCCTCTGTTACTTGTAATGCATTAATGAGTGTAGTATAAGACTTTTACGTCCATGAGCTGTATTATTGTATAATAAACATGGCCGGACAGAGCAAGCACAAATAACAAATAGACAGACAGTATAGGGATATAGAAAACAAACCTTGGGTAACTTTTCACACGATTTTCCTATTTGAGAAGGACAAATAGACGGTGCAATATTATGACGACATATTTCTCATTTTCCATTACATATTGAAGGATTTACTTGATTTATCAACTTGGTTGTTCTCAGGCCGGTTACGCCCGACCCGTTTAGAGCCCGGCTCCTTTGTGCCCGGCCAGTTTAGAGTCCGGCCCATTCTCTGCCCGGCTCGAGATTCGGGCCGGATCGGGTCGAGACGGACACAGAATACAGATCCATCCGGGTCGTCTTCGGGCCTTGCTTTGCAGGGCTCTGGTTTACAGACACACGGATAAAACCGTTTTATAAGACTTCCAGCATTTATGCACAGCATAGGTTTGAAGGTCATTTCTATATTAACTTCATGAATTAAAGGGAACTTGTATTCCTCGAAAGGCATTTGTTGGTCCTTCAAGGTCAATCGAACAATGAAAAAAATGATACTAGGAGTATTTTAACACGCCACTCACTACAACGATATAACAGAATGCTGCCTCCGGCTGTTAATAAAAGGCTTAACTAGCTGGAACTTGCTAGTACAGGAGCAACGTTATATGCCAAACAACGTTGTACTGTGTAAGAAATGCTAGGGGTTGTTCTGTGTATGTGCGCCGCCTCCTTGGTGTTCCCTGGTTAAAGGACTCACACAAATAATCTTGTCAGGGCGCTGCAGGCAAGAATTTTAGTTTCGAAACATAATAAACATAATAAAATAAATATTTCTCGCTTGACACTATTAAAAAATAAACAATTAAAACATAGAGATGGGAGTTAAAATTTCTAACGTCTAAAACATAATTGATTGTTTTTGCAAAGGCAACCAAGGAACACACTAAATTAGTCACTTTATACTTTATGTCCACAACAAAATCCTTGCAGGGGTCGCGGTGGCTCAGTGGTAGAATATTCACCTCTGGTGCTTGGGGTCCGGGGTTCGATCACAGTCCCCGCCAAGTGAATCTTGTGGTGGACAAACACCGTGCTCGTGGGTTTCCTCGGGGCACTCCCGTTTCCTACCACTTTCTTCATTCCACCATTTCATTCATCTCTCATATCACCGTCTCCTTTAGCCTAACCGGCATAAACGTGGGACGCAAGACTCAAAGATTTCATTTTCAAAATCCCTGCAAGTTCTTTTTGCAATACCATTAAAATTATTTTCTTTTATGATGATATTTTCATTTTAATTTGTATGAATGTAGTATTTTCTTTTAGTAACGTTTGATAATATCACTGCCTCTTGCACTCATTGTGCATCATGTAAGTTGTTGAAAATATACACTAAATACCACGATTATATATGTTGGGAATATGCATTACAGGAATTAAACTTGAACCCGGGTTTCAACCTGTTTCTTTACGTTTAAGTCAGCCGTGTTACCGACTGAGCTAGGACAGTAACAACTTATCCTTATATTACCGGTATATTTTACTTTATCACAGCACAGCCCTTTATGACAGTGTTCCCCTGAAAACATATAACTCGTCCCGCCATTTATATGCACCCACATACATTTTGGAAAGTCGGCGCCGTTGGTTCTATCTGTTGTGTTTGAAATCAGTGTTTCTTTCAGAAACTATGTTCCGGGGGAGGGGGGCACACTTCGTATTCCGGGGGCACTATCGATAACTTTCTATTTTTTATTATATTATAGATGTATTATTTTGGTCTCTTCCGGGGGGCACTCTCAGAGCTCCGGGCGGGCAGTACCCCTAAAAACACTTCTGGAAGAAGCACTGTTTGAAATACACCTAATCTAATATAAATAAAATAAAAAGTTTGTTTGTGTGTCTGTCTGTCTGTATGTATGTATCTGTGTGCTGCCTGGAGACCAGACAAGAGGACCGAGAATTACCAAATTTTGATCTTGGGTACCTGGGCCCAGGTTCCGGATCAAGACGAAGCGTTTTTTTTTAAATCGAACCAGGAAGTCTCAGGACACGTTTACAGGGACATGTAAAAGTATTACAAGATATCCGATATTAGTGTCGAATTCAAAGTTTTGGCGGTCGCTGAGATCAATGGTGAAACTCCGATTGCATTAACTTCCAAATTAACCCCACTTAGTTGAGGGTCGGGATACCGGAGATGATAACTGACATGTAAAAATAATCCAAAATGGCCGATATTAATGTCAAATCCAAAGTTTTCGCACTCGCTGAAATCAACGGTGATACTATAGAGGCGTTGACTTCCAAATACAGCCACCATGCGAATAATGGGTTTTTCTGATAGTTATTAATAAATGCAAGAAATAAATTATTAATAATAAATGGGAACAGATAGGAATGCATTTTGAAAGAAAGAAACGAAAGTGTAAACATACATAACCATGTCTGACTTTACATAATCTATCCTAAACCACGATCACTAATCTAACAAGAAGAAAGTAGACTTTGGTAAATTAACTTCGGGGTCATTTTTCGCGAGTTAGTATTGCACATTTAAAATATGAATATTTAGGGATGCGCACGAGTCGAGACATGTCTCGAATCTGGACTGAAATTCGAGTTGACACACTTTGTAAAATTCGAGACGAGTCAAGACAAAATTTATTTCTCGACTCTAATTTTCGAGCCGAGACACGAGTCGAGTAGAGACTTTTCGTAAAAATCTCGACTCGACTCGAATGTGTCGAAAATCTTTCTATAATTTTTAATATTATTTTGAAGAAAGTATTCAGTCAGAAACAGCCTTGAAACCAATTCCAGTATTTATTACTTTAGAAAGGTACCGAACGCATAAACTTAATGGTTAATCTTTCGAAATCAAGATTTAATTTTCAGCTCAATTCCGTTAATTAAAACTAATAATTAATGTCGTGATATTTGATTGTACTTCAAATATAATAATAATAATAATAATAATAATAATAATAATAATAATAATAATAATAATAATAATAATAATATCAATAATAATAATAATAATAATAATAATAATAATAATAATAATAATAATAATAATAATAATAATAATAATAATAATAATGCTCTGGGGGACATACACGTGAGCATGTATCTAGTATAGCTCGAGCAAGGCACAATGACGGCCGACGCGTATCGCACACTGCTTGCAGTCTACGTACACCCCTTGATGACGACCATGTTTCCCAACGGTAGTGGCATTTTTCGACAAAATAATGCACCATGTCACAAGGCCAGGAGTGTGATGGTGGTTCAAGAAATGTTCAACAATGTTCTATATCTTTTGACGATGTGCGAATTACAAGGGGGATGAGGGAAATCCCCATTGGTAATACTATATCCTCCTATAGCCAAAGGAGATTTCCCTCCATGTCAAAGAACTATGCGCTGTGTAATTAAAATGTATGAGTTGTTTTATCTGTTGTGTGTATGAAATAAATTATTAAAAAATGCAACAAATAAATTATTGACAATACATGTGATCAGATAGGAATGTATTTTGAAAAAAAGAAAAAATGGTAAACATACGTAACCGTATTTAACTATACATAATGTGACTAAACTAACCGATGGTAACTAATCTAGAATAATGTAGGAAAGATGCAAGAAAGCAATTATTAATAATAAATATCAATATATAGAAATATATTTTGAAAGAACAATGTTTCCCAGAAGTAACTTTGTAAATTTAGGATTTAGGATTTAGATTTGTGGGCTTTCGGCATCTGAGACCATTTAACCCGTCACGTTCGAGGAATGACATCTCTAGTCGAACACACTTTCCGGGGAAAGGGAAGGAAGAAAGGATTGAGGAAGAAAGGAAGTGATCTGAAACCTAAGGTATCACCCTGGCATCTTCCTGGTGTGAATGTGGAAAACCAAGGAAAATCTTATTCAAGGTGACTGGCCTGAAAAACTTTTAATTTTTTCCACCGAGTGCCCCCACCAGGAATTGAACACGGGACCGCCTTCATGTAACCATATAACCGTATGTTTGTCTATTCAATTACATTGCGAATAGGCGAAATTGGAACAATGTTGCATCGGAGTCAGTCAATTAGTTCGAATAAAATATGTTATTCATAGCACAGTCCCTTCGAGGACATTTCCAAGATAGAGGCAGTAACCCACATGGTCGAAAGTAGTGTTTCCACGAGATGAGACGAGAGAAGACTTCAAGCTGTCTAGTCTCGTGAGACGAGACACGAGAAATCTCTCGTCTCGTGGCAACACTAGAGCGGATGAGGCCCACAAAAAGGAGCTGTTATACAAAGTGGTTAAAATTACAGCTTTTAACCACTTTTGTTTGGTTATCAGCACAACACACAACACGACTACAATCTTCCAATCAGTGTTTCTTTCAGAAGAAATGTTCCTGGGAGGGTATATTTAGGATTCCGGGGGTACTGCTGGTATTATTCTATTATAGATATATTATTTTGGTCTCCCCGTGTGGGGTACTCTTAGAGTTCCAGGGGGCAGCACCCCAAAAACATGTCTGGAAGAAACACTGCTTAAAACAACGACTACTTAGTTTCGACCACTGGCGCCCGAAGGGAGGGGGAAGGGGCCCGGCCGCCCTTGCTCACGAAAATATATGTGTAATATAGCAAACTACGTATATTAAATATCAGGCGTAATATAGCAATCAAGGAGATGAGCCCCTTAAAAATTATTTGGGCGCCAATGGTTTCCAGTAATGAATTATTACGACAGGAATATTTGTTAATATCGTCGGTACAGTCGAAAGGCAAGCCTTCC
This sequence comes from Thermobia domestica, assembly GCF_964235325.1. NCBI lineage: Eukaryota > Metazoa > Arthropoda > Insecta > Zygentoma > Lepismatidae > Thermobia > Thermobia domestica. The sequence continues at coordinate 146,012,676 of NC_137456.1, read as the reverse complement.
CCACTTATTCTGAAATCCTTTTTTCAAAACCTGTGGCGCCACTTCAAAATATAAGAAGGCCCATGTGACTTTCTGATTTCAAAAATGACTTTGGTTCGAATAACATCATAAAACAAAAAAACGAAACTAAATTTTATTGTCAAACCAACATCCTTTCCAACTCAGTACAGGAAAAGGCCTACACGTTTCTGTCTTTGTTCGGAACGAGAAAACTCATGAACAATGGTTAGTTGCTGATGAAACTGGCATTAAGAGAACTTGTATTTCTATAAAGGATTTTTATACATAGATATAACCACCAGCCCTCGGAATGAAATATTCTGAAACACTGATCTCAAAGAATGGTTTAACATTTTACTTGAATCTGGAACAGTATCACTAAATATTTAAACTTGAATCGGTTGGAAAATAGAAATGAAAGCTGTTTGTAAGAATCATTTAAAAAATAACTTTAGGTCTTCCTTGTTCTTTTAGGATAGTCCTCATTTGAAATAATAAACGCTGATATACTTTCGAAGGCAATAATTTATTCCGAGTTAATAAATTTTTTAAACAATTTCAAAAACTGTCTTTTCATTTTTGAGACAAGAGACGATACGAGGCATTTCAAGAGACGTCTCTGTCTCTTGTCAAGTATTCTGTCTCGTCTCGTGTCTCGTATCAAAGGTTTCTGTCTGGTCTTGTGGCAACACTAGTTGAAAGAAAGAAACTAATGAAATCTTTGTGTTTTACGTCCCACGATTATGCCGGTTAGGCTAAAGGAGACGGTGATGATGAGTAATGAATGAAATGGTGGAATGAACAAAGCGGGAGAACCCCGAGAAAACCCACGCACACGGTGTTTGTCCACCACAAAGTTCACTTGTCGGTGACTGGGATCGAACCCGGACCTCAAACACTTAAGTTGAACGCTCTACCACTGAGCCGCCGCGGCCCCAAGAAAGAAACAAATATGTAAAGATACATATATGAGTACACACACACGGATAAAGTAGTCATACATGTATTTTAATCTTCTGACTACTTAACCCCGACTAATTTAAGATTACAAGAAAGTAATTATTAAGAAGAAATATATACATAAAGAAACGTATTTTGAAAGGGAAAAAAAGCAAACCGTACCAGCCATGATATGAATCTGGGTTGCCCACTCAACAAGCAGACACCTTACTGAATTATCTGCGGCAGAACTTGCAATTTGTGGTTTTGAAGCTTTATTTATACTGTGTGTGTTACGTAACGACGCTACGGGATGTCATTACTAGTGCGACCACCTCATTCAAGACCCTTTTTGTAAATTGTTTGAGGAAAAAAGAGTGATTTCGTAGATCAACAAAACGGATCTTGTATATAGAGGGTGTAACTAAAAGGTACGACAAAACTTCATGGGTGTATTCCTTATTGGTAGACAAGCAAAAACGTTCCGATGACCATATGTCGGGAAATGCATCGTTCCAGAATTACGGCCTTTGAGCTGACTACTAGTGTGAAATAGTCACATTCTGGTCGCTCCTTAATGTGTCTCAATTTAAACCTCAATATATCGAACTCTGATTAAGATAGGAAGGTAATTTTAGTAGCAACGTGTTCTGCAAAAATTAAGCTTTCCGCTGATATGCATTTTATGAGTGTATCCCCAAGGAATGCCATCTCCAAAGTGCTGATGCAAAAATCAAACAGAAAACAAGTAATTACCCTCCCATGTCCACCGTGGTACTCCCACACATACATAAAATATACAGGGTGAGTCAAAAGTTCTTGGACACCTGCATAAGTGAAAATCGACGGGGAAAGTAAAAAGTAATGATGGGAACAGAGGTTTGATGAGGGGTCGCAACTTTTGAAGTGTATGTCATCTTGAAATCCGCCATTTTGGATTCACGTCATTTTTTTAAATGGGAAGGGGGTGTATGACCCATCAAATAACACTAGCTTGAGCTCAGGAATTTAGTGGTGTAATTTGTTTTTCCTATCTAGTACAGTTTAGAAGTTATTAATGTTCAAAGTTGGGAAATTACCTTGATACTGAATGCTACAACACATGTTCTACGTGTTGTCCATTTCGTGCAATGCACAACTGTAGTCCCTGCAACCACTCTAACTGGAGTCTCACACGGAGGAGATGTCTCATGAAGTTTGGTCACAGGCTTGTTGGATGCGTTCCTCCAGATGTCTCAAATCACGGATTGTCTCAGCATACACTATCTGCTTAAGATGTCCCCATAGATAAAAATCAAGGGGTGTTAAGTCAGGGGATCTGGCAGCCACTCCACGGGACCACGGCGACCAATTCACTTCCGTGGCAGTTGTTCATCCAACCATTCACGGACACCAAGTCTATAGTGTGGAGGGGTCCATCGTGCTGAAAATAAGATGGGAAAATGCCGTCAGCGTTCAGTGTGGCAGGGAACACAAAGTCCTGCAACAGCATCAGATACTGTGGTGCAGTTAAGGTGTTGTAACTGAAAAATGGCCCAATGATGCGGGTGTCCCATATGCCACACCAAACCATCACCTTCGCTGGACTGTTCTCGACTCGGGTGAACCCAGATCGGATTTACGTCACACCAGTGTCGACAATTATGTCGATTAACCTCCCCGTTCAAAGTGAGATACGCCTCGTCACTGAACAGTATGCCCTTGACAAACGCAGGATCCAGTTCGTGTTGTTCAGTAGCCCACATGCAGAACTCCAACCGGCGATCAGGGTTATCCTCGTTCAGTTTATGTTGCATGTGCAGCTTTTAAGGATGCCACTGATTGGTGTGCAATATCCGGATAACGGAGGATTGGCTTATTGGACATGCTAGGGACACACGACGGGTACTTCGTGTAGGACTTTTCACAAACGACGCAACAACCGCCGTTGCAGTTTCCTCATTGGTGGCAGTCTTTGGTCGCCCACTACGTGCCCTATCTTGAACAGAGCCCGTCTCTCGGAATTTGGTGATCACGTGAGCCACCGTGCTGTGCGATGCCGGTTCTCTGTCTGAGTGCTGTCGGTTGTAGTCAGCTGCTATTGTTCGGTAGCTGCGTTCCACTGATATAAGGATGATTTCGATCTTCTGTTCATGTGTCAGACCTATTTTAGATCACCTGGAACAGAGAGAACTGGGTCAGTATCAAGATAATTTCCCACTTTTGAACATTAATAACTTCTAAACTGTACAAGATACAAAAAAACAAATTACACCACTAAATTTCTGAGCTCAAGCTAGTGTCATTTGATGTGACATACACTTTCCCATTTATAAAAAGACTTGAATGCAAAATGGCGGGTTTCGAGATGGCGGCCATGAATGACATACACTCCAAAAGTTGCAGCCCCTCATCAAACCTCTTTTCCCATCATCACTTTTTACTTTCCCCGTCGATTTTAAAACTTATGCAGGTGTCCAAGACTTTTGACCTACCCTATATATATAGGCGGAAAGCATCGTCCTTTAGAAATACATAGATATCAAAAATATCTTCCTAGGTTAATTAGGGTCTGAGTTATTGAGGTTTAAATTGAGTCACATTAAGGAGCGACCAGAATATGACTGTTTCCACCATTAGGCGGCTCAATGGCCGTAACTCTGTAGTGATACATTTCCCGACATATGGTCATATGAACGATTTTGCTTGTTTACCCATAAGGAATCCACCTCTGAAATTTTGCCGTACCTTTTTGTTACACCCTGTATATATGTGTGTTGGTGCAACAATAAGTTCCCAAGAATATAGATTAATTCATTTTTGATTCTAATCTACACAACAAATGCTTTTTATGAAAGCAAGGAGCCCGCGAGTTAAAGATGGTTAAAGACCGTAAATAAAATTGAAGATCTGAATTGCAGAACATCCGAAGTCCACCGGAGTACTTTTTTGTTTTTTAGAAGAAAGACAAGAAGATTATACTTGGAATGCTATTCTGTTTAGCTGAAATTATTTTGATTTTTTTTTAAAGTTTTGACTTGGACTTACGTATTATGCAAGTGAATAGCCCTGAAACATAGATGCTAACATAAAAAACAGAAAACGAAAAATACGAAGAAAAAGAGTGGTCTTGGGATGTTTTGTAATTCAGGTTTTCAATTCAAACTTCAAATGGAACTGGGGTAACTCGCAGACAATGGCTGACTTAACACGTTGATAATAGCGGGTGTAATGGCTGGTTTGAGAACACAATTGCTATGGCCTCTGTAGCTAAGTAGACTCCCACCCTTCCCCCTCAACATTGGATACGGAAATGAAAAACTTATTTAGAATTTGATTGTTGATTCCGGTATATTTCAAGCATCACTTCTCGGAATCTGGGCCTGTGATATGTCGATATATCGCTATCTTCGATATCTATATTATCATATATCAACATTCGATATCGCAAATATATGGACATGAATATAATCATTCTAAATTTTAGATATCGATATTCGGGGAGTGGGGATGCGAGGTATAAAGGTCCCCTAAGACTTGCGATGGATGAAGAAATTAAACTTACTTTTTGCAAGATTGTTTTCTAATCATAATATCTTTATTACCAAACATTGCAATGTAAATACATCCACTTGCAAATTTGCAATATTATATGATGTAATTTCTTAGGCGCTAGAACTTTTTTGTTCCCTGAAGAAAGAAAGAAAAAAAATCACGTGGAAAAGCAAGTACTTCGAACTTTGAACTAGAATTTACCGTAAGAAAGTTTTTCGTTTCTCTTCCTTGGAGATTTCCATCCCTTTTGGCCTTTGGGACCGCTAATTGACAAAAGGTGCACACATGATCGCTATTTGCATTTATGCTCTGAGGGAGAGTCAGAGATTTAGAAAAGGAAACGACTTTTTAATAATAATAATAATAATAATAATAATAATAATAATAATAATTATTATTATTATTATTATTATTATTATTATTATTATTATTATTATTATTATTATTATTATTATTATTATAACAATGGGGTTTATAACTAGGGTCTTGTCTCTTTATCTTGCATGGGAAGGCCGAAAGTCTGCTACGCCACTGGTGTCCCCTATTCTGTGTTTGTCTTTTTCGTTTCGTGTAGATATTTGTTTTTGTGCTGTTAGGCTTTTATATGAAACTTTTATATTATGTAACTTTTTCTTTTTATGAGTTTCTTTTTTGGGTGGGGCGGGGGGAAAGAGAGAAATGTTTTCTTCTGATATCTGTTTCTTACCATTCATCTTGTTTGAACTGCTGAAGTAAGTCATTTTGTAACTTTTGATGTCATCCTACTCCATCACAATAATAAAATTTTCATTCTTAACAATTTGTTTTATTCCCTTATTTGCAGTTTGCCACACTGATATATTTGTGACAAAATTGAGGTTTTGTCCAACGCCTTTCGAATTCGGAACCAACCCAACCGCCGAGCTTTTTGGGTTGCCTGCTATTGCAGGAAAAGGAGAATTGCAGGTGGTAATGCACTTTTGGAGTCGTGTATACATAATATACACATATTACACTAGTATACTTACATATACGAACTATCAACCTAGTGGATATGTATATGTTCAATCGCGCTGTATGTAGAATGTTTGCATCTATATGTCTTACTTGAGATGTTACGTACTACCTCAGGAGTTAAGGAACTAACTGTTTCTTAACTATGTAACTGCAACCACTGACATTAGCAATGGATTCACAACCAAAATGACCAAGAGAGGCTGTTGCTACCTCTTCGCTGAGTCGAGTTTTCCCCTATCTAATAACATTGGAACTTTTTCGTGTTTTTCTTAGCAAGCAATGAACAAATCCTTACAAAAATTTGCATGGAGTCAGATCGATAATAAAGAATTCGTTATATGAGCTTATAATTTTACTAAAAGCCTCCAATTAAGTTATTCATTTCCCCCTTTTTTTCATGTGAAGATTTGCAACAACGCATTGACGACACTGCGTTCTCTCTTCTAGCAGGTTGCGGCGAGTAACTGAGGGTTACTTTGAAGTTTCAACATTGTCCACAGCTGTGAGGGGACCCTTTTCAACAATGACATATTTATGGCATTTCAGTGAGGAGGCGTTGGAGTACATTTTCTTTGCTGAAAGCAGAAAAAAATAAACACAGCGAGAACAGATCCATTCTTCTTTACATTAGCTTTTCCCCCCGTCAAGTATAGACAGTTATAAGTAATTAGAAGCGAACTGTCTCTATTGAATAAAGATACTTTTAATGTATACGAAAGCGAATGTCACTTTATCACTATTATTATTATTATTATTATTATTATTATTATTATTATTATTATTATTATTATTATTATTATTATTATTATTATTATTATTATTATTACATTTTTCAAAACATGAAGAGACATACCTTTCTTGACTCCAGTGCCCATTTTATCTATATATGAGGTATTTATAATAAACTTCTATACTGCTAAAAGAAAAGCTACTTTTATAGTGACGTATTATTTGTATTTTATTTATTATATTTCAATTTAAAATAAAGTGTATCGTTTGTAACAACGAATAGTGCTCAAAACAGCACCTATTACCAGTCAACTATAGATTAGATCAAACATAATAATGGATAACAACACCAATATATATTGTATACATTTAGACCCTATTGGATCAAAAGATGCAATCTATTTCACACAAAAATTTTCTTGTAGGCCTTATATCTCGAGAACTACATATAGCATACCCAAACTATCACTTAAATTAGTATGATGTGCTTATTGCGTAAAAAATACAAAAACTCGATTTAAGGACCGTTCAAAAATTTTGTGGGCCCTGATCCACAAAATTCAATATATTACATTCAATCAAAAATTTTCTTGTACGCTCCATATTTTGACAATTACAAAGTGCGTGGCCAAACCAAAACTAACAATTTACTCAGCATAATGTGCTTATTCCGTATAAAAAAAAAAAAGAAAAAATTCAGCTGCCATTCAAAAATTTTGTGAACCCTGATCAAAAAAATCCAATATATTTCATACAATCAAACATTTTCTTGTAGCCTTATATCTGGAGAACTACAGGTAGTGTAGCCAAACCCAAACTAACAATTTACTCAGTATGATGTGCTAATTCCTTAGAAAATACGAAAACTCGATTTAGGAACCGTTGCTAACTTTTGTGGCCCCTGATCCAAAAACTACGCGTCCTGATCCAAAAACTACTATCCAAGAGCATTGCCAGAACTAACTTAAAAGGAATGGAGAGATGGAGCAGAAAGAATAACTGACATTGTTCCTAGATGTAAAAGTAAATATTTTTATTCACACCTTCTCATTCTCGCAAAAAATAGCAAATTATCATCTCTCTGTGACTTACAATTCTCGAGATATGGCTACTAGTATCTAGAAATTAGAAATGTTTTGACCAATATCTAGGCAACGGTGGCCAGTTGGTCAGTAGACAATTAATCAGTAGCCACCGGTTACTATTTGGTACCAAAATGTTCATCATCCTCTTAGGTATTGACAAACATCAATATGATTTCTGAGTGACTTATCGTTCCCGAGATGTGGGTCCTTAAATCTCCCGAAATCGGAACAATGTTCTGGACAACATCACGGAAGCGGTAAGTCATAGAGAGATGATATTGGTGTTAATCAATCCCTAATAGAATGCTATAAACATTTTCGTACCGATATTAAATGATGACCACTATCCAACTGGCCACTGGCCAAACCAGTTTCCAGTTGGACAGTGGCTATCGGTTAATATTTGTTCCAAAATATTTACCATCCTCTTAGGTATTGATCAACATAAATACCATCTCTCTACTACTTATGCTTCCCGAGCTATGGATTATCAAATATCTAGAAATTGGCCATTTTTTGGCCAATATCACAGGAACGGTAAGTCATAGCGAGATGATATTGGTGTTAATCAATCCCTAATAGAATGTTAAGCCTTTCCATACCGATATTAATTGATGGCCACTATATAACTGGACATTGGCCGAACCAGTGGCTAGTTAGACAGTGGCCACCGGTTAATATTTGATACCCAAATATTTACCATCCTCTTAGATATTGATCAACATCAATATCATCTCTCTAGTACTTACGGTTCCCGAGCTATGGCTCGCTAAATATCTAGAAATTGGCTATTTTCGGCCAATATCACAGCAACAGTAAGTCATAGCGAGATGATATTGGTGTTATTCTATCCCAAATAGAATCTTAAATGTTTTCGTCCCGATATTAATTAATGGCCACTATACAACTGGACACTGGCCAAACCAGTGGTCATCGGTCACTATTTTGTACCAAAATATTTAACATCCTCTTGTAACGCTAATTCTGTCGTGAACTATGTTACATATGTCCTGATTCTAAATGTTTAGGCAATACACGAGATTATCTGGAATAATTCAAGACATTAATGCGCTTCATATATATTATTATTCTTCAACGTAGGTATATCTCGTCGACACCTTAAAAAATTGTACATTCAGATTACACAAGATGGTTCCTCATTACATCTATACCTTTCTAGCGTTATAGCAACGATAACAAACAACATCTCAATATAATACAAAATATTTCTTTATATAATTTCATCTTGTTGATAGCTTGTGCCGTTTTAAATTGCTCATTTTGCCCTTAAATACAAATATACTTAAAAGTACATGAGAAATACATTATCCCTGTATATAATTGCTCCCGAATTACTGGGACTTTTTTTCATTGTTCACAATTAAAGAAAGAATCCTAGACCGTTAAACATTTCATATAAAATGGTTACCTTAGTTTTAGTATAACCCTCGTATATATATAAATTACAATTCATAAAATATAATTTTCATTTTATCTCAATATCATTTTTATATTTATTCCATAATGAATTTTATTCTAGATCTATAAAGTTACCGACGATAAGGAGATATTCAAAATGTGGTTCGTTTGTTGGTTATTTTTAGGTCCTAAATAAATTCTTTAATTCGATGCCATTTATACATATTAAGAATAAAGTTGATGTACGTTAAAATACAATCTATTTCGTTTATTCGGGCATAGTTAGCATAAATTTGACAGACAATATTTGTGTCGATGCATAGATATAAATCATTGAATATGAGCGAAGTAGAATTACCAGTGGCGTATTTAGGGGGGCTTCCTGGCTTAAGCCCCCGAAATCTTACTTACTATAGTAAAGTTTATGAAATATCTTGCAGAATTTTCGCATTTTCAGGCAAAGCCCTCCCCGAAACAAAATCGTTAATACGCCACTGAGTCTGAGAATTACAATGAAATCAGAACAAGATTTAAAGTAAAACAAAACAAAAACAAGTTAATATCACAAAAAGAATAACACTTTCAAATATATATTATTAGTAGTTACTATCATGTAAAGGATTTAAAACATTGTCATTTAAGTTTAAATTACTGTTTTTATATTCTTGCGAGTTCATTGCTAACGTGGCTTTAGTCCAATCCACTTCAATCACATTTAGGTTAAATGACATTACTAAAAGATTCAATTAGGTTACATTGAATAGCACAATCTTGATTACAGTCTTGCATATTGTTTACTTCACTAATTCTTTGGTTACTACGAAATCTGGGATTTTGTGAGAAACTAGCTCGATTATTTACATTATTTCTAAAAAATGTACTATTATTATTTCTGTTTCTTCTGAAGTTAGGTTCTGTCGTATTGTCGCCACGAGTAAATTTAACATGACCTCTTGTACTAGGATTGCAATTCTCTCTAACATGTATATTTCGAACGGGAATATAATTACCTTGAGTTATATTACTAACATTTGCAATCTAACCTGACTTTCATAGTTTTGAACAATCATAATTAAGAGATTGAAATTTATACACTGTGACAAAATTAATACTTGCTTAAGCTTAAAGTAGTAATATTCGTACTGAGGCGATAATACGCGACTCCTGCTGGTAAGGATTGATTTGTTTCAAATCATTATACAATGCAATCACAAAATCGGTAAGGCTTTTATCGACTTTTGGATCAAAACGTCGATTCCTGATCTGAGCATCCCTGTCTGATAACATGGAGTCATTTTCGAAATTAGCTAGCAAGGCATTTTGAAATCAAAATAGTTACGCAAACTACTGCTAATTGCTTTAAACCATACAGAACAGAGTGGTAACAAAATATGTGGTAATATCTGAAGATAATTGGCCTTACCTATGCCAATTAACTCGCACTCTTGCTGAAATTTTTCTAGAAACATACTTGCAGGAATGTATTCTGATCTGCCACTGAATTTGGTTAGTGACCTTATTTCACTGAATTTCACCTTTAGATGTCATTTTGTGTGCGTATGATTCTTGCAAAGTATCTTCTTTTCTTCATTCTCCGTATTTAAAATAGTGTCCTCCCTGTCAGAAAAGATTTCGGATGAATCTTTGTCTTCTTCGCAGTGTCTTGGTTCAAGTCTCCTATATTCATCACACACAACGTTGAGGACAGGATCAGGGTTACAGTTAACCGCACTGATCTTTTTAATAGTATGGATTCTTCCTGCAGTCTTCGAATTTGATTGGCATGTTCGTTGACTTGAGTTTCGACTACGTCAACATTACTTTTCACCAATGCAAAGCTATGAACAATCTGTTTCATCCTATTGTCAGTTACTTCCAATTTGGTATTTATCTGTTCCAATCTGGAACGAACTCATGTCCTATTTGTCGTGTCACTTGTTCCAATCTGGTGTCCAATTTGGAATCCATTTGTTCCAATCTGGTGTTCAATTTGGAATCCATTTGTTCCAATCTGGTATCCAACTCATGTCCTATTTGTTGTGTCACTCGTTCCAATCTGGTGTCCAATTTGGAATTCATTTGTTCCAATTTGGTGTTCATTTCGGAATCCATTTGTTCCAATCTGGTGTTCATTTGTTGTCCTAGCTTTTGTAGAAGTTTAACTACATAAGTTGAAGTTTCACTTTCAGGAACATCAGCTTCTTCAGATCCGGTATTAACATTCATTATGGGTATTGTATAAATTCATCTTTTATTATGAAGAAATAAATAGTCCGCGATGCTGAGAAATAGTTTATTTTTACTTCTAACAGATCTCAAAAGTCCCCGGGTTCCGGAACCATATAATACGTAACGCTAACTCTGTCGTGAACTATGTTACATATGCCCTGATTCTAAATGTTAAGCCAAAACACGAGATTATCTGGAATAATTCAAACATTAATGCAGTTCATATATATTATTATTATTATTATGCAATGTATGTCTTGTTCGACACCTTAAAATATTGTACATTCAGATTACACAAGATGGTTCCTCGTTACATTTATATCTATCTAGTTACTATAGTAACGACATTGAAACAGGTAAACAAACTGTCATAGCAACGATAACAAACAAAATCTCAATATAATACAAAATATTTAAATTATTTCTTTACACAATTTCTTCCTGTTCTTCTTAATAGCTTGTACCTTTTAAAAGAGCTCATTTTGCCCGTAAATACAAATAATACTCAAAAGTACATAAGAAAAACAATATCGTTGTACTGTTAGGTATTGACCAACATAATCTCTCTACTACTTATGGTTCCCGAGCTATGGCAGGTTAAATATCTAGAAATTGGCGATTTTTTTGCCAGTATCACAGGAACAGTAAGTAATAGCGAGATGATATTGGTGTTAATCAATCCCTAATAGAATTAAAAACATTTTCGCACCGTTATTAATTGATGGCCACTATACAACTGGACACTGACCAAACCAGTCGCCTGGAGCTCCTCCGTGGTTAAGCGGTTAGCGTACGCGCCTTTGGCGTGGGAGACCCGGGTTCGATTCCCGGTGGGAGCTCATGTGGTTCGGATTCCACGTTAATCAGTAGGTCCACGTCTCATATAGCCTCGCTGCTGAAAGGGACGCTAAACTAAAATCAACTCAACAACTCAACTCAAACCAGTCGCCAGTTGGACAGTAGCCACCAGTTAATATTTTGTACCAAACTATTTACCATTCTCTTACGTATTGATCAACATTAATGTCGTCTTTCTACTACTTATGGTTCCCGAGCTATGGCTCGTTAAATGTCTAGAAATTGCCTACTGTTTGGCCAATATCACCTCAGTGGTAGATCATAGCGAGACGGTATTGGTGTTAATTAATACCTAAGAGAATGGTAATCATTTTGGTACTGATAATGATTGGTGACCACTGGTCAACTGGCCATTGAACAAATCAGTAGCAAGTTGGACAGTGGCCACCAGTTACTATTTGGTGCCAAAATATTTACCATCCTCTTCGGTATTGATCAACATCAATATCATCTCCTTCTACTACTTATGGTTCCCGAGCTATGGCTCGTTATATATCTAGAAATTGGCCACTTCTGGCCAATATCGCAAGAACGGTAAGTCATAGCAACATGATATTGCTGTTAGTCAATCCCTAATAGAACGTTAAACATTTTCGTACCGATATTAGTTTATGGACACTATACAACTAGATACTGGCCAAACCAGTGGCCAGTTGGACAGTGGCCACCGGTTACGATTTACCACTAAAAGATTTACTATCCTCTTAGGTATTGATCAACATTAATGTCATCTCTCTACTTCTTATGGTTCCCGAGCTATCGCTCGTTAAATATCTAGAAATTGGACACTTTGGACAATATCACAGGAACGGTAAATAATCGCGACATGATATTGATGCTAGTCAATCACTAATAAAATGTTAAACATTTTCCTACCGAAATTAATTGATGGCCACTTTACAATTGGAAACTGGCCAAACCAGTGAGCAGTTGAACAGTGGCCAATGGTTACTATTTGGTACCACAATATTTACCGTTCTCTTAGGTATTGATCAATATTAATGTCATCTCTCAACTGCTTATGGTTCCCGAGCTATCGCTCGTTAAATATCTAGAAATTGGACACTTTGGCCAATATCACAGGAACGGTAAATAATCGCGACATGATATTGATGCTAGTCAATCATTAATAAAATGTTAAACATTTTCCTACCGAAATTAATTGATGGCCACTTTACAATTGGAAACTGGCCAAACCAGTGAGCCGTTGAACAGTGGCCAATGGTTACTATTTGGTACCAAAATATTTACCGTTCTCTTAGGTATTGATCAATATTAATGTCATCTCTCAACTGCTTATGGTTCCCGAGCTATGGCTCATTAAATATCTAGAAATTAGTCACTTTAGGCCAATATCACGTGAACGGTAAATAATAGCGAAATTATATTGATGCTACTTAATATCTAAGAGAATTTTAAACATTTTGGTACCGATAATGATTGGTGGCCACCGGTCACCTGGCCATTGACCAAATCAGTAGTCAATTGGACAGTGGCCACCGGTTACTATTTACCACCAAAAGATTTATTATCCTTTTAGGTATTGATCAACATTAATGTCCTCTCTCTACTTCTTATGGTTCCCGAGCTATCGCTCGTTAAATATCTAGAAATTGGACACTTTGGACAATATCACAGGAACGGTAAATAATCGCGACATGATATTGATGCTAGTCAATCATTAATAAAATGTTAAACATTTTCCTACCGAAATTAATTGATGGCCACTTTACAATTCGAAACTGGCCAAACCAGTGAGCCGTTGAACAGTGGCCAATGGTTACTATTTGGTACCAAAATATTTACCGTTCTCTTAGATATTGATCAATATTAATGTCATCACTCAACTGCTCATGGTTCCCGAGCTATGGCTCATTAAATATCTAGAAATTAGTCACTTTAGGCCAATATCGCGTGAACCGTAAATCATCGCGAGATTATATTGATGTTAATTAATACCTAAGAGAATTGTAAATATTTTGGTACCGATAATGATTGGTGGCCACTGGTCACCTGGCCATTGACCAAATCAGTAGCCAATTGGACAGTGGCCACCAGCTACTATTTGGTGTAAAAATATTTACCATCCTCTTAGGCATTGATCAACATCAATAAAATCTCTCTAGCACGTACGGTTACCGAGCTATGGCTCGTTACATATCTAGAAATTAGCGATTTTTGGCCAATATCACATGAACGGTAAGTTATAGTGAGAAGATATTGCTGTTAATCATTCCCTAATAGAATGTTAACATTTTCGTACCAAAATAATTGATGGCCACTGTGCAACTAGACACTGGACAAACCAGTCGCCAGTTGGACAGTAGCCACCTGTTAATATTTGGTACCAAAATATTTAACATCCTCTTAGGTATTGATCAACATCAATATCATCTCTCTACTACTTATGCTTCCCGAGCTATGGATTATCTAATATCTAGAAATTGGCCTTTTTTTGGGCCAATATCACAGGAACAGTAAGTCATTGTGAGATGATACTGGTGTTAATCTTTCCTTAATAGAATGGTAAACATTTTCGTACTGATATTAATTGATGGCCACTATACAACCGGATACTGGCCAAACCAGTGGCCAGTTGGACAGTGGCCACTGGTTTCTGTTTGGTACCAAAATATTTAACATCCTCTTAGGTATTGATCAACATCAATATCATCTCTCTACCGCTTATGGTTCCCGAGCTATGGCTCCTTATATATCTAGAAATTGGCCATTTTTGGCCAATATCGCAGGAACGTTAAGTCATAGCGAGATGATATTGGTGTTAGTCAATCCCTAATAGAACGGTAAACATTTTTGTACCGATATTGGTTGAAGGCCACTGTACAACTAGACACTGGCTACACCAGTGTCCAGTTGGACAGTGGCCACCGGTTACTATTTAGTACCAAAATATTTACTACCCTCTTAGGTATTGACCAACATCAATATCATCTCTCTACTACTTATGGTTTCTAAACTATGGTTCGTTAAATATCTAGAAATTGGCCATTTTTGGCCAATATCACAGGAACGGTAAGTATTCGTTACATGATATTGGTGTTAATCAATCTCTAATAAAATATTAAACATTTTCGTACCGAAATTAATTGATGGCCACTATATAATTGGATACTAGCCAGACCAGTGGCCAGTTGGACAGTGGCCACTGGTTACTATATGGTATCAAAATATTTACCATTCTCTTAGGTATTGATCAACATTAACGCCATCTCTCTACTGCTTAGTGTTCCCTAGCCATGGCTCGTTAAAAATCTAGAACTTGGCCACTTTTTGGCCAATATCACGTGAACAGTAAATCATAGCGAGATGATACTGGTGTTAGTTAATACCTAAGAGAATGCTAATCAGTTTGGTATTGATAATGATTGGTGGCCATTGGTCAACTGGCCATTGGCCAAATCAGTAGCCAGTTGGACAGTGCCCACTAGCTACTATGTGGTACAAAAAATATTTACTATCGTCTAAGGTATTGATCAACATTAATGTCATCTGTCT
The DNA here is from genome assembly GCF_964235325.1 of Thermobia domestica. Taxonomy (NCBI): domain Eukaryota; kingdom Metazoa; phylum Arthropoda; class Insecta; order Zygentoma; family Lepismatidae; genus Thermobia; species Thermobia domestica. The sequence goes on along the minus strand of NC_137456.1, from coordinate 145,997,371 downwards.
ACGGGAAGTTATGGTTCCCGAATTATGGCTACTTAAAAATCTAGAAATTGGCAATTTTTTGTCCAATATCTCGGGAACAGTAAGTCATAGAGAGATGATATTGGTGTTATTTAATGCCTAAGAGAATGGTGATCATTTTGGTACCGCTAATGATTGGTGGCCACTGGTCAGTAGCCAGTTGGACAGTGGCCAGCAGCTACTGTTTGGTACCAAAATATTTACCTTCCTCTTAGGTATTGATCAACATCAATGTCATCTCTCTACAACTTATGGTTCCCGAGCTATGGCTTCTTAAATATCTAGAAATTAGCCAATTTTTTGGTGAATATCTCAGGAACTGTAAGAGTGATGCGAAAAATTTAATCACTTTCTCTGATAGTTTTTGATGCTCTATCGAATGCAGGATTGAAAATTGAAAAAATCGCAAATAACAGACAGACGGACAGACAGACAGACACACTGACACAGAGAATTCAGTAACGAACTTTCTAAGTTCGTTGAAGATAAATATCAGAAAAATAGAGCCAAATTTAGTTACACTTACCGCTTTGTTGGGCTAGAAAAAGAATATGAATCTAAAATCATCCCAAGTTCTATTGGAATTCGGAGATCGGAATATGAAATTTGCAACTTTAATCCCGAGAAGAACTTGTTCAGCCTCTGGAGGCGACAATATATACAACTTGTTTTCAGTAATAAAATTGCAAATGAATTTTCCGATTTTCGAATTTCCACAAAAGTTAAAATCGTTTTGAATTTTTTCTTTGATATTTAGAAATTGAATTATTATTTTACTTGGCCGCAGTTTAAATTGTTCTTTATATCATCTTTGATTGAATTTTGAATTTGAGAGATTCTGTGTGTAAGTGTTCTGAAACTCTACCAAGTTTGTGGAAATTCGAAAATCCAGAAATGAAATTTGCAACTTTATCACTGGAAACAAGTTCTATATACTGTCTCCACGGCAGAGTTTTGACTGAGAAGTTTCTCTCAGTACTAAAGCTGCAAATTTCATATTCCGATTTCTGAATTTCGATAGAAATTGAAATCACTTCAGATCTCTCTTATTTTTCTTTCCCAACAAAGTGATAAATGTACAAGCACTAGATTCTACCTTTCACATTTATGTTTTTGGTGGGATATCACTACCTTTGGAGATCATTTACAGCGATTTATCTACAATCTAAACCAGCAGATGAACCATAAGTTAGAGTGTATTAAATAGTGATAGTGATAAATATTCAGTCCTTATTTTCCTTGTCAAGTTCCAGATTTTCTTGTTTCTAGCAAGTACCGTAAGACGAGGTTACATTGCACATCAGGGGTTAATATGAAAAGAGTTTCACAGTTCTCTGTCGGTACCAGTATGAACCGTGAGAAAGTTTCAACTGCCTCCGTAAGATAAAACATGTAAGTGTATTTTGGCTATAATGTTGGCGGTTAACATCAGTTCTAATTACCCTGAGTTTTTGTTGTTGCAGAGATATGAGAAGTAGTCACTGTAAAGGCCGCCAAAATTTGAAAGATATCACGTACAAGAATTTTCGTCAATGTTAAGTCAGTTTCTTAGAACACTACTGTGTATAACGGGACTTCGATGCAATACTTGAAATGTGAAAACTGGGAGAACAGGGTTTCAGAATCTAATCTGGCTTACTTTCCACCGGTCCAAATACCGCTTAGATGGAAACCTACTGGAACCCCCTACATTCTAAATTTAAGTAAATTTCCTATTTAGGTAGATGCCGGAATGAATTTCTTGTTGGAAAATAAATTATAAAGAGTGCCGGATCCAGAAAAATAGTTTGAGAGGGGCTTCACTCACAAAGGCTTCGTTTTCTACAAGTCGCTAGACTTTGGGGGGCTTGAAGCTTATACTCATAGGCTATATACTAACATTAGAATTTTTAAAAAGAAATCATGCACTTTGGGTGGGCTTCAGCCAGAAAGTTCCAAATCCCGTAAATCTTCCACAAATTACGATTGGGATGATATTCTTGGACAGAAGGAATAACCAAGGCAAATCAGTTCACGGGGACTTTTTCTGTTCCTGAGTTGGCATTTTTGTGGGACATATGGTAAACTATTACAATGTGGTTCCTGTGCCGGTACCAGAAAAATACATATTTTTTTTTTACAAATATTGATAATTCATACTAAGTAGCGACACCAGTATCATCATTCTAATATCAATATTTGTAGACTGCATGCAGTTTTGCGTAGAAAGTAAAATGTGTATATATACTGAATGGAAAACATTGCACAGAAACGTTATGTTTGTATGTAGAACATACTTTTTTTGTATATTGTGCAAAGTAACTCCACCTATGGGGTTACTTTGCACCAAAGTTTATATTTCAATAACTGTGCTCATACTAAATGTTTACTAATGAGCTTGCACGAATGTTTTCCTTATATACCTATCTAGCTATTATAGGTCTAAAATACAGTGTTCAAAATCATTACGTTTGTAAGTTACAAGCGATTTTCTTTGAAATTCCTTAAATCTTGTGCAAAGTTATACGGTACCTTATAACTTTTTATAGTTTCTCTCTCTCTCTTTTTTTTTTTTTTTTTTTTTTTTTTTTTTTTTTTTTTAGTGACAGCAAATCAGCAACCAAATATACAATTTTTCGTGAAGGGGGAGGGTCCGTGACATGAAGTACTATAGTCATCACACCAGGGGCTCGATCGTTCTAAATTATTTTACTGGGGCATATTGGTTCGTTTAGTCAGGATTTTGTAAGGGGGGTGGAGGGCGTGCGACATGAAATTCTAAAGGCCCAGGAGCTCGATCAATCTAAACTACTTTACTGGCAACATATATTGGTATGTTAGGACAATAAAATGAGGATAAGTTAATAAGTATTTTAATAACAAACCATGAAGAAATCTCGAGTAAAAGAATATAAAAAAATATTGAAAAAGATTTTACAGATCCATGTTACTTCCCCTGTTGATTCAAATATAACAATTTTCCTTTCATTATGACCTCAACTATTATAAAATGTACATACTCAATAATGTCTTGTAAACTATTTTTCAATATCTGCGTTCCTTTCTCTGTTGAATCAAATGCTATCAGAACTTTCCACATAAATTTTTGCTTTTATTATTCCGTGAACTACTGTCGGTTCCAAATGATAGGTTAAAGGAGCAGTAGAAAATTGTTCTTGAAATAACATGTTTGATACTACAAAGATGCGATGACAAGAATTATGTAAAAAAAATGTCCACGCCGTTACACAACGGCACTATTGTTTTGGAAGTTTAAAATCTTCCTGACTAGTAGCAGAAATTGCGAGAATTCCGTAACTTTTCTTGAAATTTCAAATTCCCTGACTCTTCCAGGATATCTCGCTTACCTCGCCACCATGTATTGCAAGTAATACAAATTTCCTCATAAGAAAGAGTAACCTAAAGATTCCTGTAGTTTTTATTTTTAACGTTGACCCTTCTTTTTCTCATTTCAAGTTGTTTTATCCTTCCTTAATTTTTTTCTTTTCTGGTCACGAACGGGGGGGGGGGTAGGAATCCTCGGACCCCACCCTTGGCTACATGCCTGCCTGTCTCCATGAACTGATAATTTGGCACTTTTAATAAGTTCCCTATTTACTTGCTCCTAATATTTACATTTGTATGATTATTTTATTTTTTTGTTTTTATTTATTTATTTTTTTAAAAGATAAAGTGTTTGAATTAGTATTTCTGAGTAACTCAGATATGAAGAATTTCATGTTTACAGGGAAGATACTATAAGTTTATAATCGCCTTCGCAAGTTAATGTTAATATGTGATTTTACCGTTGCCCCTCAATATCCCACCTTGGAGATTATAATTCGATTTGTTATTATTTATTTATTTCACCACTTTACTTGTGTTAAATTTCAAGTCTGCATATTTGCCAGAAATATTCCGTAAGTTTTGGGTCGTTTTAAGAAGTTACGTAACAGTATGTAATTGTTCACCTTTGCCCCTATATTTAATCCATGGATGGGGAAATTTCGAGATTACGTACTTCCTTCTTTACATGTATTCCAAAACTTACATTTGTGCAAATTTTAAGTTTACATTTCTGCAGAAAGTACTACAGTTTTAACACTATACGTTCAACTGTTGTCATGAGTCTTGTGACAATATCAAGGTTTAACATTTCCCTTCTAACTTTTCTACTATGAAAAAAGAAATTTCGAGTTTTTTTTTTTTCATTTTTTCTCCCTTCATTTCTGCTACAGATCCAACATTTCTATCAAATTTCAGTTTTTCATGTATTTAGAAAGTGAACTATAGTTTTAAATCAACTAAAGTCACTATATGTAATTTTTCATTTGTCCTCTAATTTTCCTTTTTGGAGGGAGAGATTTCAAGTTTTCGTATTTTACTTTTTTTTTTTTTTTTTTTTTTTTGCCAGTCTTACGTTTGTACCAAACTTCAAGTTTCGATGCAAACTGCAAGTATTCTACAGATTTCGAATCAAGTGGCGTATATATATATGTTCTATTTTCGCGTGCTCACCTAATTTTCTTCTTGAAGGGAAAGTTTCCAATTTTCAGAATTTTCCTTTCTTTGTATTATAAATCCTTCAATTTTGCCAGACTAAAAGTTTACACGTCTACATAAAGTATCCTATAGGTTTTGAATAAAGTGATATAACTATGAGAATAAGTGCCTTGCCCTCTAATTTTCGTCCTTAGAGGACGATATTTCTACTTTCCCTATCTTTTTCTTTACTTTTATCACAAATTCTACACATATACCAAATTTCAAGTTTCTATGTCTACTGAAAGTATCCAATAGATAGTGAACTGAGCTGTGTAAATGGAGGGCTTTCTCCTTATTGTTCCTCCATGAAGAGAAAAATATAAAGTTCTTGGATTTCTTACTTTATTTGTGTCGCCAATCTTACCTTCGTGCTAAATTTTAAATTTGTACGCTTACTGGAAGGACCCTATTTGAATCAAGTGACGTAACTATATGTAATCTGATTTCCCCCCTGCAATCTAAGATTTCTCCTTAAGGGAGAGAGTTTTTATTTTAAATATTTTTCTTTTGTTTTCGTCATAAATTGTACAATTGCCAGATTCAGGTTTTCATGTCCACTAGATGTACGATACCTCATAGATTTTGAATCAAGTGACGAAACTATGTAAATTTGAGCATTATCCCCTAATTTTCTTCCTTCGAAATGTTTAGTTTTTCTATTTATTAGTTTATTTGTCTCACAGTCAGAAATCATGTGCCAAAAATTCAAGGTTTCATGCCTACTGAAAATACCCAATAGGTTTCGAGTCAAGTGACGTAACTATATGCAGTTTCTCCTTTCTAATATTTCTGCTTGGAATGAGAAATTTGTGGTTTTCAGTTTCTTTCATTTACTTGTATTATAGATCTAACATTTCTGCCGAATTCCCTGTCTATAGGAAGTACGCTATACATTTTGAATCAAGTAACATAACTTTGTCATTACCCCCTAATTTTCCACCTTGGGGGGGGGGGGTAAATTTCTAGTTTCCGAGACTTTTCTGTTACTTATATCGTTATTCTACATTTGTGTCAAGTTTCAGTTTTCTATGTCTACGAGACGTTCCCGATGTTTTTTTTTTTTTTTTTCACTTGTGCCAAATTTCAAGTCTGTAAGTTTATATGAAGTGCCTTACGGCTTTTTCCGTAATAGTAAGCATGGAGGTAGAAACCTACGTTTCGAAGTAATGAGGGGACTTTGTGAAAGATTTTCGTTCTTATGCCCCTCAAATGTTACGAACCATTCCGAAAGAAGAGCTCTGCAAGCAGTCTTATGACTTTGCGCTTCTGTATGCAGACGATTTATCCAGTCACTTTCCACAAAAAGTGTTGACTTTCAGAGACACTTTTCAAGACAAAGTTTCAAAACTTTCAACCCACGAAGAGATTCTTCATTTTATTGCCGAATCTAACTTCAGCTCAGCATTTCTAAATCTGACGACTTCTCTTTATTTATATGTAACTCTTCTTGTTACAGTTGCATCTGGTGAGCGATCATTCTCTAAGTGAAAATTAATCAAGACATATCTCAGAAACAGTATGACCCAAGAACGCCTTTGAGTGTGGTCATGCTGACAAGGAACATCCCCCAATTGTCCGCCTCCGATTTCAATGAAATTTTTCTAGCTGATAGAGGACATATATGTATTATTTGTGATGACAGAAATTTTTGCCATGGTGCATGTTTTCGATTTTTTTATGATTTTTAAGAGTTGTGATGTGGTTATTAGAGATTACTGCAGAAGTCCCTTACTAACCTTTGTAAACGGAACCTTAATGAAAGAACAACCATATAGATACATATAAGGTTTACAGGGAAGTTGTATGGTGAGTATGACCTTGACGGAAACCATCTTGAAATCCGCCATTTTGAATTACGGTTGTTTTTTAAACGGGAGTAGGGTAATATGATACATAATTTCGGGCTAGAATTTAATCAGGAAGACAGTGGTGAAGCTAGTTTTGAGATACACCCATTTGGGGAAAAGTTACAGGCATTTAATTGTTCACTTACTACGTGCGAAAGTCCCTTACCTCCGCTTCTAATCCGCGTATTAATGATAATAAGTGGATAAAAGCTTCGGTAATACATATTATGCCTCGAGTGAAGTGATAAGGTAAAAGTAACCTTGGCGTCAGCCATCTTGAAATCAGCTATTTTGAATTAAAGTGAAGTATGAAAAATAAAAACCATAGCATGTGACACCTCATTTTAATAGCAATTTTTCCCAAAAAGCCAATGGTATGCTTATTTCTGTTCTATAGTTAACCAGTATGAATTTCGATCCATTATTCGACCCATCAAATTGGCAACCAGTAACGTCCATTATTCGATCCTTCAAATTGAGAACATTCCTAATTTTCACCGCATGTTTTAAGATTCCAACTGGCACTTTGCAATTGTTGTCATGGCTCATGTTTTCTAAGATTTATTACATTTTTTTAAGAGTTGTGATTTGTCAGTTCATGAATAGTGTTGGGATAAGCATCCAGCAATCTTTCTGAATTTTGAAGACTTGAAATGTAATTATTTATTTTAAACGAGAATACATGAAGAACCTATGGACCTATGTGACGTAAAGAAATACAATTGAAATTATAACAAATTGGTGTTATACGAACACAAAATTATCAGGAAATGTAGCATACAGGTTGCGCAAACGACAAACAATAAAATATTTTTAATAAATACACTTTAAAGGAACAGTAGCAATGATAAAAAATATCAAAGAGGCATAATATGACTGTTCCGAAAACATTGTTTGTACCATGACCATAATATGAAAGCAGGTAACTTGTTTATGAAGGCGTGTAACTTAATTGAGTTCCCGATCAATACTGATTATAAATCTTACGAACATGAATCATCGACAACAATCGCTAGAAAACGAATGACTTTTTGTCTAACTAGCTAAAAAAAATTCCATAGAAAATAAAGAAATAAATATACAATGAAAAAATAAATATTAAACAAAACAAAAGACCCTAAATTTACTCAACAATCATATTTCGTTTTCCTTTTTGAAGTGAATTATCATTTGATTTTTCGTCTCATCTACTATACAAGCTACATCTTCAAGCTACCTGAATGCAAAGTTGGAGTTCTTTCGTTGTGAGATGATTCATGTCAGTAAATGAGTTTTTGAAGGGCAGATATAGGAAATAAATAATTACATGGCAAGTCTTCAAAATTCAGAAAGATTGCTGGATGCTTATTCCAACACTATTCATGAACTAACAAATCACAACTCTTAAAAAAATGTAATAAATCTTAAAAAACATGAGCCATGACAACAATTGCAAAGTGCCAGTTGGAATCTTAAAACATGCGGTGAAAATTAGGAATGTTCCCAATTTGAAGGATCGAATAATGGACGTTACTGGTTGCCAATTTGATGAGTCGAATAATGGATCGAAATTCATACTGGTTAACTATAGAACAGAAATAAGCATACCATTGGCTTTTTGGGAAAATTTGCTACTAAAATGAGGTGTTACATGCTATGGTTTTTATTTTTCAAACTTCACTTCAAAATGGCGGATTTCAAGATGGCTCACGTCAAGGTTACCCTTACCGTATCACCTCCCTCGAGGCATTATATGTATTACCGAAGCTTTTATCCACTTATTATCATTAATACACGGGTTAGAAGCGGAGGTAAGGGACTTTCGCACGTAGTAAGTGAACAATTAAATGCCTGTAGCTTTTCCCCGAATAGGTGTATCTCAAAACTAGCTTCAATATTGTCTTCCTGATTACATTCTAGTTCGAAATTATGTATCATATTACCCTACTCCCATTTAAAAAACTTAACCTTAATTCAAAATGGCGGATTTTAAGATGGCTTCCGTCAAGGTCATACTCACCATACAACTTCCCTGTAAACCTTATATGTATCTATATGGTTGTTCTTTCATTAACGTTCCGTTTACAAAGGTTAGTAAGGGACTTCTGCAGTAATCTCTAATAACCACATCACAACTTTTAAAAATTATTAAAAAATCGAAAACATGCACCATGGCAAAAATTTCTGTCATCATAAATAATACACATATGTCCTCTATCAGCTAGAAAAATTTCATTGAAATCGGAGCCGGACAATTGGGTGATGTCCCTTGTGAGTATTGAGCGAAAAAGAGCTCATGAATTGGACATCTTTGATCTGATAAAAGAGACTGCGGAAGCAAAGTGACAAACACTTCTGATTTTGAATACAATTTGTCGATTTAAAAAAAAAAACTGAAAATAGAAAAAGTGCTTATAAGTGGTTTCAGAAGGTTTATTAATTTTATAATTATGTAAAATCGTAACATACTATATACATTCGTTTGAAATCCTCTTGGTAATACTGGTTGATACATTACTGTTTATTTACACTACAACTGCAAAAACGTCCGAATTTTACGTGAGTATATTTTGAATGAACACTGTGTTCTGTCTAGTTTACTTTTAAAAGACACACCACAACGATATAAGAACTGTCAATATTCTCCCACTGATAATTTTCGGTTTATGGCCGTTTCTGAGCGTACGTGTAAGTTATACAAGGTCATGTATGGGGCCTATTCGAAGGGGGCGTCACTAGAGGTTTTGCCTAGGGGCGCCAAACGCCATTGTTACGCCACTGCCACCAGAAATCGAACCCAGGTCTCCCTTCTGCTAGTTCTTCAACTAGTTGTAGTGTTTTAATTTTTTTTAAATATCTAGTCGAAATATTTTAAAATTAAAGTTTAAATGCTAATGCATTTAAGTCATTATATCTCATTTGTCATAATGTGTACTACTCTTTTATAGTGTTGTAGTGATGTGTGTATTAGAGTCAGTTTCATGGTAATAGGTGGCATGTTGTTGAACCACTTACTGTCCGCCACGAATGCCACATATTTAATGTCAAAACACACACAAAAAAAAAAAAAAAAAAAAGAAAGAGAAAGGAAAGAAACATTCTTTTCGATTTTCCCGAAGACTAACATGATGAATGATGATTTATCCTCATGCACGTAATTTAATTTAGCTCTGTCAGTGATATTTATTGATTTGTATATAAATATAATCTTTGGACATCTTTTCTCTCTCAATGCAAATAATGCTGAATTTCTATAAACTGGGACTACTGCGTAGATACAAAAAGATATTTCGAAAAACAGCCAGAACAAAACTTCTCATTATGCGTTGCAAAGAGTACCTTATACTAATGTTTACTGACTTAGTCTTTAGAAGATAAACATGTTTAAAATATTCATTATCAGATAAACTACCCGTAGTTTTTGTTTTTCATTTGTTTGTTCTGATGCTATATTTTCGCATACTAGATATTGGTTATTAGGTTCATTATCTTCAAGGATATTTCACTTTACTTCAATCCATCGATAAAATCTTGAAACATTTCGTCATACATATCAAAGATGTTTATGTTTGTTATGGCGACTATACACACTGATATATGTAGGACAAAGTTCGAAAAATAGCTGTAAATCGAGATGGAGATCATGTCGTGAAAGAGGGCCTACTATTCAAGTAGTCGGGAAAGTAATAACAATAAAACAAGGCAAAATCAGTGGCAGACGGACGTGAAGGTCCCAGGCAGGGTATTCTGTATGGTGGGTCTGGGGTTGAGATTTGTAGTGGTTTCCTTTACGCTCGTTTTCTCTGTTCTTACTCATTAACATTAAAATACACAATTTATATATGCAACATTTAACCAGTTCCTACCAATAAGTTACATTCTACTACTACACTCAATAAGTTCGTAGACTGGAGGCAGTGTGGCGCTAGTGGTATAATACAGCTGATAAGTGGCAATCTGGAGGAAGCAGTGGAAATACCGGTTTCGGTTCGGTTTGTAGTTTAAACCGAATCAATCGGTTTGGACTTCAAACCGGTCCGGTTCGGTTTGGGAAAGGTTCGGTTCGGTTCGGTTCGGTTCGGCTCGGGAACGGTTCAGTTCGGTTCGGTTTGGGAACGGTTCGGTTCAGTTCGGTTCGGTTTGTAGAATGGTTCGGTTCGATTTAAGAACTGTTGGGCCCTTTTTGAAGACTGTTTTGATCGGTTTCAGTTCAATATTTGAAATCGACAGAAATGTAGTTTGCATTATTAGGAACCGTCCACCCAGACGTTATAATAAGGCTGAATGTTACGTCTTTTGGTATAACTTTATTCAGATTAAAATTATTTCGATATTACTGAAACAATTGAGGGGTCGTACTTGTGTGTGTACTTTTACTGATGCTTTGGACTTTGGAATAAAACTCTTAATATCAGTTGGAAGACAACTTTATGGCATGGGCGGATTTAGGAGATACCGTGGTAGGGGGACAGTTACTTGAAGGGTGGATGCTATTCCAAGAGAAGCTACGTTTAGAATGAAACATTAAACTCATCTTGAAATAACTAGGGGGGAAGGCATGATTTACGTCTTGTATGTGGAATATATCGTGGTGCAATATTATCAGGTAACCAAGAAAATTTGTGCTGTTTTTGAGAACAGTTACTTTTGTCGCGTTAGTGTGGTCAAATTGATTCTGATTACGTTACACAGTATGACGCTAAATTCGTTATACAAAAACAGACGGATGATTCCTGAGAGCAAAACAAACAAAAAAAAGTTCCAGAACACGTAGGACGAAAAGCGTGTCGTTTACGTGTTATAGGCTGCCGAAAGCGTGGGAAAACAAACTTTAGAGTTAAATATTGCACAAACTACTGATTGTAGACGTGATGCGGCATGATATGGACAAAGGAGCCTAACCTGCTCTATCCAAATTTGCAGTTTTCAGATTTGTGCAATGGCGGCGCAGGGGATTCCAAAAGGACGTTAGGGATTCCCTGACATTTTATGACGTAAATTGAGTGGAAAAGAACATGTAAAGGACATTTCACTGCCTGGAAATAACACTAGTAACAGGTCAATACTCATACACGAAGATAAAAGATGGCGGATGAAGTAAAAATTACTGTGTGTAATTGCATACCTCTACAAAAAGTACTAGTAAAGTCGTTGTACAAGAATTCACTGGAAACTTTGCGTCGCTAGAATGTAAAAATACGTACGACACAAGCCGATAAGTAACAGAAAATAAAGAAATTCTGATTGCTTATCTGCTCATATTAATGATATCGCAACGCTTTTGAGAACGCATCTACCTTTACAACTACAGTAATTGAACAGAAACTACATACAAATAAAGAACGCGTAATAATAATAATAATAATAATAATAATAATAATAATAATAATAATAATAATAATAATAATAATAATAATAATAATAATAATACACATAACTGATTTAGCACATTCATTTCGATCAGTACATCAAACAAATGCGACTACAGTACGTTTTTTCTCAATCATGTTCTAAACTGACGGATGTGAAACAAAATATTCCTTCCATTCACGATATTTGTAAGTACTGTAACAGGAGCCGATATTTCTGGTTCCAAATCGTATAACGGGACTGCATACAGAAGGTCGTTGTAGGGAGCAAGGTACAGAGGGGAGTCTCTGTTTACACGGAAAGAGGATGGATGTCAGAACGGACACTGCAAAAGGTGTTCAAAATTTCGACCCGCCACTTCAATCAAAGGTTACAGCGGCGTCGAAGAGAAAGACGCTACGAACGCGTTGAAACACTCCTGGCGTTTCCTGAATGCTCCACGCTGCAGTAACAATTCGAGAAACCAAATCCTCCTCTGATTACACAGGCGTCGCATAGATTAGTTGTTTCATATGGCCCCAGAAAAATAAATCTAAGTGGTAAAGGTCGGATGAGCGAGGTGGCCAAGATACCGGTCCTTCTCTGCCGTCCATTTATCCGGAAAGGATATGTTGCGACCAGAGTTGGCGTGGGTCAATGAAAACTTGACCCACGACCCACTGACCCATCACCCACCGTGACCCACGACCCACTGACCCACCACCCACGATGACCCACTCTTACCCACAACCCACCATGAACCATTCTTATCCGCTGTGACCTACTCTGACTCACCAAAATCCATCGTCATCAACTCTGAACATGATCCACGGGCTCTTCTGTACTGACTAAAGAGTTTACACTTGTAATAATACAAGACTGTGAAATTGTTGCTAATTAGAGTTTGAATTTCTAGTCAATCGCTCAAGCACCACTCTGTTACAATAACGGTGGATCTGACCTTTACGATATAATATGGTAAAGTGTTTGTCAGTGAGGAAATTGAAACAGTCCGAGGTGGGGAAAATTAGTGTGTGCCTAAAATATACTTGTACTAAGAGAGTATTCTTGCAAGTGTTAATTTCTGAACGCATTCCAAAAGAAACTTCTACTCGCAGGAAAATACCCCTGTAGAATATGAAAAGTTATGGTTTCTCAGTTCACAGTATTTTTCTCACAAGACTTGAAAAATCAGTTTTTCATAGTGTATAAAGGTGCTTGGGTACCCTATGTGAGAGCATCTCCATAAAGTATGCTCATAATTGTAATTTGTGTAATCACTAAAACACAACGTTAAATTTAAGTTACAAATATACATAATTGCAAATATCATGAATATTTATTCAAAGTAGTTTACCTAAAGCAAAGAGGAGACTTATTAAAAATTAGGTACAAAGTTGAATAACACAAATAAGCTATAAGTAATACAAGTATACATTTTCCATAACTCGTAATTTTCCACCTTAAACCAAATCTGAAATCGGGTTTATTCCTGTTGGTAACTTTTTCGTGGTAAATCATCCGCAGCGGAATGATGTCCATCCTTCAGCCAAGAAATAACTAGCTCGTCTACTTTGAGCTTGTCTAGCGGTGGTCCATTAACATTGATGAACAACAAGTTATACCATGTTTGAGCATTTAGTCTATTTCTAATATCAGTCAACTGTAAATTCATAAGGGGAAATCCCCGTTCGCACTGTGTCGTGGAAATTGATAATACTTCTACCCGATTTCTGCAACTCCTCATCGACAATCTGCTTGTTAGACTTAAGTCTGGTAACGATTTTCTTGGTAAGTTTTGAAATACTCTGCAAGAAGTATCATCTCTCTATCACCATACAACATCTTTTCCACATAGACCATGTCAGTTGGCAATGTCGACTCATGGAGAACAGAAACTTCATCTACCACGCCTTCGATAGGGAATCTTGTGAATAAATGATCAATTAAAGCCTGATAAACTGATGATTTCTTATTTGTTTATAAATTTAATTTTCGTATTACACATAAAGGTTTGATACCATTACCAAGTTCCCTCCCCTCTCTAGAAAGCGAAAGGGAATGAGGTTCCTGGAAAGTGTTCAAATGTGAATGGGAATTTTCCTACTTATTCCCCTTCAATTACCACACTGATTTTTGCCATGTGCCAAATTACGAGTAATTTCAATTAAATTATCATAGTATAATTATTTCCTTTTTGAATTATCGATACTTTTCAGCGGAAAAAAGGATGAAATTTGAAAGTTCCAAATCAATATAAGTAAGCCAACGTAAAATGGGGGTAAGAACTGTAACATTTTCCATATAATTATGATTACAATCCAAACTTAAAATTTCCGTGTAATTAAGCTTACAGTGCAAATTTTATGCCTATTTTTCTCACAACTTTATGGGTTTATTGTCCTGTATTGTATGCGTTCCATATAAAAACATAAGCTTCAGCAATTACTATAGTAGAAAGCAATGGAAATATGAAGCCAAGCACTGTATTTTTTGTTTCTGATTTTTTTCATAAATAACATCGATCGTTTTCGATCATTTTTACAAACCAACTCACTACCAATTTTCCATATATAGAAAGTGCCTCCCCCCCATAAAGGAGAATTTTAAAAAAATGCTAGGACACATTCTGTTTATTTTCAATACACTGAATTTCAGCTCCGTAAGTTTAACTGCATGCGAGATACTAATTTTTTTCGCAGAAATTCGGATCTTCACTACCTCCTTAGGATAATATGCATGATAATGAAAGCATTATAACATCCCAGTTTGGATTAAGGCCTAACTATATACCAAAAGTAATTTCATTTGACTTTGCAATTTGAGCGTGATGATCAGGCAACATAGTTACATTCAATTTTTTATGTAATAATTTATATATTACAGTTATTCAAAAATGTATTTTTTCCAGTAGTTAGCTCCTCTAAAAACTCACAGGTCTCGAAAGCGAAGTAGTGCCATTATTACAATTAAAAGCCGTAGTGTCTGAAGTTCTTTTTTTTCACTTGGTTAGATAAACTCACCTCAGGTAAGTATACAGAAACAAATGGAAAAGGAAGGGAAGTGAAGGTCTGGAAAGTAAAACGAAGACAAATTTACCAGTCTTCAGAAGATACTGTCTACAATGCAGTGAGCAGAGTAGCGTAGCCAGGATGTGTGTTTGGGGGGGGCAAGTGCTGTTATAGGTACATATAGAAAAATTACAAACAAAAAAATATATAAACATAAAAATATATAAAAAATTACAAACATCAAAGTACCAAAGTACATTGTCGGACCCCTTTGGGGGGGGCAGCCCCTCCGGGCCCCCCTTCCCTACGCCACTGAGCAGAGTGGATCGGCATATCATACTGAGTCGGTGGGTCGCAGTGGGTCATGGTGGGTGGTGGGTCACAGTGGGTCACGGTGGGTGGTGGGTCGCAGTGGGTCATGGTGTGTGGTGAGTTGCAGTGGGTCACAGTGGGTCACATGCTGTAGACCAACGTCCCACTGACCCACTAGGAAAACTTGACCCACTTGACCCACTGACCCACCGACCCACTTCATCTCTGGACGGTAGGTAGCAGCATGATGTCACGCCGTCCCCTTCGTATTTCTATTAGGAAATGGGGGGACGCCGCACATATTTTTGGAGGTATGGGTACGGCATCTCCCCTCGTTCCCCCTCACTTTTACCCCCTGGTTCAGACGAATTCTTTATGAAAGTGCAGAAGGAAGAACGCAAATTATTATTGCTCACATTATGCTAACACATGGAGAGATTTACTCAAGATAAATAACAAGTAGCCCCAGTTCGCGTTTAGCGTTCTGATTGACTCCTTGTTCATGACGTCATGTGGAGGGACTTTTGGCAATCTTGAAACAGTATATACCAACTACCGTAATTGCGTATGCAGTATTTCACTTTTTCTCTTCAACAATACTTCGTGATACCCAATGATGTTATAAAAATAAAGGATCTGCCCATATGCATCTTTATCCTATTAACTGAATAAATCTCCCCCTAAAAAAAAAAAAAAAAAAATAGAGTTGGCACGTCTGACTGGCTATTCTCGTTTCCGCCATATATGTTGGCTAAAAACATTACGATCTTCATATGTAGACATGTAGGGCCTTATCCAGAGTAGTTTTGACATATGATTAGCGTCATACTAAAGGCCTGACTACTGCACAAAACATGCTAGTCAAAGTCTTTAGTATAGCACTAATCACGATTCAGAACAACTCTGCTTAAGGCTTGTAGTGTGTCTGCCAGGGAGATCTTAAGTTGACAAAACCAGAGCACCACACAATATGACGTCACTAAATGTGATGGTAAGTTGAGCAGTGTTTGCAACTGATTTGGTGTCAACTTATTAATTTTATACTAGAGTAACAGACCGGTAAAGAAAATGGGCCTTATGCAGAGTCGTTTTGAAGCGCTATTAGAGCCATACTAAAGAGTTCGACTAACGTAAGTCTCCTGCAGTAGTCAGTGTTTTAATATGATGCTAATCATACGTCGAAACGACTCTGCATAAGGCGGAATATGTTTAAAAATGATTATCTGTTAATGAAGTAATATACTTAGAGATATTTGTATATTTGTATGAAAACATAGCATTTCCACACGCGATATTTGATGATGTGCTCCGCGAAAGATTTGTTGCCACAAAAAATTGGGAGATCCACAATATATAATTGACATAAAAATTAAAGATAGGTCTACATCATATTAATATGTGACAGGTCCTTATCCATGGGGTCTAGGGGGAAAGGCCCCTCTAAATTTTTACGGTGCTAATCCCCTAAAATTTTCACAGTACGCTTGGAAATGAACTATAACAGGGTGCAAAATTTCAAAGTCAGACACACTCGCCAATCCAAAAATAATGGTCGCCAGTATCTCTCACGTACAAATTGAGATGCCCCCACCCCAAAAAAAAACGGCCTTTGGTTTGACAAAGAAAGACTTCACATTCCGTGTTTTCTCTCACTCAGTAACAATTATTTTCTTACGAAACAGAAAATGCGCTGCTCTGTGAGTTCAGGCAGAAACCATTCCTACTGAACACTGGTCGCCAGTTCTAAATTTCTAGTCGCTAATTTCTAGTCGAAAATTTGTACGCTGAGCTATAATATGATAATTAACTATAATACGTTTGGATCGGGATTCCCTCCCAAACTTCTACCGGGCTTCCCCTAGATTTTTGGGCTGGCTACCAGCCTAGTATGTGATAAGTGACAGGGCCGTAACTTGAGGAGGGAGAGGGCAAATGCTTTCCCAAGGAAGCTCCCCGCCGTTCGAGGGGACCCATTTTAAGACAACATTTTCTTACTCCGTATACGATACGAACATGAAATTATAAATGAAGCATCGAATATGTCCACTATATTACATAAACAAAACAACACATAAAATATAAATAAAACAAAAATGAGTCGTGGGCCCATTTCAATAAAAAAAAGTTTCTATTAGGGGCCCTAGAAGTAATGTTTATTCGTATGGCTTTGATATTTGTCAATTTTGCCCCCTTAATTCATTTGTCATATATGGAACGGGATCAAAGGTGTAACTAACGACCCGGGCCCATAAAGAGTAAGAGAAAGATGGAAAGAGGTAGTCCAAGATTGGAGAAACAACTTTTTTCTAGGTGCATCAAATACGCGTATTAATGCTTACCCCTCTCCCAAGAAAACAATCTAAGTTACGGCGCTGGATAAATGGATACAGGTATAGAATACATAAACATAAAAACAGTGATTAAAATGAATGACTGCGTGTGAAAGAGGACTGTACTACTAATTTTTAAAAATTATATAACGTTTACTGTATGAAGAAACCAATGGTGGTGTTTTCCTATTTTATGAATTTGCAAAATTTACGAAAGAAGTATGTAATATATTTATCGGGTTCTGTAGGATTACGGGGAACCAAAACTACGTAAAAACACAATGTTTATAGGTGGAATGAGTTCATGTTGCGGAAAGATAATTGATATTGATATGTGAATAATTTGTGAACTGAGTAGACTGGAAATGCCGTGTGCTGAATGGAAAATTTTGCAATTACTATTTGCTTTTAATTAGAATGGACAAATATAACGTGCATTGCGGCGTTCTAACCCGACTTCGCTTGCTAGCGCTCGCTCGTCAATACCGTATTTATTTATTTATTTATTGATACAAGTCATGGCCATTACCGGCATCTATGGCCTTAAGCACGTCAGGTTGGAGGGATGACATCGTCGGCGAGCACACAATCACGGTACGGGGGAGGGATATAAGGAACGGATAAGGAAAGAAGCGGCCTGAGGCCTGTAAATTAGATACCATCCCGGCATTTACCTGGTGTGAATGAGGAAATCCCAGGAAAAACCTCCTTTAGGATAGCTAGCCTGAAAAAGCTGTTACACCTTTTCGACCGACTGACCCTGCCGGAAATCGAGCCCAAGGCCAAAGGCGAGAGCATTAGCGACTACTCATGCTCAGCAATACTGTCTGAAACTCTTTAGTTAGTGGTATGTTTGGCTTTAGGTAGATTAACCTCAAAAACTATAAGAAAACAGCAATGATTTTCAACAAAAAATGCTTTCTCCCAGTAATCCGACATATGGCTAGTTTTCAAAGAACATACTGAGAAAAAAAAATTGTAGGTAGCGTACTCAAAACGGTAGGTTACATGCATAGTTCCTGTAGTTTTTGGACTTAACGTACAGCAAACGTATAACTGAAAACGCATATTTTATAATACTTTCTGTATAAGTGTTCCATCTATACGTACTTTCCGTATGAAACAATATAGGCGGTCAGGATCTCACATACAAATCGATGCAGAATGTCCATAGTAGAATAGAATATAGCTGCAGAATGTAACATAGGTGATATACGGAAAACTGTTAGATGTCAGACATCCTGCAATGGCATGATCTAACATCTAAGGGCAGTGCGTATGTAGCATATGCTCCATACTGATTTCTGTAGTAAGCAAGAGGATTTTGTATATTTGTACAATATACCGCTGTCCGGAGAACGGATTTTTCTTAGTGTGCAGTTCATAAGCAAGGGCGCCCATGTTGGGGTTTCCAAGGGGGGCAAGTATAAGCGACGTTTCAAATATAGTTTCAAATTTTGCTGTAAGTAATGTAAAAATTCTATTGAGTTTTTAATATTCCCAAGTACAATTTCCTATTAGGGTGCGAGCGCCCACCTTGGCCCCCCCCCCCCCTGTTGGGCGCCCTTGTTCATAAATAATGCATTTATGTGGGTGCTGAACCGGTGGGTACAGTATCTCTTGATAAATCCATTAAATGTTGTGCGTGTAATCCACAACGCTCACAGATATAGGCGGGAATTCATGTCACTTAATGACCTTCCCATTTTAAGGCAGTAATAAATGCGAAAATTGTCGATATGTGATTCACCTACTTTGATTTTGCGAATAGTTCGTACTATGTGCGACTTTGTCCATGCGGCATCCAGGGTATGGTCGACGTCGATAAGCTAATAAAACGAAATACTTCAAAAGTTGAAACGGTGGGTGCGTAAACGTAAACCTCGTGTAGCTTAGGTATAGGCTGCATAATTACTTTATTACATCAGTGTTAATGTGCATCCTTAAATTGGGATAGAGCAGTTTCCGCAGTTCAGATCAATAATACGTGGACAAATTCATATTAGTTTGAAACCCACATTTCTCGATGAAAATAGCGTCATCACGCCTTCTAGACTGTACATGTGTTGGCGCATGCCAGTGATCCACCAGGAACAGGTAAAATTCAGGGGCGCTATAAGAGATAATTGTTCAAAAATTACATTTTATTAAAAGATTTATGGGTGCACACTTAGTAGTAGTAATAGTAGTAATGATAGTATAGTAGTAGTAAGGCAGTAGTAGTAGAGTAGTAGTTTAGTAGTAGCCAGGCCCGCAACCAGAGGGGAGCCAGGTCCCTCTAAACTTTTTATGGTCCCTCCAGACTTCAATACAAAATTTTATTATTAATACAAAAAACACAATTTAGATGCTTATAAGATAATTTTAAAGACTTGGCCCCTGGCCCCCGTAACATATTCACGGTCCTCCCAAACCTTTGTAGCTGGTTTCGACCCTGGTAGTAGCAATGATAGTATAATAATAGGCTAGTAGCAGTAGTAGTAGTAGTATAGTAAGGCAGCAATGGTAGTAGTTGAGTAGTAGTAGTAATAATAGTATACTACTAGTAGTAGAGTAGCAGTAGTTCGGGTTAGGTTAGGGTAGGTTCAGGCAGCGAAATAGTCATATTTCAAGTCCCTTGTACATTAGTTTGCAGCCCTGGAATAACGCTCTTATGGAGAGTTTCATAGAATTAAAGCAACATCTTATTGCAGTATCTATGTTCACAGATGACTTACATATTCTGCGCCTTCATAAATAAATTCTCTAAACATTTGTCTTTTGTTCTGAATCAACACCTTTTACCTGTAAATTGTAATTTTAAAAATGTCCACGTATTCTTAATCCCGTTTCTGCTACTCCAAAACACTTACTAAACCTACAAGAGTTCATTTGGTGCTAAAATAAATTAATATATTATGAATGTCAGTACTCTTATAAAATAGAACATAACTGAGGAAACCTGAAATTTCAATCTTGATACACGTATCAGTGCGCAGCACGAAATGATATTTAAAAAAAAATCCCCGCGTTCTTCCCGCCTTTGATGAGACAAGCCGCAATTATTTACGCATTATTCAGTGCATTGTTTGTGTATAATCTTGTTCGTTTGTTGAATGTAAAACGCAACTCACACAACCGCTGTAACAACATAATGTGTTTTTTATTGTCCACCAGTATACGAACAAGTTCCAGGTATCTTAAATTATAATCCACCTTGGCATATTTTCTCAGCAGTAATACTGTCAACAGAGCTGCCTTGCTTATGGATACACTGGGCATTAAGTGGTCCAGGGTAGTGACGACATTAAGTGACGTCATGTCCTGTTGCTGTGGTTATGTCAACTTAAGAACTCCCGTGTCTGCCAGGGCCGGATTAAGGGGGGGGGGGCTAGAGGAACTGTAGCCCTGGTCCGGGTCTCCTGGTGGACAGAGGCCTCCACTCTGATCAAAATCTCAACTGGCTATCCAAGAACAATCATAAAGATACAATCATCATCGTAAATTAAAATATGACCAAAAATATAAAACACATTCCTTTAACTTTCCTAGTGTATATTCACAGAAATGTATTAGATTAAGCCAGCAGGGACCATATGTTTTTTTCTAGCCCTGGGTCTTCAGGTAGATTAATTCCGCCCTGGTGTCTGTATTTTATTTTTACTTAAGTCGTTGCTTCAGATTTATACGTACAGTATCGGCTCAAAAGTAGGTATACACCCAGTGTTTTTTACAGACCTGTTTTTTGGGGAGGCATTGCCCCCGGGAGCTCTGAAAGTGACCCTTCCCCGGAGCAGACCAAAATAATACATTTATAATATAATAATAAATAGAATAGTATCACCAGTGCCCCCACAGAACACTAAGTTTGCCCCCCGGAATATTATTTCTGAAAGAATCACTGTATATACCCCTTCATTGATCAAGTATAACATTCTAGTTAATGGGTTTATTTCCTTCGGCTGTTCTAAGAAAAAAAAAAGCATTAAGAACAAAGAATAAAGAAACTAAATCTACCTGATGGATAATAATAAGAAAAGACATAAAATACAATGAGCTGATCAGTACGGTACTGTATACCTACTTTTCGGCCACTCTTATTATACAATGGTTACATGCTGCATGTACAGGTGTACAAATAGAAGTGAGAAGAAATTATCCGGAATAACATTTCACAGCTAAGAAAATCACCAATCACAGGATACGTATGGCTGAGACGTGTGGCTTTACGATTTTGTGGTAGGGACAGATCGTCTATTTTATAACATCTTTGGCAATACATCCACGTGACGTCACCGACCGCAAAGTACCCTGGGAAAAATGAGAGCAGGAAAGCTGAAATCAAGAGTCCCCTGCATTTACTAGTAAATATAAAAAGAAGTTAATTACTTTCAACATTTGAAACAAACAACAATTAAAGTATGAATATATGGATATTGTTTGAAATTTAAAATAATAATTTTGTTGTTTAGCAACTGTACTTTTGAATTACTTTTGCATACTCTGCACCTATTTCAATCGTCGAGGAGTAAGATGTTATTTGTAAGACAAAAACAAAATTTCCTGCTTACATGAGGTATTGTTCTCATATAAATTTAACTTTCAAATTTCTAGCTCTATTCTTTAATAATAATAGTAAAAAAAAAAACATTCTATTTATTTTTCAATAGTTTTAATTGCTGATTGTCTTATTACGAATTCAGAGTTATCTATATTCATAATCGAAATAACAGTATAGTAACACAAAGCTAGTAGTAGTAGCATTTTCAGGATTTCAATTTCTCAGTAGATGCCACTAGATGCACTTCCGAGTTGACTGACAGTAATCTTTCCTGTAATTTTTATTATTATTATTATTATTATTATTATTATTATTATTATTATTATTATTATTATTATTATTATAGTCGTAGTAGTAGTAGGTAGTAGTAGTAGTACTAGTAGTAGTGCAGTGTTGAACATATTTTGAAAGCATAATTTTACTATCTATACAAAATGACAAAATGTAAGATATGTGTATATTTTCATCTTTATTATTTAGCTATCCATGATAGGTCAATCGATACCAGATACTGGCTTCCATTCGTTTATTTAAGACCTCCTTCATTACTTTTGTCTTAACATAAGTTTTGCTGACCTAAACTTCATCGACCAGCGAGCAATTGTTGTCTTCCCCTCCCATGTTTTTCATTCGATCTTTAATGCTTCTTCTTTTTGAACATTTCCATCCCAAACTTCCAATAGCACTTCGTCATTGGTTTCTCGTTAAAATAAGCTATTTTTCGTTCTTCTCCATAACTATATTTCAAACGCTTCTATACTGATCGCACAGAGTCGTAAAGCTTGACCTTCATCTACCATTTCACTATTCAATTTAAAGAGAGAATCTGTCTCGGTCAGTAACACTTATCCATTAACTTTTTACCGTCTCTCGCGCAATTCGGAAACATGTCCCGAGTGTACAGTGTTGTCGGATTGCAGCTCAAGTGTTGTTTTGCTTAATGACATTTTATATTTTTGGTATTAGTATTGTTACCGTTCAATTCGAATAACTGTTTTGTTATCTCTCTTAAAGTTTTTTTTTTTTTTTTAATCGTTCATTTGCCATGAGTTTTAAGTTTGGCAACATTGTTGGCGTACTTTTGCTGTTTCACGTTTTCTAAAGTTTGTGTTCGAACGACAGCTCCACGAATCGTACCGAATTCTTCCGATGCATTATACGTAAGGTAAAGCAGTTCTATGATTGGTGTAGGGCCCAGGCTTCACGAGTCGACGCGGTCACTATAAGCTACAGCGTGGTCCGGAAGTGGGCGTACCCCTCTTTGCCTGGCCTCCAAGAAGTCCCGATCTGACGACACCAGACACTGCACAAAACAACCTGTTTCATAAAGCAACAAGTAAGAACACTCGATATCACATAACGCAGGAATTACGAGCAGGTGTGGAACACGCCTTCACTCTCGTGACTCCGGACTATCTATGCAAACCATCTGCGAGAACTTGGCGCAGAATTCAGCTGTGTTACGACATGGATGGTGGTCATACCGATGTTTATGACTCTTAAGGCTCTTAAGACTTCAAGGTAACTATGTACAAACATTCTATGTTGAAACTAAAGAGGGTTACGCCCACTTCCGGACCAACCTGTAGTTGTTACACTTCCAACGGAGGCCCTACCCAACGGCTATGTTCGTCCGTCTATCTATTTGTCTGTCAGTCTGTTCGTGTCGACAAATATCAAAGCAAAGACGGTAAAAATATATCGAGAAGCAGCTTTTTAGAATCGATTCAGTCTTCCAAGAACAGGTTCGATCTCCTCTGTCAACCCTCTTTTCGAACCGAAAATGCTAGAAAGTAACCATTTCGGTTTCAAAATTCATTGCCGTAAAGTAAAAACGGTAAGAAATAGTAAGAAACTTTATTTTATTTACGTTTTTATTTATTTATGATAAACAATAGGTTCCACTTCCTTCATTAACATCTATTCAAATCGGAGGAGATAGAAAGTAACAATTTTCTGTTTTATCGTTGATTGCTGTAGAACATATGGTCATTTGGAGAAATACTGACACCCTAAGGACATTAACGCTACTACAAGATCGTAATGAATTATTAAAGAAACGAATTATAGCCCATGATTAAGTATATTATTTCATCTAGTTGACGACAGATACAATTCATGTTACACAAAAGCAATGTGTAATGTGGAGGCACAATTGAAATGAACGATGAATAAGTATCGGACTTCCCCAACTTTATAGGGAAGAATGACAGGTTGCTGGGTTAATACCGACATCCACATTAAAACCTTACGTACTATGATAATGTCACTAATAATTTCACAATGCACATTACTGTTCGTAAAGTAGTTCATGAGCTTTAAACAAACACGGGAATCTGTAAGTTTAGAAGTGTAGGATGTCTTTATTTACAGCTACACAAAATATTTAAAAGATGTCACTGAGTTACAAATGAGGGAAAGAATAATTACAAAATTCGTTCAGTTATAAGAAATATATGAAACAAGGATTTCTTTTAAAAAATAATGTGCTAAATCTGAGCTAGTGCAGAGAGCAGAAAAGTTCTGTACTTCATGATAAAGTATTTGTTAATTTATGTTAATCACATGTTAACAATAGTGTAGTCTGAATGAAGAACACAGTCCTCGTTAAACCGATGAAAATATTTTGTATATTGGACTCAATCAGCGGAATTGTTTTTGCAGTAAACTAACCTCGGTAGATAGCACAATAATTTTCTTTTTGAGTTTTCTCTTTTGTTACTGTGTTTTGCAACATTTTTATGTCTGTACATTCTTTTATGTGTCACTACGTTCTGATTTTTCTATCTTACTATTTTTCTGTGCAGATGTTAAAAGCTTGGCACTATTGTTTTTCGCTTTACAGTACCACATCTCATTTTCTTGGATGAACCCGTACCCGTCTAATGTAATTAACTTTTCTTCTAGTGCGTGTTAATCTTCTTCAGTAAATGATGTATGTTCACTAAAATGTTCCTTGCAGTCAGCTTTCAATAACCTGTCACGTAATGTATTCGAGGGACTTGAAAAGCTCTTGAAGCAGTAGCAAGTACCAAGGGCGCTGATCCTGGGGGGCCGAGGGCTCCTACCCTCCTAAAGCTCAAGTGGGTCCCCGCATTGTATTTATGAATATACAATATTTGGCATAATTTGAATGCAATTTTTTCTAAAATCCTCATATTTATGCCTTCTGCATCTGAATGCCCCCCTCCCAATTTACAGAGAAATCGACTCCCTTGGCAAGTAGCATTGCATTCTTTACGGCCTCTATGGCTACTGACATTTTGTTCAAATTCCAGGAGCATCTCATGCAACGGAAAAAGGATGCAATATTTTATTTTCCATATGTTTATACTAATGTAGTATTTTTTATATATAGTTATTAAAAATCACAACGAAAGGGGGAAAAGGCATTTGTCGAAAGTGCCCCAAGAGTGTCGAAAGTACCCCGAATGTATATGTTGCACTTAACTATATTTTTTTCAAGTTAGAAACACTGCACACTGATGAACCAACTACCTGTGATTGCACGCCTTTCAGATGTAAGTTGTGCATCATGAGTACTGAACAATACAACTTTTACTTCTAAACAAGAGCTTAACAAAACATACTCAAATTTTACAGTGACCCTTGACTTCTCACATATCTCTCACATCTTACCTCATAAACTTAGACCTTTCTCGTCAAATTATTCTACTCATTTTTAAACTTTTACAGATATACATTCCTTACACCTCACAGCTTCACTTAGTACTGATTACGCCAACTCCTTTACTTCCAGGTAGAATTCACAGCGCTTTAAGCTTAGAAGTGGCGGTATTCCCCAACTGTCGCTCATCCCCTGAATGACTATATAAGCCAATTGAGAGGATATTAAATTTTTAAGACTCGTTTCTGTGTTTGAAGGAAAAAGAATTTCTTCACACGCATCTCTCTATTAAAACCGGAATTGGTCGAAAATGTGCAATTAATTCCAGTTGAAATGATGACCGCTACAGACCCAAAATAATAAAGGTTAATTCACACATAATGTGCCGTTTTCCATGCCGTGCTCCGACAGTGCCGCCTTGCAGAGAAACCATCTTGGTCGTGACTCGACGGCCGTGATGCTTCGGCTTTACTCGGAGTACTCGAAGCGACACGCATTTGGCCAGAGCCAATGAAAATTGTGTAGAAAGCAGTACGGCACGGCATCCTATGTATGAATCAATCTTTAATATGTCTTCAGGTGGAATGCTTCATAGACTAATATTACAAAGAGCAGGGTTCGTTGGAGTTGAACCCAGTATCTCCGTTCTTTCTTGTTATCTGCTATAAGAATATAAGCGCTACGTCTTTCTCCTTACAACCAGTCTTGGGAATGAGGAATTGGTGTAGTAACCAGCATGACACCACATAGTATTTGTGAATCATCGCGACCATGACATGGATAATGCATGGCAGGGAACGACATGGGCACAGCACTCCATACATGAATCAGTCTTAAGAGATACCAAGAAGGGGCTCAAGGATTCAGCGCCAGAGGAACAGGTTCTAACTTCGAACTTATCTCTCCGTTGCAACTAGAAGCTATAGATGTATTACTCCCAGTTCCAACATTGAATTCACATTGTTTGGAAGTCTACCGTGAGTCTACCATGGTATATCAAGTAATAGTCCCATTTACAATAAGGCGAGTCGAGCCTGTCCTTAGCTTAAATCGGCCACAAAATAAAACATAATTTATACCTTGAGCAATGGACTACTTAACCAAGAAATTTCCTTCAGATTTGGCCAGTTATTATTGAGAAATACAGTACCGCCTACAAAGCAAACTGAACCGAGTCTGTCGCTGGGCAAGCTCGGCCACCAAATTATGGGCGCACCAACGAGAGTGGTCCACCGGGTATGGACTACCCCACAAGACTTCCTAACTCAACATACATTTGTACACTTTCTCAATAAAATTATAATTGTTCAACATGGAAATGATTGATGTAGCATGAAAATTTGATCTTAAATTCATCTGTACTCTCTCTCTTATAAAAGCAATCTAGTTCTATCATTTTTTCCTGAAAACATGACTGGAAGTATTTTACACTTACATATCATCTTTTCGGATGCAAAATATTACCCGTTCTATATTATATAGACGTAGTAGCTCATAGTATTGGACCCCCCCTAATAAACATTTCTTTGTGTGTGCCTCAGCAATTTTAATTTCGTAGACAATGAGCCATTTACCCACTAACTTTCGTTTGGTTCCGACCAGTTGTTACAGAGGAATAAAATATCACATATCCACACACACATGCATACACCTGGAGTGAAACTTCAAGCTCTTGTCTGGTTACGCTGGGAGCTTATTAGTCTTTAAACATAATTGCTTGAGATTTGAAATATTTGTCATGTTATAGTGTTCTCGATAAGCTTTAAATGACAATTTGGAAATGTTTTGCAACTTAAACTCTCTGGTAAGGGATTAAACTTTTCTAATGTCTATGTGAAAGTAAATTACTTCCCATAAGCTTTCGTATGGGAACACTGGAGTTGCCGCCACCGGACAAGGTTATCAATATATATTTCGTAATAAAAAATTAATTGGGTTACTGATCACAGAGAAAAATTCACAATTATTTATCGCTTAAAATTTACCTTATTTTACACCATATACTGGAGTTCTCGACTGTCTTGAAACAACTATAGATTATTGCTATATTCTACATTACAATGCAGTATCATCCCTGTGATGAACGCGTAAGATACGAGGAACAGATTGTAGCTTGCTTCTTTATATTACTACCATCTTCTAAATTATTTTGATAATCCTGATCACTCTGTAACGTCCAACTAGCCATGGGAGGTAACTAGTCGTCTATTATATTTTGTTCTTTGTATATAATGATATATATTACTGGTAATCGTCTGATTTCCAGACACCCTATTTGCCAAATGAAGCATTTCCATATGTGTTATTATTATTATTATTATTATTATTATTATTATTATTATTATTATTATTATTATTATTATTATTCAACCATTAAGGAAAGAAGTATGGGGAGGATTATGTTGTTGACAAAATCAAAACTTACATCGATGGTATTCTTCGTGGTTAAGTGGTTGGAACTTCGTTGTCTATACAGGAGACCAGGTTTGATTCTCGGTGATAGGTAGGGCCTACTGTGGTTTCAAAAATGAAATGAAATGAAATCTTTCAGTTTGACATCCCACAATTGAGCCCCTAGGCTAAGGGAGACGATGATTAACACAAATAAATGAGGATAGATGAATTGGTGGAATGAAAATGTTGAAGGAGACAGAATACCCGAGAAAACCCACGGACACGATGCTGTCCACCACAAACTTACTAGGTCGAGGACCAAACAAGAGACCTCACGCAACAGGCCACCATGTCAACTACTGTGGTTGATTTAAAGCCAAAGATCTACGCCTAATGTAGAATAATGGCCCAGGTGCTATATATTTCTTGTGTCCTGGAAACCCCGTCCCACTATAGAAAAAATACGTGGGTGTTGAAAGAGAAAAAAACAGAAAAAAGGTAATAAGGTATCGGTGTCTGCTATCAGTTCCTTGGTTTATATTTCCGTTCATACTAGTGGCGCAACTTGGTTGATGTGTGAAAAGGACATTAAACTTTTCGACGGTTAAACATTTATCACAGAGAATTCTCACAAGGAACCATTTCGATTTGGTGAATACAATCGCTAAAATGATTGCTAGCACTGGATTCAGCACCAAAAGAAACAGAGAAAGATTGGATGTTTGGTGATAGACCGTATACAGGGTTAGAGATAAATAAGGTCAAAGTTCGAAGATAGAACTAATAAATGTGTAGAAATGCCATGTTAATTTTGAAACGAGTAGAGGAGTTGAGGTCAAATGCTGGATATGAGGAATTCACGTAGAGCTCCACTGAAGACACGTAATGTGAATCATGGGGGACATATGAAAAGCCGCCATGTTGGAATTAGCACAAGAAGAATGTACGAAAAAAGGGGTCATGTGACATATGGCTCTTGACGCACACCGTCCGTTGAAACCAATAGTGGCCAATACTGTTTGAGACCTCTGTAACAGGAGGAGTTCCACCCTACGGCAAGGTATCAATACTGTCGTAAAGGTGACATGAATGAAGAATTAGAGACTGTAGTACGGTCTATGAGCACGTTATATGCATGAGGGATAGAAAGCAATAGAATCGAATCCTGGAACATCAAGAAGAATGTTTGCAACGTGTAGCGTAATGAGAAGTAGTTCCACTGGATGAATGCTGGCGTGGGTACCTTGCACAAAGAAGCCTGTCTTATTCAGGATTCTGATATATTAATGACACCCTCGAACAAAACGTGCCGATCGTAACACTGGTGACTTTTTTTTTTTTACATACAATTAGATGTTAAAATACTGTTCACATTACGCCTATTCTTTGGAGCTCTACAGGCATTCCTCAAATCCAACATTTGACCTCAATCCCTCTACTCGTTTCAAATTAAAATGGCATTTCTAGACATTTTCTACGTTTTATTTCACACTTTGCCAGCATTTATCTCCCACCCTGTATACGGTCTGCCATTAAACACACCTGTTTTTCTCTATTTCTTTTGGTGCTGAATCCAGTGTGAGCAATCATTTTCAGCAATTGAAATGAAAATGAAATGAAATCTTTAAGTTTTACGTCCCACGATTATGCCGGCTAGGCTAAAGGAGACGGTGATAATGAGAAATGGGTGAAATGAAGAAAGTGGGAGGAAACGGGAGAACCCCGAGAAAACTCATGCACACGGTGTTTGTTCACCACAAAGTTTACTTGCCGTGAGCGGGAATCTAACTACGGGCCCCACGAACCAGAGGTGAAAGCTCCACCGCTTAGCCACCGCGGCCCCTTTTTCAGCAATTTAATTCACCAAATCGAAATGTTTCCTTGTCAGTGTATATTAGCCTAATATTACGTGTATTTGTTTCCTTTTTCCTTAGGTTTAAGATGTAGTCTAACAAACGGCCCAGCGATGGATAATCTGATCCAGTCCAATATAATTGTGCCTGTCTACTGCTTGCATAGGAGATTATTTTAAAGGAGATTATTTTGGCAGAATATTGTTCGTAACATATCCTTCAACTTCAAATCGGCATCTTAAGCACTTCGTAGCTTGTTACTTAACAATTTATTTTTAAGATATAATCTAGAGTGTGTTTAATTTATATTTCAACAACACCTGCTTCTATGCAACGTGTGTTTATTACAATAGGTTTACATTTTGATATGTTTAATTAAAGCCCTGACTGCTTTTAGTCTAATTTATCAAAATATAAGCACAGGTATGTGCTATATTATATGAAAGATTGAGTTGCTCTAAATGAATGACTATCTTCAGTCGTGACGGAAACTATTTTGCTTTTGTTTTCATATATTGATGTTGGTAATCTCTAGAGGTCTTATATTGTAACAGATGTTTGCTATTATTTTATATGCCATTACCTATGTCAAATTTTCAGTCGTTGCCTTCTCCGTTCTTAAGAAAGAGGAGATGGGAAAGTTTGGCTCTCAACCTTTCATGTTGGAAGGCACGACGGAATGAGTATTACCTGCCTACATAAGAATGTAGAAACGTGTTTAATTTTCGAAGATTGTATTCATCACTTACTAACTAATCCTAAAGAGCAGCTGTTGCGTAGTTTGTTAAGGATCAACTGAATAGTAAGAGTTCAATTTAAAATGGAGGCGGCTTTGTTTATCAACTGACCCTCCTTTCAAAGCGGATCAAGGGTTTGCTTGTCGTCTGTTAAATAAGCATCTGGGAATACCTATAGCAGTGGATCTCAACCTTATTCCTATCACGACTCCTATTTCATCACACCTCTTGCCAGCGACCCCTTTATAATTTCTGGTTTGTAATAAACTTGTGTGGGATTTTTAATATATCTATTGCGGAGATCTCACAATATCCATGTATTTCTATAATAGTAGAATTCATTTCTTGTATATAGTGGATAAAGTAACTTCCCTAAAGTCGAATAGATTAAAAACAAAATTGGTCAGATCATTCATATTACAAATATTGAATCCGGTCTTTTATACTGTTTCAAAATGGAGGCCGTTTGAAAATTTTAAAACTTCATAACTCCTTTAATTTTGGGTCATACTTGTATGATAAAAAATAAAGTGATTCTTAATTTTGGTTTAAAAAACTTAAACAGTTGCCAAAAACAGTTGTTGAGTATTTTAAATAATCTGATAATGTGCTTCACGAAGATTGACCCGGACATTGCTAAACTTGTGAAATCATACCATGCTCAGGTATCTCATTAGCTTTTAATTGTAATTGTATTTCAATATGCAGGTTTTGTTGAACTTTTATTTTTTTCTGGTATTTAAATATGTACTGTAGTTCTCGTTTCATATCGTATCTCTTTCATATAAATTGATTCTTAAACAATTCTACACTTGTTGAAAATTTTTAGTAGAGCTATTTTTTCTTGTTCTTAACGGTATGTATAAAAATAAAAATATATCTATCAGAACAAAATTCAAAATAATATTTAAAAATATTTTCCAATATTGAATTTTAATTATAGTGGAGAGGAAGGGAATGGCGATCAGTTGGGAATGGCGATCAGCCCACTTTGCGCTCTTGCATGACCCGAGAAGAAGTCAACTAGTGCTGGCATCTGCCTCTTGTAGCAAGGTTTGTTGTGTATTGTCGAGGAAGTTGTCAGAGAAGACTGAAGTCTACAGTGTGCTGAAACTTGTTTTTGTTAGATTTCTTATAAGGATCTGCATATTTCAACTCACGATTCGTAAATTTTAAGTTGTAAGATCTTGAAGATACTAAGATTCATAAAAAGTTATATTTACATCTAATGTATACACGACTCCAAAAGTGCATTACCACCTGCAATTCTCCTTTTCCTGCAATAGCAGGCAACCCAAAAAGCTCGGCGGTTGGGTTGGTTGCGAATTCGAAAGGCGTTGGACAAAACCTCAATTTTGTCACAAATATATCAGTGTGGCAAACTGCAAATAAGGGAATAAAACAAATTGTTAAGAATGAGAATTTTATTATTGTGATGGAGTTGGATGACATCAAAAGTTACAAAATGACTTACTTAAGCAGTTCAAACAAGATGAATAGTAATAAACAGATATAAGAAGAAAGCATTTCTCTCTTTTCCCCCGCCCCCAAAAAAGAAACTCATAAAAAGAAAAAGTTACATAATATAAAAGTTTCATATAAAAGCCTAACAGCACAAAAACAAATATCTACACGAAACGAAAAAGAGACAAACACAGAATAGGGGACACCAGTGGCGTAGCAGACTTGCGGCCTTCCCATTCAAGATAAAGAGACAAGACCCTAGTTGTAAACCCCATTGTTATAATAATAATAATAATAATAATAATAATAATAATAATAATAATTATTATTATTATTATTATTATTATTATTATTATTATTATTATTATTATTATAACATGTTTATAACATAGCATGTTTATTATTATTATTATTAAAAAGTCGTTTCCTTTTCTAAATCTCTGACTCTGCCTCAGAGCATAAATGCATATAGCGATCATGTGTGCACCTTTTGTCAATTAGCGGTCCCAAAGGCCAAAAGGGATGGAAATCTCCAAGGAAGAGAAACAAAAAACTTTCTTACGGTAAATTCTAGTTCAAAGTTCGAAGTACTTGCTTTTCCATGTGATTTTTTGTTTCTTTCTTCAGGGAACAAAAAAGTTCTAGCTCCTAAGAAATTACATCATATAATATTGCAAATTTGCAAGTGGATGTATTTACATTGCAATGTTTGGTAATAAAGATATTATAATTAGAAAACAATCTTGCAAAAAGTAAGTTTAATTTCTTCATCCATCGCAAGTCTTAGGGGACCTTTATACCTCGCATCCCCACTCCCCGAATATCGATATCGAAAATTTAGAATGATTATATTCATGTCCATATATTTGCGATATCGAATGTTGATATATGATAATATAGATATCGATGATAGCGATATATCGACATATCACAGACCCAGATTCCGAGAAGTGATGCTTGAAATATACTGGAATCAACAATTAAATTCTAAATAAGTTTATCATTTCCGTATCCAATGTTGAGGGGGAAGGATGGGAGTCTACTTAGCTACAGAGGCCATATCAATTGTGTTCTCAAACCAGCCATTACACCAGCTATTATCAAAGTGTTAAGTCAGCCATTGTCTGCGAGTTACGCCAGTTCCATCTGAAGTTTGAATTGAAAACCTGAATTACAAAACATCCCAAGTCCACTCTTTTTCTTCGTATTTTTCGTTTTCTGTTTTTTATGTTAGCATCTATGTTTCAGGGATATTCACTTGCATAATACGTAAGTCCAAGTCAAAACTTTAAAAAAAAATCAAAATAATTTCAGCTAACAGAATAGCATTCCAAGTATAATCTTCTTGTCTTTCTTCTAAAAACATAAAAGTACTCCGGTGGATTTCGGATGTTCTGCAATTCAGATCTTCAATTTTATTTACGGTCTTTAACCATCTTTAACTCACAGGCTCCTTGCTTTCATAAAAAGCATTTGTTGTGTAGATTAAAATCAAAAATGAATCAATCTATATTCTTGGGAACTTATTGTTGCACCAACACACATATATACAGGGTGTAACAAAATTGTACGGGAAAATTTTAGAGGTGGATTCCTTATGGGTAGACAAGCAAAATCGTTCATATGACCATATGTCGGGAAATGTATCATTACAGAGTTACGGCCACTGAGCCGCCTAATGGTGGAAATAGTCACATTCTGGTCGCTCCTTAATGTGACTCAATTTACTCAGACCCTCAATAACTCAGGCCCTAATTAACCTAGGAAGATATTTTTGATATCTATGTATTTCTAAAGGACGATGCTTTCCGCCTATATATATATAGGATGAGTCAAAAGTCTTGGACACCTGCATAAGTTTTAAAATCGACGGAAAAAGTAAAAAGTGATGATGGGAAAAGAGGTTTGATGAGGGGCTGCAACTTTTGGAGTGTATGTCATTCATGGCCGCCATCTCGAAATCCGCCATTTTGAATTCAAGTCTTTTTTTAAATGGGAAAGTGTATGTCACATCAAATAACACTAGCTTGAGCTAAGAAATTTAGTGGTGTAATTTGTTTTTTTTCTATCTTGTACAGTTTAGAAGTTATTAATGTTCAAATGTGGGAAATTACCTTGTTACTGACCCAGTTCTCTCTGTTCCAGGTGATCTAAAATAGGTCTGACACGTGAACAGAAGATCGAAACCATCCTTATATCAGTGGAACGCAGCTACCGAACAATAGCAGCTGACTACAACCGATGGCACTCAGACAGAGAACCGGTATCGCACAGCACGGTGGCTCACGTGATCACCAAATTCCGAGAGACGGGCTCTGTTCAAGATAGGGCACGTAGTGGGCGACCAAAGACTGCC
This sequence comes from Thermobia domestica, assembly GCF_964235325.1. Lineage (NCBI taxonomy): Eukaryota > Metazoa > Arthropoda > Insecta > Zygentoma > Lepismatidae > Thermobia > Thermobia domestica. Next base: position 145,963,029 of record NC_137456.1, on the reverse strand, counting down.
ACCAATGACGAAACTGCAACGGCGGTTGTTGCGTCGTTTGTGAAAAGTCCTACACGAAGTACCCGTCGTGTGACCCTAGCATGTTTAATAAGCCAATCCTCCGTTATCCGGATATTGCACACCAATCAGTGGCATCCTTACAAGCTGCACATGCAACATAAACTGAACGATGATGACCCTGATCGCCGGTTGGAGTTCTGCATGTGGGCTACTGAACAACACGAACTGGATCCTGCGTTTGTCAAGGGCATACTGTTCAGTGACGAGGCGTATCTCACTTTGAACGGGGAGGTTAATCGACATAATTGTCGACTCTGGTGTGACGCAAATCCGATCTGGGTTGACCCGAGTCGAGAACATAGTCCAGCGAAGGTGATGGTTTGGTGTGGCATATGGGACACCCGCATCATTGGGCCATTTTTCAGTTACAACACCTTAACTGCACCACAGTATCTGATGCTGTTGCAGGACTTTGTGTTCCCTGCCACACTGAACGCTGACGGCATTTTCCCATCTTATTTTCAGCACGATGGACCCCTCCACACTATAGACTTGGTGTTCGTCAATGGTTGGATTAACAACTGCCACGGAAGTGAATTGGTCGCCGTGGTCCCGTGGAGTGGCTGCCCAGATCCCCTGACTTAACGCCCCTTGATTTTTATCTATGGGGACATCTTAAGCAGATAGTGTATGCTGAGACAATCCGTGATTTGAGACACCTGGAGGAACGCATCCAACAAGCCAGTGACCAAACTTCAGGAGACATCTCCTCCGTGTGAGACTCCAGTGAGAGTGGTTGCAGGGACTACAGTTGTGCATTGCACGAAATGGACAACACGTAGAACATGTGTTGTAGCATTCAGTATCAAGGTAATTTCCCACCTTTGAACATTAATAACTTCTAAACTGTACTAGATAGGAAAAACAAATTACACCACTAAATTCCTGAGCTCAAGCTAGTGTTATTTGATGGGTCATACACCCCCTTCCAGTTTAAAAAAATGATATGAATCCAAAATGGCGGATTTCAAGATGACATACACTTCAAAAGTTGCGGGCCCTCATCAAACCTCTGTTCCCATCATTACTTTTTACTTTTCCCGTCGATTTTCACTTATGCAGGTGTCCAAGGACTTTTGACTCACCCTGTATATTTTATGTATGTGTGGGAGTACCACGGTGGACATGGAAGGGTAATTACTTGTTTTTTGTTTGATTTTTGCATCAGCATTTTGAAGATGGCATTCCTTGGGGATACACTCATAAAATGCATATCAGCGGAAAGCTTAATTAGGCGGCTGCAGATATGAAAAAAACCTACCTAACCCTCAAAAAATTCCTACAAAAGGTTTCTCAACGGTTTTTTGTAGTATCAAATGTGCTGAATAACATATTAAAAGTTTACCAAAATTTGACCACGGGAACGGCCCAATTTTCAAGATGGCGTCCAAAATGGTTGTTAACTCTTTTACAATTTTAGGTTTTCATTCAAGTAGCTACTGAACTATCACTATTTATCCTAGGATTATGGTTCGTACATCATTGTCTTCAGAATAAAACAAGCTTTCAAGTGGCTCCATCCAAATGTGTGCATGGCCTACGTGGAAATGGAAATTGAGAATAATTTGAGAAATTTCCCTCTTAAAAATACCTTTTCTAAAGTTTTGCGCCCTCTGAAGCGGCTCCAGGTAAAAATACATGGCCCAAACCTTCCTAGAGAATTACTATGAGATATAGACTATGTACGTGCCAAATTACATTGTGAAATCTTTAGTAGTTACGACAGAATAAAATATTTACCAATATCCTACTCTGTGAATATATCTAACCAAATATACAGGGTGGTCGTACATGAATGTCGGAAAATTCGTGAGATGAATCTACAGGTAAAAACAAGCAAAAAATGTCATATGAACATTGGGTGAATGCGGCTTCGTTTGGACGCTAGAGGCGTCTGAAATGTCACCTTCCGAGGCGGCAATTTGCAATATCTCAAGAACGGAGAGAAATACGAATGTCGGGTCAAAACATATCAAAGGAAACCCCATCCGAAGAATACAATTATGCATAAGTGGTGGCGAAACAGTGGCGGCGCTAGAGGGGGGCACAAAGAAAGTGAATAAAACATGGAGAAAAGTGAACAATTTATACTGAAAAATTGTAGGAGGGGATGTTACTTGGAATATGCAACAACAAATGTTAATGAACAAAGGCAACAGCGGCTAGTCTGTAGGGACTTTATGAGAGGCGGATTGTAGGAATACAGTATCTTTGTAATGGTGAGAAATAGGAATGTCGGGTCAAAAGATATCAAAGAAAATGCCATCCGAAGAATCCAATTATGTATAAGTGATGGGGAAACAGTGGCGGCGCCAGGGGAAGCATAAAGAAAGTGAATGAAATGCGAAGAAAGGTGAACAATTTACACTGACAAACTGTAGGAGCGGATGTTATATGGAACATGCAACAACAAATGTTAATGAACAAAGGCAACAATGGCTACGCTGTAGGGATACTATGAGAGGTGGAATGTTGAAATACAGTACCATTTTAACGGAGAGAAATAGAAATGTCGGGTGAAAAGATATCAAAGGAAATCCCATCCGAAGAATCCAATTATGCACACGTACTGCGGAACAGTGGCGGCGCATGGGAGTTGCAAAGAAACTGTTAAACACTCTTAGTGATGAAACGTGCAGATCGTAAAAAAACACGTATGGAAGATGAGACCCAGTACTGTAAAAACAAGAGGTATTGTACTTACCATGGTCAACATAATGCCATTCTATAGCAGCTGTTCAATATGTCCTCCTTGTTCTTCGAGACAGACAGTTACACGATGGCGTAAGGATTGTCTGACTGGTGCCAATATCGCTGGTGTTTGCCGTAATGTGGCAAATGCAGCACATACACGCTGACGAAGATCTTCAACATCATGCAGAGGCCGTGTATACACGAGACTCTTCACGTAACCCCACAGGAAAAAATCTAGGGGATTCAGGTCGGGTGAACGTGAGGCCCATGCTTGTCTTCCACCACGACCTATCCACCTGCGTGGAAATGTTTTGTTCAGATATGCACGAATGGTGTGACATGAGTGAGAAGGGGCGCCATCATCCATAAACCACATACACTATCGTGTCCTTAGTGGCACATCTTCAAGCAGAATAGGTAGGTTCTCAGTCAGAAACTAGAGATACGATAATGCGTTCAATCGCTGTGGTAAGAAATGTGGTGCCACAACGTTGTCGCCAATAATACCAGCCCACACATGCAATTGGAAACGCTGTTGATGCTTCGTCTCTACAATTGCATGCGGATTGTTAAGTGCCCATCGATGGTCATTGTGGAAATTTGTGATGCCATCCCGTGTGAATAATGCCTCATCCGAGAACAATACCTGTGTTAGAAAGGCTGGTGATACACGGCAGCGGCGGTATAAACAACGACAGAAACGTCGTCGGGTTTCATAGTCACCATCGTATAACGCATGCGTTCGTTGTACGTGGTATGGTCTGAGATTATTACTATGCAAGATGCTTAGCACGACTTGATGCGAAACGTGTTCCTGCCTTGCTATTCGTCGGGTACTAATACTCGGGTTCCGGGTCACATGTCGGAGTACCCTCTCTTCCAGGGGGGGTGTTCGAACGCGTCGTCGTCTCGGAATGTCTGTGTTGGGAAGGAATGACCCAGTGTCCCGTAATCGCTGATGAATACGAATAAACATCCCCGGTGCTGGAATTTGTCGATCTGGGTAGCGTTCCGCATATAACCTAGTGCTTCTTCTGCATTACCTTCCGCTAAGCCGTACATCAAATGCATATCTGCTATTTCGTCGTTAGTATATACTACCCTATTCATTGTGGTGCATTACACATAGCGCTTGTCAACATCAACACTGTTTCACACGACACAAAGTAAACCACATACACATGGATTACTGCCCTGCCTGTAGAGTGTAGCACTAAAACGCTTGTGCTGTTACTGTCATTGCCTCATTCAGTACGAATGAACTGTGCGCTGTCCTCTGCACCTTCGTTGCGAACGCTCTCGTTACCCACGCTTTCACTACTCCTATAACTAACTCTACTACGCGACGCTCTGCACGCCCCCTTGTTCCACCTACTGTAGCTATGCGCCCTCTGTCATCGGACATGTATCATACAGTACACCTAGAGTTGTATTCCTTGTTTCCTGATTGCTTTCAAATAGTTGTGTTTTCACCAATTTCAACTTTTCTCCATGTTTCATTCACTTTCTTTATGCTTCCCCTGGCGCCGCCACTGTTTCACCATCACTTATACATAATTGGATTCTTCGGATGGCATTTTCTTTGATATCTTTTGACCCGACATTCCTATTTCTCACCATTACAAAGATACTGTATTCCTACAATCCGCCTCCCATAAAGTCCCTACAGACTAGCCGCTGTTGCCTTTGTTCATTAACATTTGTTGTTGCACATTCCAAGTAACATCCCCTACTATAATTTTTCAGTGTAAATTGTTCACTTTTCTCCATATTTCATTCACTTTCTTTGTGCCCCCCTCTAGCGCCGCCACTGTTTCGCCACCACTCATGCATAATTGGATTCTTCGGATGGGGTTTCCTTTGATATGTTTTGACCCGACATTCGTATTTCTCTCCGTTCTTGAGATATTGCAAATTGCCGCCTCGGAAGGTGACATTTCAGACGCCTCTAGCGTCCAAACGAAGCCGCATTCACCCAATGTTCATATGACATTTTTTGCTTGTTTTTACCTGTAGATTCATCTCACGAATTTTCCGACATTCATGCACGACCACCCTGTATAAGTAGACAATAAATAGGACAGAACATAAAAGTTTGTAACACAGTACTATTAATCTGGATATTATTATTCGTGACTTATTGTTTTTAGAATGAAGCAAGCTTTCCTATTGGTATCATTCCCATGCGTCCATGATGCACGTGGAAAGGGAAATTGTGGATAATTCGGAAAAATTCCCCCATAAATTCCCTTTTCTAAAGTTTTACACCCTTTGAAGCGCCCCTGGATAAGATTATACTGCTACAGCAACACAAATACATTAAAAGTAAACAACAAAAAAGACAAACCACCACAGAGAAGTGCTAGGATCTCTCAAGGTCCTTCTAACAGCCAAATAAATTGTCTCTTCTGCGGTATTACAGTCACACCAGGAAGTGCTGGTATTAGTTATGTGAAAACAGAAGTAATTGTGAACAGTATTATTGAGTGTTGTAATAGTCGTTCAGATGAACGGTTGAGTATCGTGAAAGGAAGAATAGAATATTATGGACATTACCTGCACGCCGCTGGCTGTGTTTACCATCACTCTTGTAGCAGTAATTTTCGTTCTGAGCTTTGCATACTGCTACAGTTCCATAAATACTAAGAGGCGTAACGCAGTAGATCTGGCCGACCCAAAAACAAAGATTAAGAGCAAGCATTCTTCAAAGTTCGACCTTATCTAGAAAATAATGACGATGAACCCTTTCTTTCATACCTGATTTCCTGTAAAGATTGTTAAATGGTATTTTGTAGGTAAAATATAAAGTATGATGACCGGGAAACCAGTACAGAGGGCTTTACGTGGACATCTCTTGTTAGACAGATGTCTCAACTTTCTAATTGTCTCAGATCTAGAAAAAACAGCGCACAATTTGTCACTAGTGAATGAAGCAGAAACGCTATATTCATCAATGATATTGAAACAGGTTACAATCGAAAGTGACATAAAGTCGGATAGACTGATCGAAATATAGAAAATTATTGACACAAGAAAGACAGAATTTGGCCACAGGTCAGAAACAGGTTTACTTTGGGCAAACTATCAGAAAATGTTGCAGGTTGCCCGATCACTCGTCAAAGCAGATCGCACAGGTCCTGGATGATGCACCTGCAAGCGGTGTTAGACTGCCTGCCAATATTTGCTGCTGCTGGACACTATAACTACCTAAAATCTGCATATATCTATGTGCAAGAAATGAGTCAACTGCAGAGCCGCATCCTGATGTATATACCGCATTTGCCAAGGGATTCCATGTGATTCGCCGCAGTAACCAGTTCTGGGCAGGCCTTAGTCCAGATCTAGTAATCGAGCAGACATTAATGAGATCCTTAAAGAGCAGTGGCAGGTTGATCTACGGAAGTGGCATGACTGAAGAAATGCGTGCTTTGTGGACGATGTCCACACCTATCTCATCTCAATATCACGATGCCATGTAGGAATTCAATGGTCTTACATACACAACCAGTCATCAGCATCGAGAAACAACATTGTCAAGGATGAAAAGAAATCACTGAGACTTGGAGAAGATTAAAGAAAAACTTGTAACCTTTATGCCATTCTCACCAGACTCTTCTTTGAGAAATATTGTTACGGGTGTAATTGCCAAAGAGGATGTCAATGTGCATAATTCACAGATGATCAGGAAAAATATTGTACAAAATATAATTGGAAAACCAATTTTAATGTATCATTTAAAACAAAAGACCAAGCAAAAACCCTTGCCAACGAGTCCAGCATTAAAATTGACAAAGACAGAACCATTGATCCTGCTCTTCTCTATCAACGATTTTTGGTTGCCAAAAACTTGAGAACTTTCTTTAGAACGTGTATTGAGCTATGAGCTCAGTCCATTTGCTGTAGCCATGTTTGACGCCAAATAAATTTCGTAAAAGTGACAAAGCTCAACTGGCTCATACGATTGAGGTGTATATTACTAAGCAATCTAAACAAGCTATCATGGATTCGGTTTCAGCAACTGAACATTATGTGTTAGGTGGTAGTTCACTTTTTCATCGGCTGCATTGGATAAAGAGCAAGAGTTATGGTGGCAGCTTCAATGAAGCTTCACTATCAGCTTCAATGAAGCAACAGAGTTTCTAGGGGGGAAAAGATGATTTTCCTGCTACAACTAGCAACAAACAGGAACTTTTCACATGATGGCAGAAGAACTGCAGAAAAGTGGCTGCAGTGTTATCAATGCATCAGGAGATGCAGACGTAGACATCGTCAAAGCATCTGTCAAGTCATCAGAGCAACATTCAACAACATTGATTGGGGAGGATACAGATTTACTCATCCTTCTTCTTTATTGTGCTCAGTTTGATAATAAAGGCCTATATTTTCGTTCGGACAAGTCTACACTTCATAAAATATATGACATCAATGAAATGAAACGTGTTGTGGGTGGTAATGTATATTCGCAACTGTTGTTCATTATGCTTAAACATTATGTGATTCAACTTCGCACATATTTGGTGTAGGCAAGAAGTCAGTATTCCAAAGATTCATAAGCAGTGAAAAAAAAAATCAGAACTGTGGAAATGTGTTCCTGCTGCCACATCAAACAAAATCTGTTGTAGCATCGTTAGGGGTAAAGGTAACGACTATCTTGTTTATACGCAGAAGTACTGACCTCTTTGCGCTACCAACTCTTCAGTAAAAGAAAAACTGTTTCTTCCATGTCACTCATCACTCCAGAGTGCCTTCCTCCTACTGAGTCCTCTTACAAAATACCACAGCTTTAAAGTTTATAACCAAATCAAGGTTTGGATCAGAAATGACAGTGATATGAATGCAGTTGGTTGGAGGTGGAAACTATGGCACAATCAGTATATACCTGTTATGACAGATACATCTATTGCACCAGAAAGTCCTCTTCATATGCTTCACTGTAATTGTTCAACTGCCTGCCTAACAAAACGGTGCAGTTGCAAGAGGTATGGACTACCATGCACATCTGTTTGCAGACCTTGCCAAACAGAAAACTGTGAAAATAATTTCAATGAATCTGTTTGGGATGAAAAATGTAACAAGGACTATTCGTAAATACGTTAATGTTTAATAAAACTTATATTAATTTTTGTAAACTAAGGACAAAGAAACTATTCTTTACCATTTAGATGTAACAAATGTATTTTAAGACTATAAAAAATACACTTCAAAAACATTAGAATGAAAACTGAGGAAACAAAATATTTTGAATGAAATAGTATGGGAAGAAAAAAATCTTACAATGATTGTTTGTAAATATGTTAAAGAAAAATTCTGTTAATTTTTGCTAAAATACGAATAAAGAAAGTACTGTTTAGAATTTCGGTGTAGCAGATGTGTGTTAAGTCATAAAATTATGAGTAGACACTAGAATAACTTTTGTACGATGAAAACTGTATGATGTGCTATTTATTGCCTACTTATAGGTTCGGTTAGGTATATTCACAGAGTAGGATATTGGTAAATGCTTTGTTTTCTCGTAACTATTGAAGACTTCAGAATTTAATTTCTCACATATATAGTCTATTCATCATAGTAATTTTCTAGAAACATTAAGGTAGTGTACTTTTATCTGGGGCTGCTACAGAAGACGCAAAACTTCTGAAAAGGGAATTTTTAGGGGATTTTTTTTCGAATTATCCACAATTTCCCTTCTCACGTGTATCATGGACGCATAGAGATGATACCATAGGAAAGCTTGCTTCTTTCTAAAAATAATGAGTTACGAATGATAATACCCGGATTAATAGTACTGTGTTAGAAACTTTTATGTTCAGTCTTATTTATTGTCTACTTATATTTATTTGGTTAGATATATTCACAGAGTAGGATATTGGTAAATATTTTATTCTGTCGTAACTACTAAAGATTTCACAATGTAATTTGGCACGTACATAGTCTATATCTCATGGTACTTCTCTAGGAAGGTTTGGGTCGTGTATTCTTACTCGGGGCAGCTTCAGAGGGCGCAAAACTTTAGAAAAGGTATTTTTAAGAGGGAAATTTCTCAAATTATTCTCAATTTCCCTTTCCACGTAGGTCATGCACACATTTGGATGGCACCACCCGAAAGCTTGTTTTATTCCGAAGAGAATGATGTACGAACCATAATCCTAGGATAAATAGTGATAATTCAGTAGCTACTTGAATGAAAACCTAAAATTGTAAAAGAGTTAACAGCCATTTTGAACGCCATCTTGAAAATTGGGTCTTTCCGGTGGTCAAATTTTGGTAAACTTTTAATATGTTATTCAGCACATTTGATACTACAGAAAATCGTTGAGAAACCTTTTGTAGGAATTTTTTGAGGGTTAAACCGTATTTTCAGCCGCCTAAATTTTTGCAGAACACGTTGCTACTAAAATTACCTTCCTATCTTAATCAGAGTTTGATATATTGAGGTTTAAATTGAGACACATTAAGGAGCGACCAGAATGTGACTATTTCACACCAGTAGTCAGCTCAAAGGCCGTAATTCTGCAACGATGCATTTCCCGACATATGGTCATCGGAACGGTTTTGCTTGTCTACCAATAAGGAATCCACCCATGAAGTTTTGTCGTACCTTTTAGTTACACCCTCTATATACAAGATCCGTTTTGTTGATTTACGAAATCACTCTTTTTTCCTCAAACAATTTACAAAAAGGGTCTTGAATGAGGTGGTCGCACTAGTAATGACATCCCGTAGCGTCGTTACGTAACACACACAGTATAAATAAAGCTTCAAAACCACAAATTGCAAGTTCTGCCGCAGATAATTCGGTAAGGTGTCTGCTTGTTGAGTGGGCAACCCAGATTCATATCACGGCTGGTACGGTTTACTTTTTTTTCCTTTCAAAATATGTTTCTATATGTTTATATTTCTTCTTAATAATTACTTTCTTGCAATCTTAAATTAGTCGGGGTTAAGTAGTCAGAAGATTAAAATACATGTCTGACTACTTTATCCGTGTGTGTGTACTCATATATATATCTTTACATATTTGTTTCTTTCTTGGGGCCGCGGCGGCTCAGTGGTAGAGCGTTCAACTTTTGTGCTTGGGGTCCGGGTTCGATCCCAGTCCCCGACAAGTGAACTTTGTGGTGGACAAACACCGTGTGAATGGGTTTTCTCGGGGTTCTCCTGCTTTGTTCATTCCACCATTTCATTCATTACTCATCATCACCGTCTCCTTTAGCCTAACCGGCATAATCGTGGGACGTAAAACCCAAAGATTTCATTAGTCTCTTTCCTTCAACTAGTGTTGCCACGAGACCAGACAGAAACCTTTGATACGAGACACGAGACGAGACAGACTACTTGTCCCGTCTCGTTTCCGAGACGAGACGAGACGTCTCTTGAAATGCCTCGTATCGTCTCATATCTCAAAAATGAAAAGACAGTTTTTGAAAATGAGGACTATCCTAAAAGAACAAGGAAGACCTAAAGTTATTTTTAAATCAATCTTACAAGCAGCTTTCATTTCTATTTTCCAACCGATTCAAGTTTAAATATTTAGTGATACTGTTCCAGATTCAAGTAAAATGTTAAACCATTCTTTGAGATCAGTGTTTCAGAATATTTCATTCCGAGGGCTGGTGGTTATATCTATGTATAAAAATCCTTTATAGAAATACAAGTTCTCTTAATGCCAGTTTCATCAGCAACTAACCATTGTTCATAAGTTTTCTCGTTCCGAACAAAGACAGAAACGTGTAGGCCTTTTCCTGTACTGAGTTTGAAAGGATGCTGGTTTGACAATAAAATTTAGTTTCGTTTTATTGTTTTATGATGTTATTCGAACCAAAGTCATTTTTGAAATCAGAAAGTCACATGGTCCTTCTTATATTTTGAAGTGGCGCCAGAGGTTTTGAAAAAAGGATTTCAGAATAAGTGGGGAAGGCTTGCCTTTCGACTGTACCGACGATATTGACAAATATTCCTGTCGTAATAATTCATTACTGGAAACCATTGGCGCCCGAAGAATTTTTAAGGGGGGTCATCTTGATTGCTATGTTACGCCTGATATTTAATATACGTAGTTTGCTATATTACACATATATTTTCGTGAGCAAGGGCGGCTGGGCCCCTTCCCCCTCCCTTCGGGCGCCCGTGGTCGAAACTAAGTAGTCGTTGTTTTAAGCAGTGTTTCTTCCAGACATGTTTTTGGGGTGCTGCCCCCTGGAACTCTAAGAGTACCCCCCACGGGGAGACCAAAATAATACATCTATAATAGAATAATACCAGCAGTACCCCCGGAATCCTAAATATACCCTCCCAGGAACATTTTTTTCTGAAAGAAACACTGATTGGAAGATTGTAGTCGTGTTGTGTGTTGTGCTGATGACCAAACAAAAGTGGTTAAAAGCTGTAATTTTAACCACTTTGTATAACAGCTCCTTTTTGTGGGCCTCATCCGCTCTAGTGTTGTCACGAGACGAGACATTTCTCGTGTCTCGTCTCACGAGACTAGACAGCTTGAAGTCTTCTCTCGTCTCATCTCGTGGAAACACTACTTTCGACCATGTGGGTTACTGCCTCGATCTTGGAAATGTCCTCGAAGGGATTGTGCTATGAATAAGATTTTATTCGAACTAATTGACTGACTCCGATGCAACATTGTTCCAATTTCGCCTATTCGCAATGTAATGGAATAGACAAACATACGTTTATATGGTTACATGAAGGCGGTCCCGTGTTCGATTCCTGGTGGGGGCACTCGGCCGAAAAATTTAAAAGTTTTTCAGGTCAGTCACCTTGAATGAGATTTTCCTGGGTTTTCCACATTCACACCAGGAAGATGCCAGGGTGATACCTTAGGTTTCAGATCACTTCCTTTCTTCCCCAATCCTTTCTTCCTTCCCTTTCCCCGGAAAGTGTGTTCGCCTAGAGATGTCATCTCTCGAACGTGACGGGTTAAATGGTCTCAGATGCCGAAAGCCCAGAAATCTAAATCCTAAATCTTAAATTTACAAAGTTACTTCTGGGAAACATTGTTCTTTCAAAATATATTTCTATATATTGATATTTATTATTATTAATTGCTTTCTTGCATCTTTCCTACATTATTCTAGATTAGTTACCATCGGTTAGTTTAGTCACATTATGTATAGTTAAATACGGTTACGTATGTTTACCGTTTCTTTTCTTTTTTTCAAAATACATTCCTATCTGATCACATGTATTGTTATAATTTATTTGTTGCATTTTTTAATAATTTATTTCATACAACAGATAAAACAACTTATACATTTTAATTACATAGCAAATAGTTCTTTGACATGGAGGGAAATCTCCTTTGGCTATAGGAGCATATAGTATTACCAATGGGGATTTCCCTCATCCCCCTTGTAATTCGCACATCGTCAACAGATATAGAACATTGTTGAACATTTCTTGAACCACTTCATCACACTCCTGGCCTTGTGACATGGTGCATTATTTTGTCGAAAAATGCCACTACCGTTGGGAAACATGGTCGTCATCAAGGGGTGTACGTAGTCTGCAAGCAGTGTGCGATACGCGTCGGCCGTCATTGTGCCTTGCTCGAGCTACACTAGATACATGCTCACGTGTATGTCCCCCAGAGCATTACTATTATTACTATTATTATTATTATTATTATTATTATTATTATTATTATTATTATTATTATTATTATTATTATTATTATTATTATATTTGAAGTACAATCAAATATCACGACATTAATTATTAGTTTTAATTAACAGAATTGAGCTGAAAATTAAATCTTGATTTCGAAAGATTAACCATTAAGTTTATGCGTTCGGTACCTTTCTAAAGTAATAAATACTGGAATTGGTTTCAAGGCTGTTTCTGACTGAATACTTTCTTCAAAATAATATTAAAAATTATAGATTTTCGACACATTCGAGTCGAGTCGAGATTTTTACGAAAAGTCTCGACTCGACTCGTGTCTCGGCTCGAAAATTAGAGTCGAGAAATAAATTTGTCTTGACTCGTCTCGTCTTTTACAAAGTGTGTCAACTCGAATTTCAGTCCAGATTCGAGACATGTCTCGACTCGTGCGCATCCGTAAATATTCATATTTTAAATGTGCAATACTACCTCGCGAAAAATGACCCCGAAGTTAATTTACCAAAGTCTACTTGCTTCTTGTTAGATTAGTGATCGTGGTTTAGGATAGATTATGTAATGTCAGACATGGTTATGTATGTTTACAATTTCGTTTCTTTCTTTCAAAATGCATTCCTATCTGTTCCCATTTATTATTAATAATTTATTTCTTGCATTTATTAATAACTATCAGAAAAAAACCATTATTCGCATGGTGGCTGTATTTGGAAGTCAACGCCTCTATAGTATCACCGTTGATTTCAGCGAGTGCGAAAACTTTGGATTTGACATTAATATCGGCCATTTTGGATTATTTTTACATGTCAGTTATCATCTCCGGTACCCTGATCCTCAACTAAGTGGGGTTAATCTGGAAGTTAATGTAATCGGAGTTTCACCATTGATCTCAGCGACCGCCAAAACTTTGAATTCGACACTAATATCGGTTATCTTCTACTACTTTTACATGTCCCTGTAAACGTCTCCTGAGACTTCCTGGTTCGATTTAAAAAAAAAACGCTTCGTCTTGATCCGGAACCTGGGCCAAGGTACCCAAGATCAAAATTTGGTAACTCTCGGTCCTCTTGTCTGGTCTCCAGGCAGCACACAGATACATACATACAGACAGACAGACACACAAACAAACTTTTTACTTTATTTATATTAGATTAGGTGTATTTCAAACAGTGCTTCTTCCAGAAGTGTTTTTAGGGGTACTGCCCTTCCCGGAGCTCTGAGAATGCCCTCCGGAAGAGACCAAAATAATACATCTATAATATAATAAAAAATAGAAAGTTATCGATAGTGTCTCCGGAAAACCGAAGTGTGCCCCCCCCCCCCCCGGAAGATAGTTTCTGAAAGAAACACTGATTTCAAACACAACAGATAGAACCAACGGCGCCAACTTTCCAAAATGTATGTGGGTGCATATAAATGGCGGGACGAGTTATATGTTTTCAGGGGTCTCGATTTTTTTTATTGATTTCTTTTTAGTTAAAATCTTTTATGAACACTGTCATAAAGGGCTGTGCTGTGATAAAGTAAAATATACCGGTAATATAAGGATAAGTTGGGACTGTCCTAACTCAGTCGGTAACACGGCTGACTTAAACGTAAAGAAACAGGTTGAAACCCGGGTTCAAGTTTAATTCCTGTAATGCATATTCCCAACATATATAATCGTGGTATTTAGTGTATATTTTCAACAACTTACATGATGCACAATGAGTGCAAGAGGCAGTGATATTATCAAACGTTACTAAAAGAAAATACTACATTCATACAAATTAAAATGAAAATATCATCATAAAAGAAAATAATTTTAATGGTATTGCAAGAAGAACTTGCAAGGATTTTGAAAATGAAATCTTTGAGTCTTGCGTCTCACGGTTATGCCGGTTAGGCTAAAGGAGACGGTGATGATGAGAGATGAATGAAACGGTGGAATGAAGAAAGTGGTAGGAAACGGGAGTGCCCCGAGAAAACCCACGAGCACGGTGTTTGTCCACCACAAGGTTCACTTGGCGGGGACTGTGATCGAACCCGGGACCCCAAGCACCAGAGGTGAATATTCTACCACTGAGCCACCGCGCCCCCTGCAAGGATTTTGTTGTGGACATAAAGTATAAAGTGACTAACTTAGTGTGTTCCTTGGTTGCCTTTGCAAAAACACATTTGAAACAATCAATTATGCTTTAGAGGTTAGAAATTATAACTCCCATCTCTATGTTTTAATTGTTTATTTTTTAATAGTGTCAAGCGAGAAATATTTATTTTATTATGTGTATTATGTTTCAAAACTAAAAATCTTGCCTGCAGCGCCCTGACAAGATTATTTGTGTGAGTGCTTTAACCAGGGAACACCAAGGAGGTGGCACACATAGACAGAACAACCCCTAGCATTTCTTACACAGTACAACGTTGTTTGGCATATAACGTTGCTCCTGTACTAGCGAGTTCCAGCTAGTTAAGCCTTTTATTAACAGCCGGAGGCAGCATTCTGTTATATCGTTGTAGTGAGTGGCGTGTTAAAATACTCCTAGTATCAGTTTTTTTTTTCATTGTTCGATTGACCTTGAAGGACCAACAAATGCCTTTCGAGGAATACAAGTTCCCTTTAATTCATGAAGTTAATATAGAGATGACCTTCAAACCTATGCTGTGCATAAATGCTGGAAGTCTTATAAAACGGTTTTATCCGTGTGTCTGTAGACCAGAGCCCTGCAAAGCCAGGCCCGAAGACGGCCCGGATGGATCTGTATTCTGTGTCCGTCTCGACCCGATCCGGCCCGAATCTCGAGCCGGGCAGAGAATGGGCCGGACTCTAAACTGGCCGGGCACAAAGGAGCCGGGCTCTAAACGGGCCGGGCGTAACCGGCCTGAGAACAACCAAGTTGATAAATCAAGTCAATCCTCCAATATGTAATGGAAAATGAGAAATATGTCGTCATAATATTGCACTGTCTATTTGTCCTTCTCAAATAGGAAAATCGTGTAAAAAGTTACCCAAGGTTTTTTTCTATATCCCTATACTGTCTGTCTATTTGTTATTTGTGCTTGCTCTGTCCAGCCATTTTTATTATACAATAATACAGCTCATGGACGTAAGTCTTATACTACACTCATTAATGCATTGCAAGTAACAGAGAAGATATGTAAAACTTCTACACCGTATGTGATACTAATACTACAACTACTACTGCTAATACTATTATTACTATTGCGATTAAGAATGCTAGTGCTAATTCCACTATTGCCGCCACTGCTACTACTGTTACTATTACAACTACTGCTACTACTTATTACTATACTAATACGACAGCGAATACCACTACTGCTATTACTAGTAATACGAAAACAAAACAATGCAAATGAAATCTTCGAGTTTTACGTCCCACAATTATGCCGGCTAGGCTAAAGGAGACGATGATGATGGCGGAATAAATGAAATGAAATGGTGGAATTGATAAAGTGGGAGGAAACGGGAGAACGTCGAGAACCCCCACACACGGTGTTTGTCCACCACAAATTTCATTTGGCGAGACCTGGGATCGAACCAGGGACCCCATCCACCAGTGGTGAACGCTCAATCACTGAGCCACCGTTCCAGGAACACCTAATCCTCCCTGGCGTCTTGGTGATTTATTTCATCATAATATTTTGTTATATTTGTAGTATCATACTATGATATAAAGAATACAGGAACATGTAACATCATTTGGTATTTGGCTTGCTAATTGAACATAACTACAAATTGCACTGATCTTATGAGCACGCCAGTTCACGGTTTTGGCCTCCGTGGTCTAAAGGTAGCGTACCAAATTCTACTTAGTAGGTCAAGTACTTGACTTTGTCATACGTTCTTTAGGTAACTACGGCTCAGGCTGTATGGATGATGATGGGATGAATTGGTGGAATGAAAACAGTGGGAAGAATCGGGACCACCCCGGAAACTCCCACGAACACGGTATTTGTCCACCACAAAGCTCACATAGCATCTGGGTGGTAGTTCTGTACGGATCCAATGAACTACGGAATAACGTAGCAGAAACTCCCTACTCTGTAAATATATACTGCTAATATTCGTAAGTTTCAAGCTTGTAAAAGAACGTAGCTGTTTTGTCTTTCTATTAAGGTTTACTATATTTCTATCGTATCTTGTCTGAGCTACAAAACGAGAGGTAATACGTTTATCGATTTATGGTTAGGGATTGGTCCTTTAAAACATTTAATTAAATCGAGAGGTGATAGAAACATACTATCCCGCAAAACACGTACGATGATAACACTACTTCAAGTTTCACTATTGAATTCATATTGTTTGGAAATCTTCGTTTCATACTGTGAAACGATACTCACTTCTTTTAGTTTGGTATTGGTACTGGTAACTCCTCTAATATATGCAACAAGTTGAAACTCTTCGTCATAGATTAAAAATGTAGCAATACACGTTGAAACCGAGCTTGGCTAACTTCAGCTACTTCTTTTTTGAATAGGAATTGGTGGAATGTATTCTTGGGATGCTGAATTCTTGGAGGAACATTTCCTTACGACTTTGATATATTTTAAAAAGCCGTATCTTGATATCTCCTATTGTTTTGATTCCTGGAAACAAGAATTGAAATAGGAAATGATAGTTAATTGGAACCACTTCCTGTTGATCGTTAAAAAAAAAACGTATCCTGATATCTTCTATTGTTTTGATCTATGGAAAAAAGAATTGAAGTAGGAAGTAATAGTTAATTTGAACCACTTCCTGTTCCGGTAGGGTGTTGACAATAATTATGGTATGTTGCCTAGAGACTGTAAATCGTTTGGACAAAAATGTTCTATCTGTTACTGTTTTTGATCTATGGCGAGGAACGTTCAAACAGAATATGGCTAATTTTAACAAATTCTGCTTTGATCAAAGCTGCCACGGAAACGGAGGAGGCTATTCTTGAGACGATGAATCGATTGCAAAAAGCCACTTTTTAATATCTTTGACCATGTTTGCTCTACGGAAATCAGTATTGGAACAGGAAGTACTAGTAAATTTGAACAATTTCCAGTTTTAGTAGAGTTATATGGATAGTAACGATATGTTTGTTCAGAGGCTGAATCGTTTGCTTAAAACTGTTTCTAGCTATCTGATGCCGTTTTCATTCTATAGCGATAAACGTTGAAACCGTTATTGAAACCAGAAGTTATAATAAATTCTAACTACAGCCGAATTTAGTATTGTAGATATTTGTCTTTAGACTCTAAATCGTTTGCAGAAACCACTTCTCACTATCCGTTATCATTTTCTTTATATATCGACAAACGTTGAAATCGGAAATGGCTAATTTGAAGCAATTCCGGTTTGAGTAGAAGGTTAACGGAGGAAATAAAATATATTCTTTGGATACTGAATTAATTGCAAAAGACCACATCTTGAAGCATTTACTATTTCTATTAGGCGAAAATTGGAAATTGAAACCGGAAGTAATAGTAAATTTCAACCATTTATAATTTCTGTAGAATATTTTGTGTACCCATGATGTTGTCTCTAGATGGTAACTCGTTTTCAAAAATCAGTTCTCGCTATGTTACCGTTTTATGCTATGACGATGAAAGTTGAAACTGTTGTTGAAACCGAAAGTAATAATAAATTTAAACCATTTTCAATTTTAGTAGAGATTGTGAATGACCATGATATGTTGCCTATACACGCGCAATCGTTTACAAAAAAAAAAAAAAAAAAAAAAAGTTTTCATGTATGTTACCGTTTTCATCTATGAGTTAAATGTTAGAACCGGAAATTGCTAATTTGAACCACTTCTGGGTTCAATATAAAGTTAACGGATGAGATGGAACCTATTCTATTCATTGGATGAAGAATCAATAGCAGAAAACCATTTCTCCATACAGGGGCGGATCCAGGACCGACTTCTGGGGGGGGCGGTGGGTTGTCATAATGCTACTTTTAAGGGTTCCAAACTCTGGGATGGATTTTATTTATATATAAAAAATAAGAGTTTCCTCTTCTGGGGGGGCCATCGCCCCGATCGCCCCCCCCCCTGGATCTGCCCCTGTATCTATATCACTTTCTGTCTTTGCTTTGTAAGCGGTTAGCGTACGCGCCTTTGGCGTGGAAGACCCGGGTTCGATTCCCGGCGGGAGCTCATGTGGTTCGGATTCCACGTTAATCAATAGGTCCACGTCTCATATAGCCTCGCTGCTGAAAGGGACGATAAATTAAAATCAACTCAACTCTTTGCTTTGGTATCTGTCGACAGACACACGGATGAAACCACTCTATAAGATTTCCGACTTTATGCACAGCACAGTTTGGTAGTTTAAAACCTGTCTTTGGTTCCATAAATATTATTAACACTAACATATCAATGATACTCTTGTGTATGATTCAAAAAGTTAGCCGTAAAATTTAATCTAGATTGGAAGTAGTTGTGGAAAGGCCTCTTGCTATAACAGATTTGTGGGCGTTCAGATAAAACCAACATAATATTTCTATTTCACAACGGGTGAGTAATGCATAGGTCATTTCTACTGTATATCAACTTCACGGACCAAAGCGACTTGTGACTTGATGTGAAACCATTTGTTAGTTCTTCAAGGTCAATAACAACAAAATAGCTAATACTAGCACTGCACGCGACCCATTACTTCGATAGAAGAGGCAGATTCAATAGACGTGTTTACGTATAAAAGAAGCCCTCCGGCACGGGGGCGAGCTGTCTTGCTAAGGGGCCCTCTTTATCTCTAATTTATTTCCGTATTTAGGCTGGGTGGAAGCAACAACATTCTATGCGAAAGAACGCTGTTTGTTCTATCTGTTCGAGTTTGCTTGTGTGTCTGTCTGTGTGCGGCCTGGGGATCAGACGAGTTGACAAAAAGTTACTAAATTTTAATAACGGATACTTTTGTCCAGGCCCCAGACCAGGACCAAGTGGTTTTTATTTTTAACAAATCGAACCAGGGGTCTCAGGGGAGGGGGACGTTTACCGAGACATGTAATAATATTAGGAAATTGCCGATATTTGTGTCGAATTCATAGTTTTCACGGTCACTGAGATCAATGAAATGAAATGAAATTTTTGAGTTTTACGTCCCACGGTTATGCCGGTTAGGCTAAAGGAGACGGTGATGATGAGTAATGAATGAAATGGTGGAATGAAGAAAGTGGGAGGAAACGGGAGAACCCCGAGAAAACCCACGCACACGGTGTTTGTCGATCACAAAGTTCACTTGGCGGGAGCAGGTTTTGAACTCACTGAGATCAACGGTGACACTTCAATTAGCGATGACTTTCAAAATCAGCTACCATTGCGTGCAGGCCGGGGTCACCGGGAGGGGGGAGATGTACAGAAACACGTAAAAATAATCCAAAATGACCTATATTAGTATCAAATCCTTAGTTTTCACGGTCGCTAAGATGAATGGTGATTCTTCCAGAGGCGTTGAATTCTAAATACAGCTCCCATCGCTTGGGAGCCAGAGGCGTTCTTTTTAAATTTTGAACCAGGGGGTCTCAAGGGACGTTTCCCGCGACATGTAAAAGTAGTAGAAAATTACTGATATATTTTCGTTCAGTTTGTTTACATAGATATTTTATCTGACCCATGCGAAAAGTGGTTATTTTCAGCTAGTTATTATTAAATGCAAGAAATAAATTATTAATAATATACAGGGTGGCCCAAAAGTACGTATACAGTACCGTACTGATAAGCTCATTGCATTTTATATAATTTCTTATTTTTATCCATCAGGTAGACTTAGTTTCTTTATTATTTGTTCTTAATATGTTTTTACTTACATCTTAAGCTCAGAAGAGCCGAAGCAAATAAACTCATACACTAGAATGTTATAGTTGATCAATACAGAGGTGTATGCCTAGGTTTGGACTACGTGAACAGATAGGATTGCATTTTGAAAGAAAGAAACGAAAATGTAAACATACATAACCGTATTTGACTTTACATAATCTATCCTAAACCGCGGTCACTAATCTAAGATAATGTAGGAAAAATACAAGAAAGTAATTAATAATAATAATAAATATGAACATATAAAAATATATTTTGAAAGAAAAAAGTTCCCCTGGCAGAACTTGTTTACTCCAGACGCCGAAACGTTAACCAGAGTTGGAGTGGGTGAGTGGTCAGTGGGTCGGTGGGTCGAGTTTTCTGAGTGGCACGTGGGTCAACAGCATGTGACCCACCACCCACCGTGACCCACTGCGACCCATCACCCACCATGATCCACTCTGCTCACTGCATTGTAAACAGTATTTTCTGAACAGCATATTTTTTTTCACCCTCGACTCTAGCCATAGAAAGTAAAAACTAAAAAGAAGAAGAACATTGAAGAAGCAGTTGAAGTTAAATTTATATCATGGCAGTCACGGTGGTTCATATCAAGGACTGCCTAATATCAATATTAGGCAGTCAACTAAGATCTATTCCAGGCAACCTGATAGGAAACTCCCCTTCCTCCCACCACTCTCCAGTACGGAGGGGAAATCAAGCCGTTGACCTTCACAGGGAGGGAAGCTTTCCTAATAAACAAAATCGTGTACACACTAAATTCGTACGTCAATTCGCTCGCACCTGATAGTGAGAAAGCACTGACTGCTGTTTTTACCTGTCAACCCCGAAAAACAAACAGTTACTGTTTTTAATTGTTGTCTTTAAGAAAAGTATTTTTTACTATTTATGTATTAAAGTTTTGGCTTTAGTCCTATTTATTAAATTGCATTTCTAGAAATAAGAACTAATTCGTTATAAAGTTAATTTCCATCATTGTTTCACTTAAGAATCGGGAGAGAAAGCAAACCAGTCCTGTCGACATTCTGTCTTTATTTACAATTTCAAGGAAGGTAATCTTCTGGCTGTCTGAGTATCGAGTGCGCAGACTATCGACCTGTGCAAATATTATATGAATTTAGCGTGTGTTGTAACTATATCATATATAGTGTCGTGTGAAATTAGTGCATATTAAATTGTATTCTGTATCCATTATGTTTTGTATAGTTTATATTATCTGAAACAAATTTTAGTGCATATTAAATTGTAAATAATTGCGTATTTAGTGCTTTGTGAAGCGACAATTCATGATGCTTGCAGTAGTTCTGCGATAAAACATGAGCCCGGGACAGCGTTACGAAGTGGTGAGAAGCGTTGCATTTTGAATATCTTCCATGCTTTAAGAGAACAACACCCTAATTTAACTGTTGAAGAATTCGCCGACATGACTGGGAAACAGACAAGTGTAGGAAAGGCAACTGTTTATAGAAGTAGGCGGGAGGCTAAATTTAATGAAAATAAATTAAGAAGTCCCAAAAATACGCGTACAAGTATTTCCCCTCTCGGAAAACTATGACGACTTCACGAAATCGGCAATTCGATCAAAGGTTCATCAGGTCTTTTCCCGTAATGAATTGCCAACGTTAAATAAAATTCTGATAGCTATAAATACCGATGATGAACTGCCCTGCTTTTCTCACTCAACTCTCCATAGACTGTTGAAAATAATGAAATTCAAGTATGTATAGAACCCATTAATTGCATTGAACTCCAGACAAGAGTTCTGTGAGAACTAAAAAGTTTTGTTGGGGCCGTGGTGGCTCCGTGGTAGAGCGTTCACCTCTGGAGCATAAGGCGTTCGATCCCAGCTCATGCTTAGTGGGCTTTGTGGTGGACAAGCACTGTTTTTGCAGATTTTCTCGGAGTTCTCCTGTTTCCTCCTACTTTTTTCTTTGCACTGTTTCATTCATTCTCATCACAGTCTCCTTTAGCCTACCCGGCATAACTGCGATACGTAAAACTCAAAGATTTAATTTCATTTCCAAACATCTGTTACTCTCCCTCCCCCTCAACGGTCGTCAGGACTGTTGACAACTCCGTTTTTATTAAAATAGTCAAGTAACAATTCAAAAGTCAGTTTCCTCTATTATCAATTGGCTAAACTCAAGGCCAACGAAAGGGCCGGGTGAGAATTGCAACCACACAAGGCGCCAAATTTTAGGGGATTTTAGGGGCGTCAAATTCACTATGATGGTTAAGCTCCAATATTATAATTTTGCTTGAAACGACAGACTCAGACATGGGCCTGTTCAAATTACGTAGCATCTGTAGTTACTATTTCGTGTCAGGCTTCAATCAATCTGGGATTGTTTTTCTAAGTCCACCATAACAAATTTTTCCCCTTAATAAACTCAGAAGACTTCAATGTTGATGAATCTTGTATGTATGATGCTTTACCGTAAATTTATCGCCGCGTATTAATAAACAACAAACAAAAAAAGATACTTTGCCACCATCACATCAGGTGTACGTACGAAGAGAAAAACGTAGGAAAATGATTTCATTGAAAAATAATCAATAGAAACCAGGGCATTTGCCTGAGCTTAGGCGCCCGGGGCGAGACGCATTTATTCACTATTATCAGTGTGTATACATATGGTTATTTTTCTTCTGGTTCTTTTTAATGTAAGAACACATGTATATAAGGGAGGAAACAAAAAGTGTATTATTATTATTATTATTATTATTATTATTATTATTATTATTATTATTATTATTATTATTATTTCAGGTTCTATTGTTATTATCTTAACGCACTGATAATTTACCCATACATATTGTACTTGGTTTCCGATTTTATATTATGAAATTCATGTATCAAAGCAGTAAATACCAATTCAATTACCAACCCTGACATCCCTTGCCATTCCAACATTATGTCATAACCCCGACTGCCAAAAAAGAAGGAAAATAAACAATAGAACTGTTCAATAAAATTTCCATTAAAATGACACATGTGCTACTTACTCACTAATGCAGGTAAATGTCATTAAGTGTTTTAAAATACTCAATGTTATTATGAAAGTTGTAATTTATTATTTAGGCCTAGACATATTTAAATACACTCTATACCTCCGTGTGCGGGGGCTGATGGTGGAAGACGGAACACCAACATTCACCTGTACTTGAGCGTGGTGGGGGAAAAAACTTCTTCTTTTTCCTATCCTTTTATGTGAAACAGAGAATAATATCGATCGTTTTCGATTATTTTTAGAAATCAATCCTATATATAGAAAATGCCCCCGCCCCAACAAAAGGGTGTTTTAAAAAATGATATTGAGATTAGGGCCTAACTATGTATATGCCAAATGTAATTTCAGTTGACTTTGATGTTGATGATCACACATACATAGTTATATTAATTTTTTATATTATAATTCATACATTATAGGTGATTCAAAATAAAACAAGTAGTTAGCTCCTCTAAAAACTCTTAGGCTGTGTCTGAAAAGTCAAGAAGGAAGTCCTATTGCTATTATTACAATTGCAAATATGATCAATTTCCTAAAGTTCTGCAAGAGTGCCTGAAGTTCTTTCTTCAATAGAAACAAATGAAAAAGAAGGCCTTGAAAGTAAAACATAGACAAATTCACCAGTGCTCAGAAGAAGCTGTCTACAATGCACTGAGCAGAATGGGTTGGTGAGTCACAGTAGTTCGGTGGGTCAGCGTGGGTCAGAACGGATTGTTTGGTCAAAGTGGGTCACGGTGGGTTGTGTGTCGCAGTGAGTCATATCCTGTTGACCCACAAATCACTTAAAAATCTTAATCCAATTGACCCACTGACACTCCATTATTTCAGCCATTTTTACCGAAATCCAGAACATCAACATTTTCGATTACTTTCCAAAATTGGCCCTGTAGTGGCGAAACGGTCAGTGAGTAGTGGTTGTGCCTATTAAATCCTTTTCTCAGAATCACAATATCTACAACATATCACAGTTTCAGTCATTTTTACCGAAATCCAGAATATCACCATCTTTGGTTACTTTCAAGTGGCCTGCTTGTGGCCAAACGGTCAGTAATTATTGGTTGTACCCATTAGGACATTTTCTCAGAATCACAATATCTACAACATATTACAGTTTCAGTCATTTTTACCTAAATGCAGAACATCACCATTTTAGCTTACTTTTAAAAAAGTCATCTCGTAGTGTCCAAACGACCAGTGATTATTGGCTGTGCACATTAAGAATTTCTCTCAGAATCACAATATCTACAACATATCACAGTTTCAGTCATTTTTACTGAAATCCAGGTCATCAACATTTTCGGTTACTTTCAAGAAAGTGGCCTGTAATGGCCAAACGGAAATTGATTAGTGTGTGTGCCCATTAAGACCTTTTCTCGGAATCACAAGATTTAAAACATATCACAGTTTCAGTCACTTCTGTCGAAATCCAGAACATCGCCATGTTCCGTTACTTTCAAGAAAGTGGCTCGGTAGTGGCCAAACGGTCAGTAATTATTAGTTGTGCCCATTAGGGCATTTTTTCAGAATCACAATATCTACAACATATCACAGTTTCAGTCATTTTTAGCGAAATCCAGAAAATCAACATATTCGATTACTTTCCAAAAAGTGGCCCTGTAGTGGCCAAACGTTGAGTGATTAGTGGTTGTGCTCTTTTCTCAGAATCACAAGATCTACAACATATCACAGTTTTATTTTTTCGAAATCCAGAACATCATCTTCGATTACTTTCAAGAAAGTGGCCTGGTTGTGGCCAAAGGTCAGTGATTTGTTTGTGTGCCCATGGAGACCTTACAAGATCTAAAACATATCACTTTACAGTCATTTGTACCTAAATCCAGAACATCACCATGTTCCGTTACTTTAAAAAAGTGGCCCTGTAATGGCCGAACTGTCAGTGATTAGTGGGTATGCCCATTCAGACCTTTTCTCGGAATCACAAGATCTACAACATATCACAGTTCCAGTCATTTTTACCGAAATCCAGAACATCAACATTTTCGATTACTATCCAAAAAGTGGCCCTGTAGTGGCCAAACGGTTACTGATTAGGTGTTGTACCATTTTCTCAGAATTACAAGATCTACAACATATCACAGTTTCAGTCATTTTTGCCGAAATCCAGAATATCACCGTCCTCGCTTACTTTCAAGAAAGTGGCCTGGTTGTGGCCAAACGGTCAGTGATTCGTGGGTGTGCCCATTGAGACCTTTTC
Source organism: Thermobia domestica (assembly GCF_964235325.1). Classification (NCBI taxonomy): domain Eukaryota; kingdom Metazoa; phylum Arthropoda; class Insecta; order Zygentoma; family Lepismatidae; genus Thermobia; species Thermobia domestica. The sequence continues at coordinate 145,937,629 of NC_137456.1, read as the reverse complement.
TCGGAATCTCAAGATCTACAACATATCACAGTTTCAGTTATTTTTTTAAGAAATCCAGAACATCACCATGTTCCGTTACTTTCAAAAAAAGTGGCCCTGTAGTATCGAAACGATCAGTGATTAGTGGTTGTGCCTATTAAATCCTTTTCTCAGGATCACAATATCTACAACATATCACAGTTTCAGTCATTTTTACCGAAATCCAGAACATCAACATTTTCGATTACTTTCCAAAATTGGCCCTGTAGTGGCGAAACGGTCAGTGAGTAGTGGTTGTGCCTATTAAATCCTTTTCTCGGAATCACAAGATCTACAACATATCACAGTTCCAGTCATTTTTACCGAAATCCAGAACATCAACATTTTCGATTACTATCCAAAAAGTGGCCCTGTAGTGGCCAAACGGTTACTGATTAGGTGTTGTACCATTTTCTCAGAATTACAAGATCTACAACATATCACAGTTTCAGTAATTTTTACCGAAATCCAGAACATCACCATCCTCGCTTACTTTCAAGAAAGTGGCCTGGTTGTGGCCAAACGGTCAGTGATTCGTGGGTGTGCCCATTGAGACCTTTTCTCGGAATCTCAAGATCTACAACATATCACAGTTTCAGTTATTTTTTTAAGAAATCCAGAACATCACCATGTTCCGTTACTTTCAAAAAAAGTGGCCCTGTAGTATCGAAACGATCAGTGATTAGTGGTTGTGCCTATTAAATCCTTTTCTCAGGATCACAATATCTACAACATATCACAGTTTCAGTCATTTTTACCGAAATCCAGAACATCAACATTTTCGATTACTTTCCAAAATTGGCCCTGTAGTGGCGAAACGGTCAGTGAGTAGTGGTTGTGCCTATTAAATCCTTTTCTCAGAATCACAATATCTACAACATATCACAGTTTCAATCATTTTTACCGAAATCTAGAATGTCACCATCTTTGGTTACTTTCAATTGGCCTGGTTGTGGCTAAACGGCCAGTGATTATTGGCTGTACCCATTACGACTTTTTCTCAGAATCACAATATCTACAACGTATCACAGTTTCAGTCATTTTTACCGAAATCCAGGCCATCAATATTTTCGGTTCTTTCAAGAAAGTGGCCTGCTTCTGGCCAATGGTCAGCGATTAGTGGTTGTGCCTATTAGGACCTTCCCTCAGAATCAGCAATCTACAACATATCACAGTTTCCGTCATTTTTACCGAAATCCAGGACATCAACATTTTCGGTTACTTTTAAGATAGTGGCCTGTAATGGCCAAACGGAAACTGAGTAGTATGTGTGACCATTGAGACCTTTTCTCGGAATCACAAGATCTACAACATATCACAGTTTCAGTCATTTCTATCGAAATCCAGAACACCACTATGTTCCGTTATTTCAAGAAAGTGGCCCGGTAGTGGCAAAATGGTTAGTAATTATTGGTTGTGCCTATTAGGACATTTTCTCAGAATCACAATATCTACAACATATCACAGTTTCAGCCATTTTTAATGAAATCCAGAAAATCAATATTTATTACTTTCCAAAAAGTGTCCCTGTAGTGGCCAAACGGTCAGTGATTAGTGGTTGTGTCCTTTTCTCAGAATCACAAGATCTACAACATATCACAGTTTCAGTCATTTTTACCGAAATGCAGAACATCACCATCTTCGGTTACTTTCAAGAAAGTGGCCTGGTTGTGGCCAAAGGTCAGTGATTAGTTTGTGTGCCCATGGAGACCTTTTCGTGGAATCACAAGATCTATAACATATCAAAGTTTCAGTCATTTTTACCTAAATCCAGAACATCACCATGTTCCGTTACTTTAAAAAAAGTGGCCCTGTAATGGCCAAGCGCTCAGTATTTATTGGTTGTGCCAATTAGGACATTTTCTCAGAATCACAATATCTACAATATATCACAGTTTCAGTTATTTCTATCGAAATCAAGAACATCACCATGTTCCGTTACTTTCAAGAAAGTGGCCCGGTAATGGCCAAACGCTCAGTATTTATTCGTTGTGCCCATTAGGACATTTTCTCAGAATCACAAGATCTACAACATATCACAGTTTCAGTAATTTTTACGGAAATCCAGAACATCACCATCTTCGGTTACTTTCAAGAAAGTGGCCTGGTTGTTTCCAAAAGGTCAGTGATTAGTGGGTGTGCCCATTGAGACCTTTTCTCGGAATCGGAAGATCTACAACATATCACAGTTTAAGTCATTTTTACCGAAATCCAGAACATCACCGTGGCCCTTTAGTGGCCAAACGCTTAGTAATTATTGGTTGTGCCCATTAGGACATTTTCTCAGAATCACCACATCTACAACATATCACAGTTTCAGTCATTTTTACCGAAATCCAAAACATCACCATGTTCCGTTACTTTCAGAAAAGTGCCCTCGTAGTGTCCAAACGGCCAGTGATTATTGGCTGTGCCCATTAAGACTTTTTCTCACAATCACAATGGTTACAACATATCGCAATTTCAGTCAATTTTACCGAAATACAGGCCATCAATATTTTCGGTTACTTTCAAGAAAGTAGCCTGGTTGTGGCCAAAGGTCAGTCACTAATGGTTGTGCCTATTAAGACCTTTTCGTAGAATCACCACATCTACAACATATCACAGTTTCAGTCATTTTTACCGAAATCCAGAACATCACCATGTTCCGTTGCATTCAAAAAAGTCGCTCTGTAGTGGCCAAAAGTCAATGATTAATGGTTGTGCCTATTAAGACTTTCTTTTAGAATCACCACATCTACAACATACCACAGTTTCAGTCATTTTTACCGAAATCCAGAACATCACCATGTTCCGTTACTTTCAAAAAAGTGGCCTAACGGTCAGTAATTATTGGTTGTGCCCATTAGGACATTTTCTCAGAATCACAATATCTACGACATATCACAGTTTTAGTCATTTTTACCGAAATCAAGAACATCGCTATCTTCGGTTACTTTCAAAATAGTGGCCTCGTGGTGGCCAAACGATCAGTGATTAGTGGTTGTGCTCATTAAGACCTTTTCTCAGAATCACAATATCTACAAAATATCACAGTTTCAGTGATTTTTACCGAAATCCAGAATATCACCATCTTTGGTTACTTTCAAGTGGCCTGCTTGTGGCCAAACGGTCAGTAATTATTGGTTGTACCCATTAGGACATTTTCTCAGAATCACAATATCTACAACATATTACAGTTTCAGTCATTTTTACCTAAATGCAGAACATCACCATTTTAGCTTACTTTAAAAAAAGTCATCTCGTAGTGTCCAAACGACCAGTGATTATTGGCTGTGCACATTAAGAATTTCTCTCAGAATCACAATATCTACAACATATCACAGTTTCAGTCATTTTTACTGAAATCCAGGTCATCAACATTTTCGGTTACTTTCAAGAAAGTGGCCTGTAATGGCCAAACGGAAATTGATTAGTGTGTGTGCCCATTAAGACCTTTTCTCGGAATCACAAGATTTAAAACATATCACAGTTTCAGTCACTTCTGTCGAAATCCAGAACATCGCCATGTTCCGTTACTTTCAAGAAAGTGGCTCGGTAGTGGCCAAACGGTCAGTAATTATTAGTTGTGCCCATTAGGGCATTTTTTCAGAATCACAATATCTACAACATATCACAGTTTCAGTCATTTTTAGCGAAATCCAGAAAATCAACATATTCGATTACTTTCCAAAAAGTGGCCCTGTAGTGGCCAAACGTTGAGTGATTAGTGGTTGTGCTCTTTTCTCAGAATCACAAGATCTACAACATATCACAGTTTTATTTTTTCGAAATCCAGAACATCATCTTCGATTACTTTCAAGAAAGTGGCCTGGTTGTGGCCAAAGGTCAGTGATTTGTTTGTGTGCCCATGGAGACCTTACAAGATCTAAAACATATCACTTTACAGTCATTTGTACCTAAATCCAGAACATCACCATGTTCCGTTACTTTAAAAAAGTGGCCCTGTAATGGCCGAACTGTCAGTGATTAGTGGGTATGCCCATTCAGACCTTTTCTCGGAATCACAAGATCTACAACATATCACAGTTCCAGTCATTTTTACCGAAATCCAGAACATCAACATTTTCGATTACTATCCAAAAAGTGGCCCTGTAGTGGCCAAACGGTTACTGATTAGGTGTTGTACCATTTTCTCAGAATTACAAGATCTACAACATATCACAGTTTCAGTCATTTTTGCCGAAATCCAGAATATCACCGTCCTCGCTTACTTTGAAGAAAGTGGCCTGGTTGTGGCCAAACGGTCAGTGATTCGTGGGTGTGCCCATTGAGACCTTTTCTCGGAATCTCAAGATCTACAACATATCACAGTTTCAGTTATTTTTTTAAGAAATCCAGAACATCACCATGTTCCGTTACTTTCAAAAAAAGTGGCCCTGTAGTATCGAAACGATCAGTGATTAGTGGTTGTGCCTATTAAATCCTTTTCTCAGGATCACAATATCTACAACATATCACAGTTTCAGTCATTTTTACCGAAATCCAGAACATCAACATTTTCGATTACTTTCCAAAATTGGCCCTGTAGTGGCGAAACGGTCAGTGAGTAGTGGTTGTGCCTATTAAATCCTTTTCTCGGAATCACAAGATCTACAACATATCACAGTTCCAGTCATTTTTACCGAAATCCAGAACATCAACATTTTCGATTACTATCCAAAAAGTGGCCCTGTAGTGGCCAAACGGTTACTGATTAGGTGTTGTACCATTTTCTCAGAATTACAAGATCTACAACACATCACAGTTTCAGTAATTTTTACCGAAATCCAGAACATCACCATCCTCGCTTACTTTCAAGAAAGTGGCCTGGTTGTGGCCAAACGGTCAGTGATTCGTGGGTGTGCCCATTGAGACCTTTTCTCGGAATCTCAAGATCTACAACATATCACAGTTTCAGTTATTTTTTTAAGAAATCCAGAACATCACCATGTTCCGTTACTTTCAAAAAAAGTGGCCCTGTAGTATCGAAACGATCAGTGATTAGTGGTTGTGCCTATTAAATCCTTTTCTCAGGATCACAATATCTACAACATATCACAGTTTCAGTCATTTTTACCGAAATCCAGAACATCAACATTTTCGATTACTTTCCAAAATTGGCCCTGTAGTGGCGAAACGGTCAGTGAGTAGTGGTTGTGCCTATTAAATCCTTTTCTCAGAATCACAATATCTACAACATATCACAGTTTCAATCATTTTTACCGAAATCTAGAATGTCACCATCTTTGGTTACTTTCAATTGGCCTGGTTGTGGCTAAACGGCCAGTGATTATTGGCTGTACCCATTACGACTTTTTCTCAGAATCACAATATCTACAACGTATCACAGTTTCAGTCATTTTTACCGAAATCCAGGCCATCAATATTTTCGGTTCTTTCAGGAAAGTGGCCTGCTTCTGGCCAATGGTCAGCGATTAGTGGTTGTGCCTATTAGGACCTTCCCTCAGAATCAGCAATCTACAACGTATCACAGTTTCCGTCATTTTTACCGAAATCCAGGACATCAACATTTTCGGTTACTTTTAAGATAGTGGCCTGTAATGGCCAAACGGAAACTGAGTAGTATGTGTGACCATTGAGACCTTTTCTCGGAATCACAAGATCTACAACATATCACAGTTTCAGTCATTTCTATCGAAATCCAGAACACCACTATGTTCCGTTATTTCAAGAAAGTGGCCCGGTAGTGGCAAAATGGTCAGTAATTATTGGTTGTGCCTATTAGGACATTTTCTCAGAATCACAATATCTACAACATATCACAGTTTCAGCCATTTTTAATGAAATCCAGAAAATCAATATTTTTTATTACTTTCCAAAAAGTGTCCCTGTAGTGGCCAAACGGTCAGTGATTAGTGGTTGTGTCCTTTTCTCAGAATCACAAGATCTACAACATATCACAGTTTCAGTCATTTTTACCGAAATGCAGAACATCACCATCTTCGGTTACTTTCAAGAAAGTGGCCTGGTTGTTGCCAAAGGTCAGTGATTAATTTGTGTGCCCATGGAGACCTTTTCGTGGAATCACAAGATCTATAACATATCAAAGTTTCAGTCATTTTTACCTAAATCCAGAACATCACCATGTTCCGTTACTTTAAAAAAAGTGGCCCTGTAATGGCCAAGCGCTCAGTATTTATTGGTTGTGCCAATTAGGACATTTTCTCAGAATCACAATATCTACAATATATCACAGTTTCAGTTATTTCTATCGAAATCAAGAACATCACCATGTTCCGTTACTTTCAAGAAAGTGGCCCGGTAATGGCCAAACGCTCAGTATTTATTCGTTGTGCCCATTAGGACATTTTCTCAGAATCACAAGATCTACAACATATCACAGTTTCAGTAATTTTTACGGAAATCCAGAACATCACCATCTTCGGTTACTTTCAAGAAAGTGGCCTGGTTGTTTCCAAAAGGTCAGTGATTAGTGGGTGTGCCCATTGAGACCTTTTCTCGGAATCGGAAGATCTACAACATATCACAGTTTAAGTCATTTTTACCGAAATCCAGAACATCACCGTGGCCCTTTAGTGGCCAAACGCTCAGTAATTATTGGTTGTGCCCATTAGGACATTTTCTCAGAATCACCACATCTACAACATATCACAGTTTCAGTCATTTTTACCGAAATCCAAAACATCACCATGTTCCGTTACTTTCAGAAAAGTGCCCTCGTAGTGTCCAAACGGCCAGTGATTATTGGCTGTGCCCATTAAGACTTTTTCTCACAATCACAATGGTTACAACATATCGCAATTTCAGTCAATTTTACCGAAATACAGGCCATCAATATTTTCGGTTACTTTCAAGAAAGTAGCCTGGTTGTGGCCAAAGGTCAGTCACTAATGGTTGTGCCTATTAAGACCTTTTCGTAGAATCACCACATCTACAACATATCACAGTTTCAGTCATTTTTACCGAAATCCAGAACATCACCATGTTCCGTTGCATTCAAAAAAGTCGCTCTGTAGTGGCCAAAAGTCAATGATTAATGGTTGTGCCTATTAAGACTTTCTTTTAGAATCACCACATCTACAACATACCACAGTTTCAGTCATTTTTACCGAAATCCAGAACATCACCATGTTCCGTTACTTTCAAAAAAGTGGCCTAACGGTCAGTATTTATTGATTGTGCCCATTAGGACATTTTCTCAGAATTACAATATCTACAACATATCACAGTTTTAGTCATTTTTACCGAAATCAAGAACATCGCTATCTTCGGTTACTTTCAAAATAGTGGCCTCGTGGTGGCCAAACGATCAGTGATTAGTGGTTGTGCTCATTAAGATCTTTTCTCAGAATCACAATATCTACAAAATATCACAGTTTCAGTGATTTTACCGAAATCCAGAACATGACCATCTTCGGTTACTTTCAAGAAAGTGTCCTCGTTGTGGCCAAACGGTCATTGATTAGTGTTTGTGCCCATTAAGACCTTTTCTCAGAATTACCACATCTACAACATATCACAGTTTCAGTCATTTTACCGAAATCCAGAAAGTGGCTATCTTCGGTTACTTTCAAAATAGTGGCCTCGTGATGGCCAAACGATCAGTGATTAGTGGTTGTGCTCATTAAGACCTTTTCTCAGAATCACAATATCTACAAAATAACACAGTTTCAGTGATTTTACCGAAATCCAGAACATGGCCATCTTCGGTTACTTTCAAGAAAGTGGCCTCGTTGTGGCCAAACGTTCATTGTTTAGTGTTTGTGCCCATTAAGACCTTTTCTCAGAATTACCACATCTACAACATATCACAGTTTTAGTCATTTTTACCGAAATCAGGAACATCGCCATCTTCGGTTACTTTCAAAACAGTGGCCTCGTAGTGGCCAAACGTTCAGTGATTAGTGGTTGTGCTCATTAAGACCTTTTCCCAGAATCACAATACTACAACAAATCACCGTTTCAAGCAATTGCTATGAAATCCAAAATAACGTTAAGTTCTGCTGTTGGCAAAAATGTGGCTCTGTAGTTACCAAACGGTCAGTGATTGGTGGTTGTGCTTATTGAGACTTTTTCTCAAGATCACAACATCTACAACCCATCACAGTTTTACTGATTTTCATTGAAATCCAGAATATCACTATGTTTGGCTGTTTTGAAAAAAGTAGCCCTGTAGTGGCCAAATATCAGTGTTTGGTGGTTATGGCCATTAGGACCTTTTCGGGATCACAATATCTACAACATCACGGTTTTAGTATTTTTGTCCAAAATCTCGAATGTTGTTTCCTTAGGTTTTTTTTTTAGAAAGTGGCCTCATGGTGGCCAAACGGCCAACGATTTTTGGTTGTGTCCATTGAGACTTTTTCTCAGGAACATAATATCTACAACATAACACGGTTCCAAGCAATTCCACCGAAATCCAATTTCCATAAAGATTGTTCGGGGTCCTTTCTCATTTCGAAGGAGCATTGCCTCTGCAAAACTTCTCTGTGAAAAACTTCAAAACCCGTATTTTGTACTTTGAAGTCATCTTTGCATCGGCAGAGTATCGTTCCTTTAATTTGGTCCTTTTAAATCAAAGGTACCCTTTTTTAAAAGGGACCCTTTGCCTCCTTTAACCTGTTCTCCGAAAGAAACAAAAAAAATGTGTGCATTTATTTTCGGTCTAGTATATATGTGCCAAGTTTCAAGAAAATCAGATGAATAGAAATCCTTGTGAAGCTATCTCCTTTATAGTTTCACTTTTTGGACTTAACAAGTCGTTTGTCCCGAAGTCCTCAATTTCTTTATTACCTCAAATTGCATTGTAAATAAATGCACTTTCAAATTTGCAATATTATATACTGTAATTTCTTAGTCGATACAATTTTCTGTCCCCGAAAAACAAGAAAGCACCCGTCAAAAGCAATTCCTCGAACTTTCCACTAGAATTTATCATAAGAAAGTTTTTTGTTCCTCTCTCAGAGATTTGCATCCCTTTTACCTTTAGGGCCACTCATTGACAAAAGGTACTCACATGACCGCTATATACAGACATGCTCTTAGGTAGGTCAGAGATTGGGAAAGTAGACGATTTTAATAATAATAATAATAATAATAATAATAATAATAATAATAATAATAATAATAATTGTTATTATTATTATTATTATTATTATTATTATTATTATTATTATTATTATTATTATTATTATTATAACAATTAGGTTTACAACTAGGGTCCCATCTCTTTATCTTGTATGAGAGGCCCGCTAGTCAGCTAAGCCATTGGTGTTCCTTATTCTGTGTTTCTCTCTCTTTCTGTGTCGTGTGGATGTTTGTTTTGGGGTATTAGGCTTTTATATTAAACCTTTACATTATATAATCTTTTTCTTTTTTACGAGATTTTCTTTTGGAAAAGGAAAGGAACTGCTTTCCTCTTATGTGTGTTTCTTACCATTCACCTTGTTTGAACTGCTTAGGTAAGATGATTTTGTAACTTTTATGTCATCCATTGCCATCACGATAATAAAATGGTAAGTCTTAACAATTTATTTTATTCTCTTATTTGCAGTTTGCCACACTGATATATTTGTAACATAATTGAGGTTTGGTCCAACGCCTTTCGAATGTGCAACCAACCCAAGCGCTGAGCTTTTTGGGTTGCCTGCTATTGCAGGAAAGGGAGAATTGCAGGTGGTAATGCACTTTTGGAGTCGTGTATACAACACATAGTTATATTTCAAATAAACTACGTTTTACAGTATAACCAGCTCAATTTTCAAAATGGCGCAATGTTGGGAATGCCGATCAACGTGATCGGTTTACCATCATGGTGATCGCCATTCCTAACAACATTTGGAATACTTCTTTAGCCAAAAATTATAAAAGAGGCTAGACCTAAGATAGGTAATACGACTACTTGAGTCAAACACTGAAACTTTGGTATAGGTGTAACTTTTGTGGATCGTGGGTGTATGCTGACTGTACTGTTGTGGACTCACCACATGATATATCTGTGACGTGTCTTTGAAAATACGTCAATAAAACATTCAGTTGACGTTTCTCAGTCTTTCGAAGGCGCAGTGTAGAAAAAAAAACTTGAACTGCCTATGAAATTATGGGTGTTTTTAGTAAGTTTGTACTGTGATCGCCATTACCAACATGTGATAGGAATGGCGATCAAAGTAGCAATTTGAGTTTTTTCCATCGTGTTGCCGAACTGAAAGAATGATCCTCTTTTTACTTTACATACTTATTGTAGAAGGATTGGAGTACGTATTTACAAATTTGTTTCAATATATTTTTGAAACGTAATAACCTGTTTTTCTTAGGTGATCGCCATTGCCCACCTCTCCCCTATTTATTTTTTTACTAGCTTCGCGAGCCCCAGGTTGAGAAACGCTGGTCTAGAGTCTAAAGCAGCCGGAGAATCCTGCTGAATACATCATCTCTAATACGTGCCAAAATCAAGAACTTGGGAAGCCTTACCTTCCATCTAGCTTGAGGGACATCGAAATGTCCCAGATTTTGGCGTTTTTTTTTTTCACACTAATCCTATGACTTATCAATTCCAAAATTTCGTCACGATAAGAATATAAACTCGCTATCTGTACAAGCCAATTGTTGTCCCCAGTTCTCTAGAGAATCATCATTCTATTATAATTATCATTTTGGTTTGTTCATTGTTGTCTTTTTCAAAAGATTACTAACTTGATTTCAATACTACGAAATGACAGGAAATTTTTTACTCTCACTATGATTAAGCTCAGCTGGGCGTCCAGCATATTGGCCCACGGACAATTCTTCACTACAAATTCTTATATCTGTGATCAGTTCCTCAACATAATATGAGTAAAAAAAAAACTGTGTAGTAGGTTTCTGACGCATTAATGACCTCATCATTCGCAATACGCCTACTCCGCAAATGTTTCGTAATATTTGAGAAGAATAAGTAATCGAACGGAGTCTAATCGCTTGAATATGGTGGGTAGGCTAAAGGTTCGTAGCCAGATTGGTGCACAAAAGTGAGTGTTTCTGCTGCTTGGTTTGTAGCTGCTTGCAGTAATACAATTTTCGAGAGGAAGTCGCGTCTCTTTGCTTTTATAGCATCTCGTAACGTTTGTAGCAGGTTCCTGTAATATATTCTTGTGATTGTAGTCCCCCCTACTTCTTTTTAAGCAATCAGTCAAGATCGCAACTTTATGATCCCAAAACACTTTCAACATAACTTCGGTGGATGGACGCTCTGGTTTAGCCTTTCTGGAGATTGGAGACGAGGTATGTTTTTATGTCTACTCATTTCTTTTGTTTCAGGGTCAAATAGATACACCCATCATTCATCCGTGGTCATTAATAATGCTTATTCTTGTAGTATAGGTCTAAAATGTCCTGTGCAAATTAAACTCGTTGCTGTTTTCGAAAAGTTGTCAACTATCGATGAATCTACCCTGCTGCCTTTTTGCTCATTATGTAATATGGTCCAAACAAGCCCCTACTATTGTTCACCTTTTTACACAAACAATTAATAATCACAATCTATCGTCAAGCAATAGCACAACCCGTAACAGCACATTTGGATCTATAGTCATTGGGAAACGAACTTCTGTTAAGCCGTCCTGAAGACTTGTGCAACATTGCCTCTTCCAGTGTTTCACTGTGTCATAAGATGGGCATTCTTCACCACACACAATTGCCATCTCTTCATGTATCGTTTCAGTCGATTTTTGTTGAAGATGGATGGCAGCTAGGCAGGCCCGTATGCTAGGGGCGTCTAGGAGGCCGGCCCCCCAAATTTTTGCTGACCCCCCTAAATTTTTCACGGTAATATTGCAAATGAACTATAACATGGTGATGAACTGTAATATGGTTGGATCGGTCCCCTAACTTCAGCCGGCCCCTTATACATTTTTGGGCTGGCTACCGGCCTGCAGCTAGGTATTCAATTTTGTCCAACATGCTGCCGTGATCTGCTTTTCTGGCTGTAACATCAACTCAACAGCATCTGTAAATACACAAGTTAGCCACATATATTAGTGAGCCACATATATTAGTGAGATGCTAATCTGTCATTGTGAAAATTCTTACATTATTTGCGCATCTTTATTACTGTGACAATAAGAACTTTCTGCACTCATCCCATACAATTCGTCCCTCTCGAGACAAAGGGGCGTATCTCATTTTTTCAACTTTTCCAGAAGACAGGTTTAATGATGTTACCATAAGTTTATTTTATCATGTGCTGTCAAAATTTAATTTAATCTCGTAAGCTACATACCTGACACGAAGGATATCAAACTAAATTTTAAAAGAAGATTTTATCATAAATAATGAGAAAAGGTTTAAACTTATCTCCTGGAAAATTTAAGAAAATGAAATACGCCCTTTTGTACATTCCTTTAAAATATCGTAAGGAAAAGCATAAATCTAAGGCACCTTTGCTTCAGAGTCGACATTATATAAAAATGGGGAATAATCCGAATAATAGCCCTACTGCAAAAAAACACGGTTAATTGATTGTTAAAGAGGACGTCAGCATGAAGTTATTTGTCATTTCGATCCCGAGAGATTTCTTTCTATGAGGACTAAATTTCTCTCTGATTAAATTTTTAGTCTCCCTGCTTTCAAGAAGTTTTTATTATTACAATTGTTTCTGCGTCTTTTGATAATATAGTCACACTGTTATTGGCTATAGTTCGTAGATATTTTTACTAGAATGTAGATTTCTCTCTGTAGTGAACGGCTAAGATACTATCGCGCCTAGTTAGTTGACATATTAGTATATTCTACTAACATGTAGACAGGGCATAAATCACCCTGATTGCCTTCCAAAAAGAGATGATTATACGAGGATTTTTGTTGAATAAACAACAATTTACAAACTTAAAAAATCTCATCTATTTGCTAAGATTCAGTATCCCATAGGAATGCTGTGTATTAATATTGTATACTATATGATAGTGTTACTTATTTTCAATTTTTATACCCCTATTCTATATCAATATCTTAAAAGAAGTATAATTAGCTCAAACTTCTTTAACCACCACTGAATAAAAATTGTTATAAATGTATTTGAAATCTTTCGCTGCCATCTAGTGGCTACAATTGAATTTTGGTTCAATTGAGTTGATTGAGTTGATTTTTAGTTTAGCGTCCCTTTCAGCAGCGAGGCTATATGAGACGTGGACCTACTGATTAACGTGGAATCCGAACCACATGAGCTCCCACCGGGAATCGAACCCGGGTCTCCCACGCCAAAGGCGCGTACAATTTTGGTTCAAGGATATAATTATATACATAAGTACTGCATTGGACATTATAAGTATAAAACCAAAAAGAAGAATCCATTCTATTAATCTTTCGTTTGGAGAATGTGTAAAACGTGGAAGATCAGTACAATATTATGAACAATTAGTTGCCGACACATCACATATTATACTGGCTATTAAGTTCCCTCGCAAACAACAACCATAGGCAAGCCAGAAGGTTATAGTAGTGGCTGAGTAGCATATATTTTAATCACACTCGACCCTAGCCATAGGAGCTAAATACACTGTTCTGATTGGTTGAAGTTATCCGTTTCTCGCCACTTAGAACACGTATAGCATAAATGAAACACCTGTCAGTCCTCGTGGTCAAGCATGCTAGCGCACGCGCTAGTAATAAAAATCACATTCGGCGTAGGTTCAAACTCGGTCCAATGAAAGCTTTTTTTTAATACTTATTTGAAATTTTGATAACACTGTTATTATTAAAATAAGACGAAAATAATACTCATTTACCCTAGTACGTAATATAATGTGTAAAAAGTGATTTACTTACGGCACGAAACAGCTGAGCCAGCGTCAGCGAGCGAACGGCCCCATAGAGCTCGTTCTATTCCAACTTTGACCCCATGATAATATCACGCGACATTACGTCACAGAACTCACGTAACATTTTGTGCTCACAGAACTCACGCACGAATTCCGGATAGTTGTGCAGCGTCTTGAGAAACAGTTCGTCTGTCGGAGTTGGGCCTACGATAGGGCGCCAATTTCTAGGCGTCCCTTTGACTGCACATCATACGCGTATGTGCGCGAATATCACATCACATTCTCCTTGAACGAATTACGCTTCTATCTATAGAAATCACGGTAACTGCATCCGAATTTGCTACTATCGTTGCAGTTGGCTAATCGAGGCTTACATTGTACATCGCAGTAGCGTATTTAAGGGGTTATCGGGCTCAAGTCCCAACGCAGAATACACAACTTCATTAAAATATGTCGGCACTCAGAAGAAAAAATATATGTGCTTATTTACGTGTTGTGCATAGTCTCCCCCGAAACAAAATCCTAAGTACAGCACTGGTACATCGCTACAAGAGTCCGCTACTACGCGTTATGTTATAGGCTATTATTGGATTTCGTGCTCATTTTCGTCTAATATTCCTTAACGGCGACTCCCTGTACGGGTCCCTTTGCTATAGCTGCTGAATGGAACCACTTCGAAATGGGATAACTCGTGATGATATATGACACACCACATTCTACATTTTCAGGATTGAAAGTTGTTTACTTAATCCCTCGCTGTATGGTTTTGAATATCACCGGTTCCTCATCACAAGTCTTGCAAAGGGTCTATGAGAGGCTAATCCAAGCAATAGCTTCGGTGATTTCATACTCTTCTTCAAATTATACAGAGGTCGTTCAGCCTACGTTGGGCCGATTTCGTTCCTTCCTCCTCCCGGGCAGAATGGACTCACCCGACCTGGCTCGTGGCGTTCTGCAGTGTTGTGCAGTGGCTTCCTGGGAACGGAGTTGTTTTTCCGCGCGGAAGACAATAACACACAAAACAGGACCATTGTTGTGAGTGTCGTGTTAAATTTGATTCCAAGTGTGTGGGTTTCCGCTTTGTGACCAAAATGCCGTCCAAACTAAGTCGGTTTTGGGAAGGCTATGTTGCGGTTCTTTATGACGCCCACTTTACTGTATCTGTCATTAGAAAACAGTGCAAGAAGAATGGTTGCAACATCAGTTTAAGTGGAATAAAATATGTTATTAAAAAGTACAAGGGCAACGAAGCTCCACAATTGGATCACCAGCGAAGCTGCCTAGGAAGCGGGAATGCACCAAGGCCACCTCCAGCATGCAGAGGAAACTTTGAAAAATGACAATGCAGGAAAATCCGCCAACACAAAGGTGTATGGCTAGTCGTCTTGGCGTGTCTTTGGGGACTGTGAGCCGGACGTTACACCATCAACTCAAGCTGGAGAAAGTCATGAAAGCACGCGGCCATCTTCTCACAGATGCCTACCAAAAATACGAAAGTTTAACGCCCGGAAGTTGTACGAAAGGCATCTGGAAAAACAAAGGGGGATGTACGTCGTAACGCTCGATGAAGAATGGATTTACCTTTCCGACTGCGGCAAAATGAGAGCCATCATGTACCGAGAGAAAGACGCCAAGAACTTCAGAAGGTGGGTCCGTGTTTGTAAAGAATCCTTCCCAAAAGGGTTCATGGTCCTTACTGACTATTGTTACCGAGGTAAACTGAAGATTCGTAGGGTGACGAAGAACTGCAAAATAAATTCGTAGTATTTTCAGGAGCCGATCATGCTGGCAATCTACGAGCATGAGATTCCAACAATGTACGGAAATGACGCCAATCTGGTGCGCATTCACATGGACAAGCTCTCATCACATATCTCAAGCGATCGTCCCTCGCATTCTACAAGGAGGTGGAGGAGGCAAGTGGTATACAGGTAATACCTTTCAATGAGGTACCTGTTAAAACTCCAGATGCGAGTGCTATGGACTATTGTGGATTTGGATTGCTGAAGCGGGCTTTGGGAAACTAACATGTGACAACTGTGGAATGACTTTGGAAAGCTGTGCAAAAGGAATGGGACAAGATTCCCCTCCAAATTCTTCAGAGAAGTCTATTACAGTGGAAATTACGCTGTCGGGTTATTGTTAGGAACCAAGGGAAACACATCGAGCACTTACGGACCTGGCGCCATGGATTTTTCTAAATTTTTTAGGTAAGTCGAAATTGGCCAAATGTAGACTGAACAACCTGTGTATGACAATCATATTTGTGGATGTGATTCGTAAAATCATAAACTCGAAAATTATCTAAGATAACAATTTTACAACTGTGGCCGCTACTGCGACAGCGTCAGTTTACAATTTTACAACCACCGAGAATTCGCAAATATTTTGTCCATAGTTAAGATGTCGTATTCTCACTTCACGAGATCGAAAACGACGTGACATAAATTGTGCGGCGCGTTAAAGTCACAAAAGTACCAATAATTTACTTTTAAATGTTAATGTAGTTTTGAAATCTCACGAAGAAAAATCTAATTTCAGATTAATAGCACACTGAATTGATTAAAAAGACAGTATCGCTCGTATAGGCAGATGCAAAATAGCATAACTGATTTTTTTTTTTTTTTTTTACCGTAAATTCTAAAATTGTTTATTGCAAGGTTTGAACAGTATATGCAGTGGCGGATCTAGAAGGTAAAAACTGGGGGATAGCCAGAACTCAGACTATGATAGATATATCATGAGTTTACTATAAACCTTCAAAACTATATAAATAATAAATTAAATTATTTTTCTCTCAAAAAACTGGGGGACTTGGATCCCGAGCTAGATACGCCACTGAATATATGTACTGGTATTAAGGTAAATATTATTTTCTACAATATATTTGTACGATAATAAGAACATTTAGTAATTGCAACAGTAACAAAGCCTTCCAATGTATATAAGTGCTTGTTTCCTAATCCAGGGATGTCCAACGTGAGGCTCCAAGACAAATGCAGTACTGGAATCAAATTTCCTTACTTCACAAGAGAAACTACAATTGTATATTTTGGTGTGTGTACGCTGTATGATGTGCGCTTCGGCTGGACAGCTCTGGATTGATTTTTTTTTTAAAAAAAAACTTCTATGAAAAATGAAATGATGTATAACTTGGTCCAACAAGATGATAGCATATATGAGAATGAATATTTTATAAAATGATAATCTATCTTCAAAAGTAGGCTAAATACAGAGCCACAAAATACAAAAACCTTTTTGCATACACTATAAGACGGTATCAAAACGTTTTACACCTTTGTTCTCGTTAATTGTAATTTCCTTTATACAACTGTAAAAATTTAGAATATTTGCTATACTTTATTTACCTAAAATTAGAATTCTAAGTACAGTACCTGAAATTTAATATAAATTTACCTTATTATACAGAGTGGACATAAAATCTTTCCCTGATAAACATTAATACCAAGAAAACTAAGAATGTTAGAAGTATGCTCTTTGCGGCAAATAATAAGAAAACTCAAAACGTGTTTTACCTGATTTAGAGAATTTCTACATGTGCTCCATTAGTTGCCCTCAAGACATCCATGCGAGATTCAATTTCCATCCATGTATTCCTCAACATTTCAGGAGACACTGTGTCTATTGCGACCCTTATCCTGTTTTTGTGTGTTGCAATATCACGAACAAGCGTTGCGTAAACCCTGCCTTAAACATTACCCCACACTAAGAAGTCAAGATGGTTTATATCTGGGAATCGTGGTGGCCATTATATTGGCCTCTCCCCATCTATCGGCCAGGAAAAGTTTCATCGAGAAATGAACGACGAAGGAGCCCCATCCAATTGAAGAAGCTATGTAGCATATCAAGGTATCTAAGAAAATGTCTCCAGTAATGGTTGGTTGTCACACTTCACTTTCTGCTGTGCTGAAGCCATTTTTAAACAAATGACTGTCGCGCTGCCGTCAGCTGCAGTAGATGGCTGCGCAGGCTGTGTCAAAATCTTGAAGCATCATGGAAGCAATGTTTTCACACCTCATGCTTCTACCATTCCTTTTTTTCTTCTTGTTATTAATGTTTGTTATTGAGGAGAGATTTTATGTCCCGTATTAATAACAATAGAAACCCTTTTACGCGTATACTGTAAACGCTACCGGCATTGCTCTTTCAGTATGCATAATGATAGTAGTGATTTCAGGGAATTTTCTAGGGAAAATTCCCCACGGAGCTTGGAAATTCATCCAGACCATATCTTTGATAGTGCTTAACGTGGGTTACCAGGATTTTTGCACTCTTACATTGACTGCGGCGCATTGAAAATTCTCTCCGATAGTGCTTAACGTGGGTCACCAGGATTTTCACACTCTTACATTGACCGCGGCGTATTGAAAATTCTCCGGGAGTTATCTTCCGAATCGTTTTCTGAAGCCCGCAACAAAGAGCGCCTTTGGCAAGCGTGATACCCCCTACCATCGAGTAGGTAATACATAATCAGACATGGTGAACACAGAGAATAATTTTATTTGTATTTTCATTAATAATTTAGTGTGGTAGAAGTAGAATATGTATTTTATTTCATTAAGATCTTATCTTAGGTAAATGTTAAAGCTCTGTTGTTTAACATGTCTAATTATGGGGAAAGGGTAGCCACAATGATTCTTACTCATGTACGTTAAAATACAAGATATGGAGAAACAAGTAACTTTATGGACCTTTCTATGGTTTAGTTAGATAACATTTGTTAATTGTAATTTGCCCTTCTTTCTCAGTACGTAGTCCATGTTGCATAAACACAGACCAAACGCCCACTTCTTAAGCCGGGTGCACATTGACCATAGCAAGGCTTGCAAAGCCGAAGCAGAGGGTGTGAGCAGAGGGTACGAAAAGAGATTCATAACTGTATTGATTGCTGCGACAATTTCGCTTCTCCACAGCAAATGTGCTGGAGCACCGTTATGCATAAACCACGTGTTTCGATGAACAGCCAGTGGCACAGTCTCTAGTAGTTCAGGCAGAATCTCTTTCAAAAATATCCGATACTTCCACCCGGTCAGGCATTGTGGAAGTAGGTACGGTCTGATAAGAATTATCAACGATTGATGCCCACACAATCACAGAACACCCTTCCTGATGGGCACGAGTTGACATTCCATATGGGTTTGCCTCAGACCACAAATGTTGAGTGTGAGTGTTCATCACTCTATCATGGGAAAACATAACTTTATCTTTGAAGAGAATACGACACATGAAGCGGGATATATTAGCATGGTTCGCGTAGCCACTGGACAAACTCCCGCCTACGTAGATGGCGTGTAATGCATGCACCCTTTGGACATGAAAAGAGTACATCTGATTTTCGTGAAGCATGTTCCAAACCTGCCGATAATGAGTGTTAATTTCAGCAGCTACTACCTGTGTGCTGGTGGACGGTTTTCTCTGATCTCAAGCAAGAATTTCCTCCTCAGAAGCCACAGTCCATACGATTCTGTTTCGTCCAGTATTGAACCTGAGATAATTTAAGATAAAAGTATAATAATAAATTAAATGTAATAAAATATAATAAATAGCTCAAATAAGTTATACCAAAATTACAAATGTGTGCTTCCAGCAATCCTGTTTCTTGTAATCTTCGATCTACACTGGAAAACGTTGCGTGGTTCTAAGATTAGGAAACTGTTGTTTGTACAGCCATTGTGCCACACGGCCATTATCGTCCGCTTTCCCGTATGCCAGATCAATGTCTGCCAATTCCTCACGTGTGTACTCCTCTATTAACTCTGTAATCACAGTCGTTGGCCGTATGGTGATAAAATAAGGCGAAATTAAAGTTGGATATGGTAGATGTTTCCTCGCTATTATGTTCACTGTCCAGAATCGAAGATAGCGAGATTGCAACTTAGTACAACTGTTAGTGCAACTTAGTGATATACAAGGTGCCCAGTATTGACTTATATTGTACACAGGAGCGTTTTCAAAACCAGAAACCGTCAAAGTCTGAAATATGTGTTCGGCGTTTTGATGATGATAAGTCTGGTTAGTTAATCACACTTTTCTTATAATATTAATCACGACGGTGAGAATGAAAGTATGAAAAGTGGGAGAAATGAAGACACGCATGCAAGCTGCTATTTGAGCAGGAATATTAAAAGTGAAGGTAAACAAGTGGAATAATAACATTTTCTAATTTGAAGCAGTTGTAGAATAGGGGCTTAACAGGTCAGAACTTAACCCAACGAATTTCATCTTTTTCAAAGACTGATCACTACCAGTGATCTTTTTTATTCTGTTGATGTATAAAATGCTTCTAATCTGAAGGAATTTATTGGGATCATTTCTCCATCAAATACTTGTATTGCCAGGACTTATTTTTTGTGCATACGTGGTGTGAAATGTTTATCTATCTACATAATACAAAACATATACAAACATTATATATATATATATATATATATATATATATATATATATATATATATATATATATATATATATATATACTGCAATGAGTACTATGAAATATGTGGTAGACAAACACCGTGCTCGTGGGTTTTCTAGGGTTCTTCCGTTTCCTCCCACTTCCTTCATTCTACCATTTCACTCATTTCTCATTATCACCGTCTCCCTTAGTCTAGCCGGCATAGCCGTGGGAAGTTAAACTTAAATATTTCATTTTTGCAATGAGTACTTTCAGGCTCATTGTTATTTTATTCTTTTATTATTCACAAATCTGCTAACTGGTCGTATGTTACGAGTGAGCTAAAGATTAAATTCAGCTCCATTTGGACACAGCTGAATTCGCTTTGACGGAGTTTGGTTAGCCAATAGTAAACGAAACCACGTTTCAAACCTTTGGACAGTTTAGTTTGTCAAAGTTCTACCGACAGTTCTACCGATTCGGTTCGGTTCGGTTTGGGATCGGTTCGGTTCGGTTTGGAAACGGTTCGGTTCGGTTTCGGTTAACCGTTCCAAACCGGTTTAAGTGGCAAACCGAAACCGCGGTTTACGTTTCCAGGAACCGTCCACCCCTAAGTGGAAGTCCATCTCTCGACCCAGCAAGAGGCAGATCAGTGCAAAGAGTGTAAGCAGACGTACTGTTTCTGTTGTGAAAGGAGTTGATTGCACCGCGGCGGACTTGGAGAACGTCGCAGTTTGAGCAACGGGCAAACATCAAGTTCTACCAAAATATAGGCAAATCCGCTGTAGGAAAGTTGCAAATGATCAGACAAGTGTAGATTGACAACGCTCTAGGCCGCAGTGCAGTGTTTAAGTAGTATTAACGATTTACGGAAGAGAGAAACAGTTTAGAGGATTATGAGCCAGTAGAACGGTCAACAACAGTCCGAACACAACGCAAATTCAAAGAGGTTGCGATGGTTGGGCGCGCTAACCGTTCCCAGTCAGTAGATGACATCGGAGCAGCAATACGGATCAGCCGTGGAACGTGTCACAACATTCTGACGGATGACTTAAACATTTCGCATGTCACCCAGTACCGTGTCCCACGCATTCTGACACAAGACCAATAATCAGAAGTGCTGACGCTGATGGAACTCTTCTAAACCGAATAATAACAGGAGATGAAACATGGTGTCTCTTCTACGATCCACAACTAACGAGACAATCAGCCACCTGGAAATCCCCATCATCTCAAAAACGCAAAAACCCGAGACAGGACAGGTCAAAAGAAAAAATGATGCTTGAACTATTTTGAAGGTTAGTGTAGATCTGCGTATTGCCTGTGTGTGTGTGTGTGTGTGTGTGTGGACATTCACATTGAGCACAGCAACCATGGATTCTACTGGTTGTTTATATTCTAGTTACCAGTCCACGAATTTATTGACTGTATTAGTATATTAACAGAAATAATATCACGTTTCAATCTTTCCCTCTCCTGCCATCTCTACAAAACATGATGATTCAAATTAATAATAACTTACACAACTACATATGTTTTCCAACTCTCAGGTTTAATTGATTCGGAGTTTATAGCAGAAACCCTTTTAACAGTTCTAAGAAAAGTAAAGTCACACTCCACGGCATGTGCTACGGCGGGTTAAGGAAGAATCCGAACCACATTAGCTCCCGCCGGTAAACCTTGCACCCAAGTTCACGCAATTTCTGATGTGTCATTAAAGATTTGTGTGGCATGGTGTTACCGTCGTGGTACAAGACACTCTATCAGTTGATCAGTTCCGTCGTTTCTTTTGAATTGATAGGTGCGCTCGTGCTAATTTTCAACAGTACAGATTCGAATCTATCGTTCTGCCCAGCGTAAACAGCTCGTGATGCATGATAGTCTTCAAATCCCAAGAAATGCACAGCATAACATTCGTGTGCGTCATTATGGGCTTTGCCACAAACTGTGGAGCTTCTCCTCGCTTTGACCACGATCTTTTACGCACATTGTTGTAGTAGGTTATCCCTACTCATGATCAACTGCTTCAGAAATGGCTCGAGTTCTTTAATTTCAGTAGAGATTCGAAGACATAAATTTAATCGAGTAAATGTTTCTGAGTCAGATCATTTGTCACCCAAACGTTGAGCTTCTTTCTCAAGTCAGTTTATTTTAAGTGTTTTAACATCATTTGGTGATGGATGTTTGGTCATTGGCGACGTCACTACTAATTACATACGGGTTTTGCTCGAATATAATCTACTTTCGTTGTGATTGGTCACCTGCTGCGAGGAGCATCTTGGACATTTAAATTTCAAAAGCTAAAGCGACTGAACCACCTGATAACGTATCTTGCCCATAAAAGGCACGAAGTTCCTCATTGACATGTGCAGTATTTGCGAATTTACCGAAATAAATTGTAAAATTTGGCGCTGAAAGTTCACACATTTTGACGACAAATATGTTATCTCTGATTACGTTAATATCAACAGTTTTTTACAAGTCTACAAACTTAAACTGTTAGGTGTCAGATAATGGCAAACCTTTTATTGCTGTTGTATCTTTCTTCTGTCATTGGAAAACAATTTGAGCATCCTTTGTATTACCCCACAATAATATGCCGTAGTGTAAATGACAATGAAGAAAGCATAATATGCTGTAAGAATCACGGTTTCAGTAACTGTTGCCCTTAGTTTGCGAATTAAAAACAATATTCTAGATAGAATTTTAGATAAATTTTCATTATGTACACTCATGTCCAAAATTATTGTCGCATGTCTATAAATATCTTGTTGTAGGAATATAATTCGATAACGAATTCGCCCGGTATTTCTTATAATGTTAGTATCTTTATAATCAGCAAAGAGTTGTATGTGGCAAATTTCATGTCAAAAGACCAGTAAATAAGAACAATAAAACGAGACTAAAACTTTCTTGTCCATTTAACAACATTTTGTTTTACTCATTCTAATTTTCGTATTTATAATTATTTTTCTTATGAAATTTACCACAAATATGTATTTCTCGATTATACACATAGTATCAGTATTAAAAATACCTTGCAAAATCATTATCAAATTATATTCTTACAAGAATACAGTTATAGATATGCGACAATCATTTTGAACATGATTGTACATTCTAGTTTAGCTTTGGATTTATATAGAATTCCAGAAGCTTTACAGAATAGCATGCATATCAGGCCCGTGCTGGCCCACCGGGACACCGGGACGTGTCCCGGTGCGCCCTCCGAAACATCACAGTATAAATAAAGGTACACGTTTTTAGCAATAATTTCTTACAGTTTTATTGGTAAAGAACCCGTGAAAGGTGCAGTGCGCCCTTTACATTAGGCGCCCTTGCGAGTCCACATAAAAGATGAACGGTTTTATTTACTTTTCTGTATACCACAGTTCTGTACAATAAATACATACAGTTACTATTGGTAAAGAACCCGTGAAAGGTGCAGTGCGCCTTTTACATAAGGCGCCCTACGAAACACCACATTATAGATAAGTGGTTTTAGTTATCCTGTGTACCAGCTTTATATAATAAATTCAAATAGTGATTGTTAATAAACAAGCTGTGATGAATACAAGGCGCCCTTTACATGTGATGCATTGCGAAATATCACATTTTTTAAAATTTTATTCTTCTGTATTTCAGTTTTGTATTATAAATTCATACAGTTGCTATTGGCAGAGAACAGGTAAAGAGTACAAAAATATTATAAAGTTATGTAGCTATAAAACGAAACAACGCGATACATCAAGAATAGTTCGGATAGTCAAACGTACGATGCATTCATGAAACACTACACTGACACTAGTCCCTAATTCACGATTTTTACGGCATCGAAGGTTTCACAGTCTTAATATGCATCCGTATATCCGAGCATATTGATTGTTCCTGTATGTTTTAAATCAGTGTTCGGATAATCAATACCTATTGTAATTCTGAAATATAGCTACTTATATATTAATTTCGGTAAAATGTGGTCTTCCTGTCACCACGGCATGGCCCGTCCTCAGGTGATCGAGGAGAAGGCCTCTGGGATATAGAGGTTAGCTGAGAATATACTGAATAAGCAGTTGCGGACAGACAAGGGGTGATCCTCTAGCTTGGGGATTTGGTGTGGGGCTAACAACTCATCCTGTAAAAAAGGGTTTGTTCAGATATATTCGCAGAATCCTCGGATCAGAACTGATAACTTGGCACGAACTCAGCAAAGTAAAATCGACATGAGAATTGGAACATGGAAGATAAGAAGTCTCTATAGGACAGGCGCGATAAAATATGTAACGAATGATTTTAGAAATAGATGGAATTTGTGGGATATCAGGAAGTTAGATGAGAAGCAAATGGAGGAGTCAAGTTGTGAAATTTTACGTTCTTTTACGGGGAACGAATTAAAAATTACCAACTAGGATCAGGGCTTTTTGTTCACAAACGAATACGTAACATCAGCAATTACATGGGTTGAATTTGTTAATGATAGATTTTCTTTTACTTCTCTTGGGTCGGTCGTGTAATATTATTGTTTTAAATGTACCGTACATACCCAACAGAAAATAAGGATGCCAATAAAAAAAGTTTTTACGAAAGAATAGAACGAGTATTTGATCATCTCCTGCAATACCATACGAAAATTCTGTTAGGCGGTTTCAATGCGAAGGTAGAACGAGAGGGTATTTTCAAACCGATTATAGGGAATAAATGTCTGCATGAGGAAGGTCGTGACAAGGCGTTAGACTCTTGAACTTTGCAACGTCCAGAAACCTTATCGTGATAATTAAAAATTCCCACATCGCGACGTTCATAAATATACTTGGACCTCACCAGACGGAAAAACACATCATCAAATCGATCTACGTTTTAGTAGATAGAAGAAAACAGTCTAGCACAACTGATGTTTGGTCGTTCAGAAGAGTTGATTATGATAATAAGAGAGACTATCGTTGTATAAAGGAAATATTCAGTATCTGAAAACGGAGCGGTTTAATTTAAAGAAGTTAGAGGAGAGTCAGGTGGAGCGGAGCCAGATTGATTTGCCGCATAGATTCTCGGTTTTAGAAGGTTTGGAGTGCAGTAGTATTCAGGATACTGGGTTGAAATTTGAGAAAACATTAAGCTTTCAGCAAAAGAAATATTGGGACACGCAGAAATACGTAGGAACAAACCATGGTTCAACCAGGAATGCACTAAAGTAGCAGAGAAGAGAAAACAGAAGAAACAGCGTTGGCTACAAAATCCGAACGAAATAACTACATAAAATTTCACTATAATCTGGCGGAAAACTGCCAAAATCTTTAGAACAAAGAAACGCGATTTTTAAAAGCTAAAATTAATTAACTTGAAGATAATAGTAAAAAATAAAAACATTCCGGACATGTATAAATGCATCAACGGACTTAAGAAAGGCTATCAATTTCGTGCTTATATATTAAAGAAAGCTAAAGGAACAGTTCTCACTGATCAGAATAGCATCTTAAATAGATGGAAAGATTTCTTTGACGATTTGCTTAGCACATAGCCAAAGATTAATGTGCGTGGAGAAAGTGAAATGCACACAGCATAACCGAATATTCCAGAACATAACCAGACATAAATAGAAATCGCTATTAAAAAATTAAAGAAACACACATCTCCGGGTGTAGACGAAATTCTGGTTGACTTAATTTTAGCTGAAGGAGGGGGGAATTGTAAAGCAAGAAACACAAACTCATTTTCCTTATCTGGAACAAGGAGGAATTACCACAAGAGTGAAAAAAATCAATCATTGTTCCAGTTCAGAAGAAAAGCAACAAAACTGATTTAATAATTATTAAAATATATTAATAATATTATTTTCCTACATATTTTCTGTCAACATCCAATAAATTTTCCTACACATTCTATTAGCAAGATTGACTCCATACACAGATGAAATTATTGGAGATTATCAGAGCGGATGTAGGTAAAATCGATCAACTATCGACCAGATATTTACTATTCAACTAATACTTGAAAAGAAATGGGAATACAACATTCTGGCACATCAATTATTGACTTTAGACTAGGGTAGGAGGGAAACATTGTACAACATGCTTACAGAATTTGCAAAACAGAAAAAGGTAGATTAATTGAGATATGTTTAAATGAATCCCAAAGTAAGGTTCGAGTAGAGAAATTCTTGTTCACGAGCTTTCACGTTGAGAATGGCCTGAAAGAAGGAGATGCGTATTCGCCATTATTATTTAACTTTGTTCTGGAAAACACTATAAAAAAACAAAGACAGGAATCAGGTCCTAGAGCTGATTTGTATTTACCAGGTTATGGCATATGCTTATGATGTAAATTTAATAGGGTATGATAGAACAATAGAAAGGAATGCAGAAATCTTACTTATCGCTTGCAGAGATATGGGCTTAAAAGTAAATGCAGAGAAAACTAAATAAATGGAAGATTGTCGGGATCGTAATACTGCATTTTATGGATTCCAAATAATATTTTCTTTCGACAAAGTGGATACTTTCAAATTTCTAGAATCATTATTAACAGACCAAAACCATAATCACAAAAAATTTGATGGCAACTGAAAGCAGGGATTTCGTGTTATTATGTAGTTAAAAATCTTTTGTTGTCGCGAATTCTGTTGAAGAATTTGTAGCTTAAAATATAAATCGATAATCATTCCTGTTGTGCTGTATGATTGCGAAAAATTGTCACTGACTCTGAGGAAAAATCGCAGACTCATAGTATTTGAAAAAAGTTTCTTAAAGCAATATTCGAACTCCAAGAGGAACGGGAGTGGGGAATGGCGGAAACTCCACAACAATTAACTGCATAATTTTATACCGTTTACAAAAACATTGTTAGGGTCACCAAATCTAGGAGGCACAAATTAGCTATTTACGTTAATACTAAAACAAATTTGGTGGTGGTTTTTATATAGAAAGGCTTCCATACTTTCTTGCAAAGTAATATATATATATATATATATATATATATATTCCCGTTTGTATGAGCGCCCTTTTAGTAGACTTGTCCACCGCCCTCATTAGTATCCCAGCACGGCCCTGATGCATATACATTAGTCACGTGATTACCAAGATAAAAATGAATGATTTCTGTCGTAGATTCATTGAGATAAAGTTTGTTATTCCTTAACCATGTTCATGACATTTCTAAAATTTCTTTATTTTTAATTCTAACTCCCATTAAGGTCTTACGTGTACTTAGAAGTGTTGTATCGTCAGCATATAAAATATATTTACAAGATAGAAAACTTGGGAAGTCATTTAAATAGATAAGAAAAAGTAAAGGTCCTAGCACACTCCCCTGAGGCACCCCTGATGTTACATTCAAAACAATTGACCTTTCATTTGCAATACGGACAGCCTGTCGTTACTAACATAAGACTTCATTAATGACAACTCAATTCCCTGATACAATGGTAATATAACTTTGCAACCAATAAATCGTGTGACATTGTATCTTACAGCTTTACTCAGCTCTAGCATTATTGTCAAATATGTATGTTACTATATTTTCCACAGTCTTAGGGCCAATCCTACCATCTTCTGATATCTGTCTGATATAAATATCCTTCCTGACATCTTTCCGATAAGTGTTCTACAATGTCCTGATAACAATCAGGTGGCTAATAAACCCTATCAGCTGGTTGATACTTTGACAGGAAGTTCAATTGCCTGTTAACAGCTATCAGCTACTTGTTAGTTGTCGTGTAGTGAATCATGAACGAAATTGCAGAATTGTTTATGCTGTCAGAGGACGATGAGGAGATTGTTCAATATATAGTGAGGACTAGAAGACCAAAAATCATCAGACAACGAATCAATCACTTTGATAAATGGGCTGAAGAAGAGTTTTTTGATCGATTTCGATTAACAAAAGACAGTTATCAGCTGCATGAGGAAATTGCTGACAAGATAACAACTCAAACTGATAGGTCAATTTTAGTTCGAATATATGCCAATTTATAACGATAAATAGTACCCGTTGGCTACAAGTGCCCGCATATAAGCGCCATATAATTTGTGTAGTTAGAAGATGAAGAAATATATTCTATATAAAAATATAGAGTTTAATTATTGAAATTGAATATGTAAAAACATATCTAAATTATTAATCTAATTTACATATATTTTGAGGTGGAATATCAAATAAATGAATTAATTAAAAGCTCAGATTGTGTTATCACGTGTACTATTATAAAATGGAGTGTAATATACAACGAAATTAACGTTATAAATTTTAGTATTGCTTCTTAGGTTGTAAGGACGAACAGCAATATTTCTATGTATATGGTACCATTGCATATGTAAGTGTAGCCTAAAAAGTGTTTATTACTTAAGTTTGTGTTTGCCTTTACGATAGTGTACCCCTAGACTATAACGTGCATAACAAAAAATACCGGTACTCATTTCTGTTTCCCATATTTTCAATAGGATAATTTAAACAAGCACACTAAAAACTCACTTGACGTTTCAATTGTTTTCAGTATGAGCAACAGAAAACCAACCAATCAAATGGTCCGTTAGAACCTTGCTTCGGGTTAACTATCTGACAGAGTATACAGGGTGTCTCAGATAAAACGTCCAATGCTTATAAATCCCAAACGGCTGAGAACAAAACGATGAAACAAAAACTGAGATAGGAAAATGTCATAGGGCGCATGACATGGTGTTGTTGTGGTGACTCCCAGGGCCTTCCTTCAAGGGGGCCTAGGGGCCAACTTCAAATTTTCAAATGGGAACACGTATTGAATCATGCCTCATTCAATAGTACTTGAAAAACGAAACAACTTTTGTAGGAAACAATTTTCGATTTGGGCCACTGTTTTTAAATGGCCGCAAAAAGTGGGTCCTATATCAGATAAAACGTCCAGTGCTTATAAATCCGAAATGGCTGAGAATAAAAAGATGAAACAAAAACTGAGATAGGAAAATATCATAGGGCGAATTACATGGTGTTGTTATGGAGACCCCCAGGGCCCTCCTTCAAGGGGGCCTAGGGGCCAACTTCAAATTTTCAAATGGGAACACGTATTGAATCATACCTCATTCAATAGTACTTGAAAAACGAAACAACTTTTGTAGGAAACAATTTTCGATTTGGGCCACCGTTTTCAAAATGGCCGCAAATAGTGGGTCCTGTATCAGATAAAACGTCCAGTGCTTATAGGCCTAAATCAGAAACGGCTGAGAATAGAGAGATGAAGCGAAAACTGAGATAGAAACGATGATAAAGCATATCAAGTGGTGTCGTTGTGGTGACCCTCAGGAAACTCCGTGAAGGGGGCCCATGTGCCAACTTCAAACTGATACATGACTTTTTGCGGCCATTTTGAAAACGGTGCCCCAAATCGAAAATTGTTTCCTACAAAAGTTGTTTCGTATTTCAAGGACTATTGAATGAGGTATGATTCAATACATGTTCCCATTTGAAAATTTGAAGTTGGCCCCTGGGCCCCCTTGAAGGAGAGCCCTGTGGGTCACCACGACAACACCATATGATGTGCTCTATGACATTTTCTTATATCAGTTTTTGTTTCATCTTTTTATTCTCAGCCATTTCGGATTTATAAGCACTGGACGTTTTATCTGATATAGGACCCACTTTTTGCGGCCATTTAAAAACGGTGGGCCAAATCGAAAATTGTTTCCTACAAAAGTTGTTTCGTTTTTCAAGTACTATTGAATAAGGTATGATTCAATACATGTTCCTATTTAAAAATTTGAAGTTGGCCCCTGGGCCCCCTTGAAGGAGGGCCCTGGGAGTCACCACAACAACACCATGTAATGTGCTCTATGACATTTTCCTATCTCAGTTTTTGTTTCATCTTTTTATTCTCAGCCGTTTCGGATTTATAAGCACTGGACGTTTTATCTGAAACACCCTGTATATCAGGCACATTACATTGTAGAACGAACCACCGGTTAAAGTAACTGACAACTTCCTGATATCTAATTCTGACTGATAGTAATCAGAAAGAATATCAGGATATTGTAGGACTGGCCCTTAGTCGTCGAAAACCCAGGTATGAACCCAAATTGCGAAATGTGGGTCAGTTTATTCGTTTCTAGTTAGTTTAATAATTGATTTTTAATACATTATTGAAAAACTTTGGATAAGGATATAGGACGATTGTTATTGGGTTTACTTTTATCGCTTTTCTTAGGTATGGCTACAGTGGTTGTTAATTAAAGTAGCTGTTAATTTAAGTTAAAGTAGATTCGCTCTAAAAGTATGCAGTTAGTCTAAATAGGTGAACTAAAAGTTCAATTATAACATCAATTACTTTTTTTTAGAAAAAAAAAGGTCGTTAGAAAATCCATAGAAATCCCCAGTTTGAAGGTTTCAGTTTACTAACGACCGATAAAACTGTTTTGGTATTAATTGCAGTCCATGAACATGGCCGGATTTAGCATTTTGGCGCCCCTAGGCCCAATAATTTTTTCCACCCCCTAGTCTGGTTAAAGTTACTTTCCTAAAAACCTTTATTAAATAATTATATCAGGCCTATATGTTAATTGCTTAAACACCACTCCACGATGCAATTTTATCATTGCAAGTTTTTTTGAGGAATTTACTTGGTTCTGGGCTTAACAAAATACCGTTAATGTATTAACAAAAATTGGTGAACTTTACCAACAATTATTTGTTCCAATGAACTTCAAAATCAGAATGCTTTATTAGCCTGATTTTTTTTAATCAATTCAAGAAATATGTTAAGTTATGGCTATTTATTTTTATTTCTAGATATTTCTTAATTTTTTTTCTCTCGGCCGTGCGCCTCCTGGGAGCTTGCGCCCATAGGCCCGGGCCTACTGGGCCTATTGGGAAATCCGGCCCTGTCCATGAAGAAATTGACACAATGTTAGTTACATTTTGCTGTGCTAATAAACTTCTAAAGTCAAAATTTTGATTTTCGGAGAAACAATTTTCATCTCTTGATTTATCATTTAATTCTTGTGCACTATCAGGCCCGCAATCACAGGGGGGCTAGGAGGCCTGCCTTCCTAGACTTTTCGTGGCCCCTCCAGATCTCAATACAAAATGCACAATTTAGATATTTGTAAGAGAATTTTTAGTGACCCCCCCTAACATATTCATGGCTCCCCAAACCTCTGTGGCTAGTTTCGGGTCTGTACACTATTCACAAAATATTTGTTGACCTCGTTTACGAATATTGGTATGGGGTCACGAACAAAGCGTTCTTCAATTTCCTTATTAGGTTATAGCTATAGACCAAGCTGCTGCACGATTATTTATCAAATTTTCATTTGTAATAATTTTTGCTGCTTATCTCTCTATCTTATACATCTTTTTAGCAGTTATATATATATATATATATATATATATATATATATATATATATATATATATATATATATATATATATATATATATATATATATATATATATATATCAGTCGGTAATCCTGTAGTGTTGGCAATATTATGCAACATGATTAGTCAATCTCGTTGTAATTTAAGAAGTGGCGTATACCAATTAAAAACTGTTTCAAAACATTTACTTGCTTATGGTAGTTCTCTTAACCTTTTCCGGACAGCATTCATTTAGATATGCAACCAAGGTAAATATAAAAGCTCAGAAATTTCCTAGGCTTTTTGGTGGGCCCGTGCAGCATATCTTTTAAAATTATAGATAGAATTATCTTCTGAGTGTTTTGTGAGAATATTTTTGTAACAACTGTCTTTATCCTCACAGATATGTCGAACTTTGTTAACACTAAGCGTGGAGGCAAACTGATTATAAAGATTATTTATATCGGATTAACAGGCGTAATTATGAGAAGACTTGCATGAAATGTATTCTCGGATCCAAATCCATTGTTGTTGTTCTCGGAAATAAGCCCATAAAATCGTATGTCTCATGATCATCCCAATATATTTACATTGTTGGAGTTATTGAAGGAAGGACAGCAGGATAATGAAAATCTAATGTTGTTGCTGGAGGTAGAGAACCGGCTAAAAATACATAAATTGAAGTACAAACGCTTAGATCAGCGAATTGATACTTTGAAGGAGAGATTAAAATCTAGAGCTATTGATTTAATGGATTACAGTAGTAATTGCATGACTTGGCCTCACTTTGGACTTTGACCCCGACCTTTGTGACGTCATAGGTCAAAGGTCAATGACCTTGGCCCGGGGTCAATGACCTAGGGGTACCTAGGACCACCCCCTCTAAATTTTGGCAGGGGTACCTTGGCCCACCCCCTAAATTTTGGCAGGGGTACATAGGACCACCCCCCTTAAATTTTGGAAATTGCCAAATCTAAAAATTTGGTATGGTAGCCTAGGACCATAGTATGTACCTCTATCAGTATTGGGTGTCTATGTCCTTCCCTTTCATGGGTAAAAAATTGCCAAAAATTCAAATTTCGGGGTTTTTTGACCTAATTTATCCCCTTGGATGAGGTATTATTACCCTATATAGTTGTATGGGCGTATACAGGGGTCCATTACCTTTCATAACATATGGGTATATTAATGCACCCGTTCAAAAATTTGGGAGGGGTACCATGGCCCACCCCTTCAATTAGTAGTAATTGCATGACTTGGCCTCACTTTGGACTTTGACCCCGACCTTTGTGACGTCATAGGTCAAAGGTCAATGACCTTGGCCCGGGGTCAATGACCTAGGGGTACCTAGGACCACCCCCTCTAAATTTTGGCAGGGGTACCTTGGCCCACCCCCTAAATTTTGGCAGGGGTACATAGGACCACCCCCTTAAATTTTGGAAATTGCCAAATCTAAAAATTTGGTATGGTAGCCTAGGACCATAGTATGTACCTCTATCAGTATTGGGTGTCTATGTCCTTCCCTTTCATGGGTAAAAAATTGCCAAAAATTCAAATTTCGGGGTTTTTTGACCTAATTTATCCCCTTGGATGAGGTATTATTACCCTATATAGTTATATGGGCGTATACAGGGGTCCATTACCTTTCATAACATATGGGTATATTAATGCACCCGTTGAAAAATTTGGGAGGGGTACCATGGCCCACCCCTTCAATTTTGGAAATTGCCCAATTTAAACATTTGGTATTATAGTACCGGACCCTAACATGTATTATGATAAATTTGGGTGGTCCACCTCATTTTCTTCTAGGGGTACCAAATTGTCAAAATATAAACGTAAGCAATACGTTGTACCACGTGTTTGGTCTTTTGGCCCAATTTATCCCCTTGGATGAGGTGTTATTACCTTATATGGTTATATGGTTATGTATAGGAGTCTATTACCTTTCACAAGATATGGATATATTTGTGCACTCCTTTAAAAATTTGGGAGGGGTACCTTGGCCACCCCTTAAATTTTGGAAATTGCCCAATTTAAACATTGGGTATTATAGTACCGGACCCTAATATGTATTATGATAAATTTGGGTGGTCCACCTCATTTTCTTCTAGGGGTACCAAATTGTCAAAATATAAACGTAAGCAATACGTTGTACCACGTGTTTGGTCTTTTGGCCCAATTTATCCCCTTGGATGAGGTGTTATTACCTTATATGGTTATATGGTTATGTATAGGAGTCTATTACCTTTCATAAGACATGGGTATATTGATGCACTCCTTTAAATTTTTGGGAGGGGTACCATGGCCCACCCCTTAAATTTTAGAAATTGCTCATTTTATATATTTGGTATTATAGTACTGGACCCTAACATGTATTATGATAAATTTGGGTGGTCCACCTCGTTCCCTTTTAGGGGTACAAAATTGCCAAAATATAAATGTAAGCAATACGTTATACCACGTGTTTGGTTTTTGGTCGATTTTATTCCATTTGATGAGGTGTTATTACCTTATATGTTTACATGAGCGTATACAGGAGTCTATTACCTTTCATAAGACATGGGTATATTGGTGCACCCCCAGGAGGGGTACCATGGCCAACCCCTTAAATTTTGGAAATTTTCCAATTTGAGCATTTGGTATCATAGTACATGCCTCAACATGTATCATGATAAATTTGGGTGGTCCATCTTGTTCCCTTTCATGGGTAAAAATTGCCAAAATATAAACATAAGCAATATGATGTACCATGTGTTTGGTATTTTGGTTCACCCCTTTGATGAGGTTCTATTACCTTATATGGTTATATGGTAATGTATATGGGTTCATTTCCTATCATAAGACATGGGTACATTGACGCACCCTTTAAAAATTTGGGAGGGGTATCTTGGCTCATCCACTCGGTTTTAGAAATTGTTTAATATAAGCATTTGGTATTATAGTACAGGACTCCAATATGTACCACTATAAAATTGGATGGTCCACATCGTTACCTTTTCATAGGTAAAGAACTACCAAAAAATCAAATTTTGGAGGTTATTGACCCCTATTTAGCATGTTATATGGGTATGTACAGAGGTTTATTACCTTTATATGTTTATGTTCCCTTTTAAATTTGGGAATTATCAAATAACAAAATTCGGTAAACGTTTTCTAGGACCCATTGGTGTTCCTCTTATGGCCAAATATTCAAAATTTAAAGGTTATTGACCGGCTTTATTATTGAATAAGTACAGGATTTATTACTTTTTCATAAGACACATGCGTATTTGTGTACCAATCTTAAATTTTGGGAGGGGTACATTTCTTATTGTCATATCAATAATTGGTAATTGGATAGTATCTCATTCATTGGGTAAATCATTATGATCACGTGATCAGTTATTAACCTATGATGGGATTAGGAGTCCAGGACATTGGTACATTGAAACTTTGTAGGATAATTTGAGAATGTGTCATTGGTTTTGATTATTCCCGCCAAATATAAACGTAAGCAAGACGTTGTACCACGTGATTGTCCTTGATGAGGTAGTGTACAGGGATTCATTTCCTTTGTTGTGGTACTTCTTAAGTTTGAGTACACACTTAAACAGTTGGTTCTACTCAGGTAAACAATTGACGGACATTATTGACCTTATTGAACATATTAACTCTAAGACTTAGGTATATCAGGAGAAGTATTCTTTCAATTTGGGAATGGTGATAAACAGAATTTTAACATAAGGTGCGAAATTTGAAACAATACATTGAACTTTAGTCACAGCTCATAGTCTAAGATCATTGGTGGTGATTGATTTGAAATCTGATAGCTAACCTTATTGAATCTTATGACTCATAGACGAAAGGCAATACATGCTACAACACTAGCAAAGTTATTGTTAATGCAATTTGATTGGATGATCACTATCTTTCCTGCAATCTGATTGGTTGATCACTATCTTTCGTGCAATCTGATTGGTTGATGATTTTCAAATCTTTGCTGTATTCAGTTTTAAGTTTTGTTTAACATTTAAAAATCTTGGTTTCGTTCAACATTTTGCACTCACTGAAACCGTTTATTTGTTAATCGAATAGTTAAAAACCGGATAAAGTTTGACGGTTAACCGTGAAACGTAAAATTTTTTTAGTTTGAAATTTTTTTGTTTGAAACTTTTTGTTTCGAAATTTTGTTTGAAATTTTTTTTGACAACTTTTGTTTCAAAATTTTTTTGTTTAAAAATTTTTCGTTTCAAAATTTTGTTTAAAATTTTTGTTTGAAATTTTTCGTTTCCAAATTTTTTTGTTTGAAATTTTTTGTTTCAAAATTTTGTTTGAAATTTTTTTTCGTTTCAAAATTTTGTTTGAATTTTTTCGTTTGAAATTTTTTGTTTGAATTTTTTCGTTTCAAAATTTTGTTTCAAAGATTTTTGTTTGAAATGTTTGTTTCAAAATTTTGGTTTGACATTTTTAAAAGTTTGTGCACTCATTGGTAAAGAACCGGAACTGTTTAGAACTAAAACCTCTGGCAACATTGTGGTGCAATAGTACACGTCAGAACATGATAATGCAACGTCATCACTTTTGCATCATATATAAGAATCGTTCGAGTTAGTATTCATGATAACGTCATCATGGCTACTTGTTTGCAGTTTCTAAACACACGTGATGTGATGAAATCATTTACCAAGATTACTGATTTACAACAGAATGTACCTTATAGAATCTTAGCTAGCGAAAAAATCCATACAAAGTTTGGATTAAGAATCGTAGTGAAGCTTGAAAATGATAAGAATATAATTTTACCAGCAAGATATTTACCCATGGAAGCATCAAAACAAGAAGAACTGCTGCGTTTCTTAAATACTGGATCTGTATCTTTATGTTACAAAGGATTCTTGGGTCGAAGTCATCAACTTGAATTTAGTACACAGCCAGATTCGTCAGCAATTGTGATGAAATCATGAATCAGCACATCAGACATAGTTGTATGAATTTGGTTGGTCAGCATGACGTCAGCAACTGTGATGAAACCATGAATTCAAACGTCAGCACATGACGTCAGCCGTAGTTCTATAAATCAACCAATACCGTGAAATCATTTGAGCAAGTGCTTTTCAGGAGGAAAGATGTGTACTTCTAACGATAAAGAGTTCATCTTCGCAAGCTATTATCCAATAAATATATTTCAAACAAAGCATGTGATGATTGGTATCAGTGCTAGAACATTTGAACCTGTGATTCGATTGGGCAAAGCAGAACAATTTGGTGTACAATTGACCTGTGAAGAATGGCACGAATCGACCAAATGAACGATTATTTTCATGATGAGCTAAATGTGACCATAGTCAAATCATTAGGCTCAAATCATGAAGTGGTGCTGCGTACAGTCCTCGAAGAGAAGATGGTGCTGTTACGTAAAAAGAGTACATTTCATGTCCCTCGCAATATGGTGTATCTAACGGAAACAGAATGGAACAAATTTATCAGCGTATTTCAGTGTGTGAAACATGCAGTGGAAGTGTGCAACAAAACAAGTATATTCCTGAAAAAGTACTATTTTGAAAAATGTGTTATGCATATTGTACAATATGTATCTAGATATTGTGATGGTTGTCAACATCGTTCGTGGGTGCATACCTGTATTGATAAACAGTTTATTTGTGATCAAATGGACATTGAGTTTCCACCAATTGATATTGCATTAGACCTTAAAAGACTTCAATTGGAATTAAAATTATATGCTAACTAGTGCAAGAAGTTCAAAATACAATGTATCGACAATATCCAGAACCACTATCTGGTATGGATGTATGTGGAGTGTAATAAAATGATCCATTTCAATGAATTGTGTTTTTTCATTTCAAGTACAACCCCATGCTCTGACGTGTACTATTGCACCACAATGTTGCCAGAGGTTTTAGTTCTAAACAGTTCCGGTTCTTTACCAATGAGTGCACAAACTTTTAAAAATGTCAAACCAAAATTTTGAAACAAACATTTCAAACAAAAATCTTTGAAACAAAATTTTGAAACGAAAAAATTCAAACAAAAAATTTCAAACGAAAAAATTCAAACAAAATTTTGAAACGAAAAAAAATTTCAAACAAAATTTTGAAACAAAAAATTTCAAACAAAAAAATTTGGAAACGAAAAATTTCAAACAAAAATTTTAAACAAAATTTTGAAACGAAAAATTTTTAAACAAAAAAATTTTGAAACAAAAGTTGTCAAAAAAAATTTCAAACAAAATTTCGAAACAAAAAGTTTCAAACAAAAAAATTTCAAACTAAAAAAATTTTACGTTTCACGGTTAACCGTCAAACTTTATCCGGTTTTTAACTATTCGATTAACAAATAAACGGTTTCAGTGAGTGCAAAATGTTGAACGAAACCAAGATTTTTAAATGTTAAACAAAACTTAAAACTGAATACAGCAAAGATTTGAAAATCATCAACCAATCAGATTGCACGAAAGATAGTGATCAACCAATCAGATTGCAGGAAAGATAGTGATCATCCAATCAAATTGCATTAACAATAACTTTGCTAGTGTTGTAGCATGTATTGCCTTTCGTCTATGAGTCATAAGATTCAATAAGGTTAGCTATCAGATTTCAAATCAATCACCACCAATGATCTTAGACTATGAGCTGTGACTAAAGTTCAATGTATTGTTTCAAATTTCGCACCTTATGTTAAAATTCTGTTTATCACCATTCCCAAATTGAAAGAATACTTCTCCTGATATACCTAAGTCTTAGAGTTAATATGTTCAATAAGGTCAATAATGTCCGTCAATTGTTTACCTGAGTAGAACCAACTGTTTAAGTGTGTACTCAAACTTAAGAAGTACCACAACAAAGGAAATGAATCCCTGTACACTACCTCATCAAGGACAATCACGTG